>NC_058412.1:2037656-2333334 GCF_002201575.2 Neomonachus schauinslandi | reverse complement strand
CACCTCAACAAAAAGAACAAGAGGTAGTACCGACTGCCAGGGACCTACTCAATATGGACATTAGTACGATGTCAGATCTAGAGTTCAGAATCATCACTTTAAAGATACTAGCTGGGCTTGAAAGAAATATGGAAGTTATTAGAGAAACCCTTTCTGGAGAAGTAAAAGAACTAAAATCCAACCAAGTAGAAATCAAAAAGGCTATTAATGAGGTGCAATCAAAAATGGGGGCGCTAACTGCTAGAATAAATGAGGCAGAAGAGAGAATCAGTAATATAGAAGATGAAATGATGGAAAATAAAGAAGCTGAGAAAAAGAGAGATAAACAACTACTGGATCACGAGGACAGAATTCAAGAGATAAGCGATACCATAAGACGAAACAACGTTAGAATAATTGGGATCCCAGAACAAGAAGAAAGAGAGAGAGGGGCAGAAGGTATAATGGAGCAAATTATAGCAGAGAACTTCCCCTTTTTGGGGAAGGAAACAGGCATGAAAATCCAGGAAGCACAGAGAACTGCTCTCAAAATCAATAAAAATAGGTCAACACCCCGACATCTAATAGTAAAACTTACGAGTCTCATAGACAAAGAGAAAATCCTCAAAGCAGCTCGGGAGAAGAGATACGTAACCTACAAGGGTAGAAACATTAGATTGGCAACAGACCTATCCACAGAGACCTGGCAGGCCAGAAAGGACTGGCAGGATATATTCAGAGCACTAAATGAGAAAAATATGCAGCCAAGAATACTCTATCCAGATAGGCTGTCATTGAAAATTGAAGGAGAGATAAAAAGCTTCCAGGACAAACAAAAACTAAAGGAATTTGCAAACACAAAACCAGCCCTACAGGAAATATTGAAAGGGGTCCTCTAAGCAAAGAGAGAGCCTAAAAGCAACATAGACCAGAAAGGAACACAGACAATATACGGTAACAGTCACCTTACAGGCAATACAATGGCACTAAATTCCTATCTTTCAATAGTTACCCTGAATGTAAATGGGCTCAATGCCCCAATCAAAAGACACAGGCTATCAGACTGGATTAAAAAACAAGACCCATCGATATGCTGTCTGCAAGAGACTCATTTTCGACCCAAAGACAGCCCCAGATTGAAAGTGAGGGGGTGGAAAACCATTTACCATGCTAATGGACACCAAAAGAAAGCTGGGGTGGCAATCCTTATATCAGACAAATTAGATTTTAAACCAAAGACTGTAATAAGAGATGAGGAAGGACACTATATCATACTTAAAGGATCTATCCAACAAGAAGATCTAACAATTGTAAATATCTATGCCCCTAACATGGGAGCAGCCAATTATATAAGGCAATTAATAACAAAAGCAAAGGAACACATCGACAACAATACAATAATAGTGGGGGACTTTAACACCCCCCTCACTGAAATGGACAGATCGTCTAAGCAAAAGATCAACAAGGAAATAAAGACTTTAAATGACACACTGGACCAAATGGACTTCACAGACATATTCAGAACATTCCATCCCAAAGCAACGGAATACACATTCTTCTCTAGTGCCCATGGAACATTCTCCAGAATAGATCACATCCTAGGTCATAAATCAGGTCTCAACGGGTACCAAAGGATTGGAATCATTCCCTGCCTATTTTCAGACCACAATGCTTTGAAACTAGAGCTCAATCACAAGACAAAAGTCAGAAAGAACTCAAATACATGGAGGCTAAAGAGCATCCTACTGAAGAATGAATGGGTCAACCAGGAAATTAAAGAAGAATTAAAAAAATACATGGAAACCAATGAAAATGAAAACACAACTATTCAAAATCTTTGGGGTGCAGCAAAGGCAGTCCTAAGAGGAAAGTATATAGCAATACAAGCCTTTCTCAAGAAGCAAGAAAGGTCTCAAGTACACAACCTAACCCTACACCTAAAGGAGCTGGAGAAAGAACAGCAAATAAAGCCTAAACCCAGCAGGAGAAGAGAAATAATAAAGATCAGAGCAGAAATCAATGAAATAGAAACTAAAAGAACAGTAGAACAGATCAACGAAACTAGGAGCTGGTTCTTTGAAAGAATTAACAAGATTGATAAACCCCTGGCCAGACTTATCAAAAAGAGAAGAGAAATGACCCAAATCAACAAAATCATGAATGAAAGAGGAGAGATCACAACCAACACCAAAGAAATACAAACAATTATAAGAACATATTATGAGCAACTCTATGCCAGCAAATTAAATAACCTGGAAGAAATGGATGCATTCCTAGAGATGTACCAACTACCAAAACTGAACCAGGATGAAATAGAAAACCTGAACAGACCTATAACCACTAAGGAAATTGAAGCAGTCATCAAAAATCTCCCAAAAAACAAAAGCCCAGGGCCAGATGGCTTCCCACGGGAATTCTACCAAACATTTCAAGAAGAATTAATACCTATTCTTCTGAAACTCTTCCAAAAAATAGAAATGGAAGGATAACTTCCCATCTCATTTTATGAGGCCACCATTACCTTGATCCCCAAACCAGACAAAGACCCCATCAAAAAGGAGAATTACAGACCAATATCCCTGATGAATATGGATGCAAAAATTCTCACCAAAATACTAGCCAATAGGATCCAACAGTACATTAAAAGGATTATTCACCACGACCAAGTGGGATTTATCCCTGGGCTGCAAGGTTGGTTCAACATCTGCAAATCAATCAATGTGATATAATACATTAACAAAAGAAAGAACAAGAATCATAGGATCCTCTCAATCGATGCAGAAAAAGCTTTTGACAAAGTACAGCATCCTTTCTTGATCAAAACTCTTCAGAGTATAGGGATAGAGGGTACATAAATCAATATCATAAAAGCCATCTATGAAAAACCTACAGCGAATATCATTCTCAATGGGGAAAAACGGAGAGCTTTCCCCCTAAGGTCAGGAACGCGGCAGGGATGTCCACTATCACCACTGCTATTCAGCATAGTATTGGAAGTCCTAGCCACAGCAATCAGACAACAAAAAGAAATCAAAGGCATCCAAATTGGCAAAGAAGAAGTCAAACTCTCACTCTTTGCAGATGATATGATACTTTATGTGGAAAACCCCAAACACTCCACCCCAAAACTGCTAGAACTCATACAGGAATTCAGTAAAGTGACAGGATATAAAATCAATGCACAGAAAGCAGTGGCATTCCTATACACCAACAAGAAGACAGAAGAAAGAGAAATTAAGGAGTCAATCCCATTTACAATTGCACCCAAAACCATAAGATACCTAGGAATAAATCTAACCAAAGAGACAAAGGATCTGTACTCAGAAAACTATAAAATACTCATGAAAGAAATGGAGGAAGACACAAAGAAATGGAAAAACGTTCCATGCTCATGGATTGGAAGAACAAATATTGTGAAGATGTCAATGCTACCTAGAGCAATCTACACATTCAATGCAATCCCCATCAAAATACCATCCACTTTTTTCAGAGAAATGGAACAAATAATCCTAAAATTTGTATGGAACCAGAAAAGACCCCGCATAGCCAGAGGAATGTTGAAAAAGAAAAGCAAAGCCGGCGGCATCACAATTCCGGACTTCCAGCTCTATTACAAAGCTGTCATCATCAAGACAGCATGGTACTGGCACAAAAACAGACACATAGATCAATGGAACAGAACAGAGAGCCCAGAAATGGACCCTCAACTCTATGGTCAACTCATCTTTGACAAAGCAAGAAAGAATGTCCAATGGAAAAAAGACAGTCTCTTCAACAAATGGTGGTGGGAAAATTGGACAGCCACATGCAGAAGAATGAAACTGGACCATTTCCTTACACCACACACAAATATAGACTCCAAATGGTTGAAAGACCTCAATGTGAGACAGGAGTCCATCACAATCCTAAAGGAGAACACAGGCAGCAACCTCTTCAACCTCAGCCACAGCAACTTCTTCCTAGAAACATTGAAGGCAAGGGAAGCAAGGGCAAAAATGAACTATTGGGACCTCATCAAGATAAAAAGCTTTTGCAAAGCAAAAGAAACAGTCAACAAAACCAAAAGACAACCGACAGAATGGGAGAAGATATTTGCAAATGACATATCAGATCAAGGGCTAGTATCCAAAATCTATAAAGAACTCATCAAACTCAACACCCAAAGAACAAAGAATCCAATCAAGAAATGGGCAGAAGACATGAACAGACATTTTTCCAAAGAAGACATCCAAAGGGCCAACAGGCACAGGGCTCGGCATCAGGGAAATCCAAATCAAAACCTCAATGAGATACCACCTCACACCAGTCAGAATGGCTAAAATTAACAAGTCAGGAAACGATAGATGTTGGTGGGGATGCGCAGAAAGGGGAACCCTCCTACACCGTTGGTGGGAATGCAAGCTGGTGCAGCCACTCTGGAAAACAGTATGGAGGTTCCTCAAAAAGTTGAAAATAGAGCTACCATATGATCCAGCAATTGCACTACTGGGTATTTACCCCAAAGATACAAAAGTAGGGATCCGAAAGGGTACATGCACCCCGATGTTTATAGCAGCAATGTCCACAATAGCCAAACTGTGGAAAGAGCCAAGATGTCCATCGACAGATGAATAGATAAAGAAGATGTGGTATATATATACAATGGAATATTATGCAGCCATCAAAAGGAATGAGATCTTGTCATTTGCAACGACGTGGATAGAACTGGAGGGTATAATGTTGAGCGAAATAAGTCAAACAGAGTAAGACATGTATCATATGATCTTGCTGATGTGAGGAATTCTTAATTGCAGGAAACAAACTGAGGGTTGCTGGAGTGGGGGGTGGGGTGGGAGGGATGGGGTGACTGGGTGATAGACACTGGGGAGGGTAGGTGCTCTGGTAAGCGCTGTGAATTGTGCAAGACTGTTGAATCTCAGATCTGTACCTCTGAAACAAATAATGCAATATATGTTAAGGAAAAAAAAAAAAAGAAGAAGAAGGTAGCAGGAGGGGAAGAATGAAGCGGGGGAAATCGGAGGGGTAGACGAACCATGAGAGACGATGGACTCTGAAAAACAAACTGAGGGTTCTAGAGGGGAGGGGGGTGGGAGGATGGGTTAGCCTGGTGGTGGGTATTGAGGAGGGCACGTTCTGCATGGAGCACTGGGTGTTATGCACAAACAATGAATCATGGAACACTACATCTAAAACTAATGATGTAATGTATGGGGATTAACATAAGAATTAAAAAAAAAATCTGAAGGAAAAAAAAAAAAAAAAGAAGTTACAATTGTACCTCTGATTCCACTTCTCTACAAACAGTCATGACTCTGAGCAAATATGTCTCTATAAGGGATCCATTACATCACTGCTAAAAAAATGAAAAAGCAGAACGACCCAAACATCTGCTGATAGGGGTGGGTTAAATAATTATGACAGGTTCACATGACAGAATATCTTGCAGCCATTAAAAATATGTTGCAGAAGATCAGTCACCATAGGAGAAAGAGGTCACAACATACAGTAAATAAAAAACAGATTGGAGGGGCGCCTGGGTGGCTCAGTCGTTAAGCGTCTGCCTTCGGCTCAGGTCATGATCCCGGAGTCCTGGGATCGAGCCCCGCATCGGGCTCCCTGCTCAGCGGGAAGCCTGCTTCTCCCTCTCCCACTCCCCCTGCTTGTGTTCCTTCTCTCACTGTGTCTCTCTCTATCAAATAAATAAAATCTTTAAAAAAAAAAAAAAAAACCAGATTGGAAAACAGTCTGTATTGATGGACCCCATTTCTGCAAACACATACACACATACGTACACATGTCTTGTACACGCGTGTGTTTCCACATATACATGCTTGCTGCTAGAGCAAAGAACAGCACCTGGAAACAGACGGGACAAAGTCAAAGAGCGCTGACCGGGGGATAAGGTTGTGAACGACACCCATTTTCTTCATTGAGCTTTTCTGCACAGCTTTTTGACATCCTTCTCGATAAGGACTCCTTGTACAAACAGATTTTTTAGATGAAAAGCATAAACTCCATAAGAAAAATTACAAAACTCTCGGGGGTGACTACAGCCCGGTCAGTGTGAGTGCACGGCGGTCCCCACTCTAGCGTGCTGACTTCACACCCAGCAAGTCACCTAACCTCTCTGATCAAAGCCTGCTCGACTAGAAAACGAAGGGGTTTGACAACATAATCTGCATGTTTCCTGCCTGTCCTAAAATGCTAACTGCTACTGATAATCATATCGTATTTTTTAAGTCACCAAAATGTACAAAGGGTACACATAGACTGAAGTTTAAGGGCAACTTTTCAGAATCATTGCTCACTCCCACTCCCTGCCCAACTGCAGAGAGGGAACAGGTACCCAGGTGTTAAGAATAATCACACACTGGGCACCTGGGTGGCTCAGTTGGTTAAGCGACTGCCTTCGGCTCAGGTCATGATCCTGGAGTCCCTGGATCGAGTCCGGCATCAGGCTCCCTGCTCAGCGAGGAGCCTGCTTCTCCCTCTGACCCTCCCTCCTCTCATGCTCTCGCTCTCTCAAATAAATAAATAAATCTTTAAAAAAAAAAAAAAGAATAATCACACACCATCTCCACTCTCTCTATTTGGTGGCCCTGAAATTCAGTCATGGCTGGAACTGTTTCTTGTTGGAGACTTGCCCACTGCCCCTGGCAAGTTACAGTCTGCGGGGGGAGGGTACGTAATAAACACAACTTGATTCATCACGCTGCCTTGAAATGCAGACCCTAAGCAAACAGCTAAATGCTTCTGCAGGCTCATCCTTGAGCCCCGTGCTGGAGCTCCTAGGCTGTCCTTTACTGGAACTCGGGCTGCATGTTCAAGGGCACACAGAAGCCCTGTTTCTTTAAACTGTGGAGGAAGAGGACCAGCACTGATGTCTTTCTGGCACATTATTCATCTCTCACCATTCAGTCATCATGCCAGCTCACAGAGGAGAAAACATAAGAATACCAAAACTACCACTTAGAGAAGTAAATACTCTCAAAAATCTCACCTTTGAAATACCAAACAAAATGACAATTCCATTTAAAAAAAAAAAAAGTAAAAATCATGTTACATTCTAAATATCAACAGGATATCTTGCTTAAAACCTAGCAATTTGTTGCTTATTTTAAAAGATGTATCCCTTTTATACTTACTAAATGGATTTTTTTTTTTTTTTACTAAGAATCAGGTGATGTGAACAGAGTGATGGAAGGCTCCACCCTCTAGACCTCTCAAATGTCTGTCAAGCACAAAAATGTTGAGAACTTGGGGCAAATCTTTAAATTTAGCATTATAATTAGCTTCAACATTATATAACTTAAAATAGCTTTTCCTGACACCCGTCTGTCCAAATCCCCAAAAACAAAAAGCGAAAAGTTTCGATAAATAATTGCACAGTGTGTCTCGAAGATGATGATCTTCCTAACCATGGTCTTAGAGTATTTTTACTGACTCCCACCATGTTAGTTGCTTGAGTGCTTTGACAAGTATGACAAGCTTGCACAGTGGATTCGGGCTTCAATGCCCATATGTCTATAGGCATTGCCTACAGAACACTGATTTTGTAAAAGCGACATCATTCAATACTGACATTTGAAGTTTCCCCGGATCACCCAATTTATCCCATCTTTAGTAATTAGCAGTGAACACTTACTTCCTTCAACCTTCTCATCTTTGCGGGTTTTCTGGGAGCTATATGAATATAACTGCAAAAGAAGAAAGAAAAACCTAATTAGAAGGTAAACATTGAGGTGGAAGATCAGAGCCTCTTCAGAGAGGACTCCTTTTTGGCATTCCCATAAGCGACTCCACAACAACTTAAACGAGAGTCAAGAGCAGCACATGGGACATGGACACCCAATGGCACGGTCAACGTCAAGGTCACCGCAGGGCAATGCCCCTGTGGCTGCCATTGGCAACGGCCATGGGAAACTGCCTCCTGAGTGACACTCTTTCCCTCCTATAACCTTATTAATCCAAAAGGGACTGTACCAGTCATCTAATTCAACCTCCTTATTTACCAGGTCATCAGAGGGCCCAGGAGTGAGCTCACTCAGAGTCCTGCAAACTGGCCAGAGTCAGGGCAGAGTCCCTCCCCATCCAGCTCCTCATCACCTGCACTATCCTCTCCTGTCACACAGAATTACATCACTGTCTCCATTCTGCCAAAACTGAACACTGAGAAATGTCACCAGAATAACACATATGTGAGCCCCACTAGTACAACTTTGGACACTTGGGGGCTTTTGCAGAGCCCTCCATATGCCTCAAAAATAGAACAGATATTTTTTTCATGATAATAAATACCTTAATTTTATATCTTTAAAGTTTCTTCCTGATTTAAAAAAAATATATGTATCTGAGATTGTTGTTGTTGTTGACAGTTTTAGCAATATTCAGAGAAGGATTGACTAGGAGTTGGCAGCTGGAAGGAAAAAGGAATTAAGAAGTATTCAGTAGAGTCAGGAGTCACAAGCCAGATGCCTACAGAGGCCAGGCAAGTAATGACGATGCTTGCCCAGGGCATCATTAGGGAATGGTGGGGACTGTGGCAAGCTTGAGCCCACTTCCCGCCTGAGGTGAGCAGTGCTCATTTCTCCAGGGCACTGGTCTCACATGGAAATGCAGGCAACTAAAAACTCCATCCTTTTGAACAATTCAAATCTTCTATTTCTTTTTTCAATAAAACTCAAATGTCATACTATTACATGAACCTCCTTGTTATAAAATGTCCCAGCCAATTCACATCTTTGAAAACTGTGTGACCCAAACTAAACATGGCGCACTCAGATCTCCGGCTCACCACCTCTGCTTGTGGCCCTTGTATGAGCTCTTCTTCCAGTTTTAACCCCCCAAGTTCCATGTTTGATTATGAACAGTAATCCCCAAATGAGACAACTTATTCTATCATTAAGTGGGGAAAAAAAGTAAAAATAAATGCATGGGGCACCTGGGTGGCACAGTTGGTTGGGCATCCAACAATTGGTTTTGGCTTGGGTCATGATCTCAGGGTCATGGGATCAAGCCCCACGTAGGGCTCCATGCTCGGCACAGATTCTGCTTGGGATTCTCTCTGCCCCTGCCCCTCCCGCTCATACTCTCTCTGTCTGTCTCTAAAATAAATAAATCTTTTTTTAAAAAGTAAAAATAAATGCAGAAAAACTAAGGCATAAAAATGATCCTACAAAAACACAAAATGCTATTTATTGTTTCAATGCTGCATTCCAAAGAACACACAAATACAAGAGAGAGAGAGAACAAGTAATTCCTCAGAGTTGCAGTGAACTGGAGTCTTCAGGCCAGTGCTTGGAGAAGGGCTTGGTGGGGTGTGGGTTTCCTTGAGGGGGAGAGAGGGGAGTAGGCATTTGAGCAGAGACTGGATGTTAACGAGCAATGTCATTCCGAGCTGCTTCCAGAGAACAAAGGAAAGGAAGAAGCTTCCCATTCGAATCAAGCCAGGCATTTTAAAGTTCTTACAGCACCACATTGGATATGAACTAACCCCATTTTATTGGTGAGGACATGGATCTTCAGCAAGGTCATTTAATTGGCTAAATGCTACTGAGATAGGAAAAGCCAGGATTCAGTTCAACCCAGGCCTTCTGTCCCTGAGACCACATTCCTGATACTCTGGCTGCCTCCTTCTGATACCCACTCTCCTCAGGATACAAAGCGGTGGCAAGGAGACAGAAGTAAAGTTTGGGTGCAGGCGAACTATGATAGAGTGATTTAAAGCTCTTTCATTTCATAAATCAACAACAAACTCATAAGGCAAACCAGAAAAATTCCTGGTACAATCCAAATTCTTTGGGGTCTCCCCCAAACGTGTGAACACGCACACATGTGCACACACACACACACAATGTCCTGATTTACATTCTTTTGTGAATATAGCTTTCTCCACAAAAGAAATCATGAATTCTAGGTTTTACTGGACATTTTTTTGAAAAGTAATTACTAGCCTATAATATTTTGTTTTATAGAAGAAAAACTTATGTTCCTCATCTCAAATTAATTCATTCCAAAAAATGTAGGATTTGAATAATGATTGGATTCTATATAGACTTGCTGGTGTTTGTCTTTTCAATGGACTGTTTTGCAGCCATTATTATGAGAAGAGCCCCAGGACGGCTAATACGTCATCAGGTTTCACTGCAAATTTCATTTGCTGGTGGCACAATTAGAAGATTATTTGCTGGAGAAAATTAATTTTAACTGCTCAATGGCTCAGTAATTGCAGAATATACATTCCAACAAGTGCAAGCTTATTGGTACCAGCAGAAATCAAGCCAAAATATTTGTCAGAGCTTTATTCACCAAAGTCTGGATTCCGATTTCATACTTCATTGATCTAAAAAGTAGTGAAGAAAATGAAATTTAAATGTCTCTCCGTGATGAACTTCCCATGCAAACAGCACCCATCTATGTACATCACTGAAGGCGCACGGATAATTTCAGAGAATCAAGGACACATGGGAACCCCATCGGCCCTCCACACTCCCCACTCCCTGCCGGTGAACAGGAAGGACCACGCTGCCTCCCTCACGGAAAACACTAACAAACATGAAGAGATCTGAGAAGAGAAACGCCTCAAAGTCTCAGTATTTCGGCTATGTGTCCAAAACATTTCAAATAAACTATGACAGTTTCCCTACCAAATCAAGGGTCTTACAGGGTCTATTAGAAAATGTCTCAACCCGCAGGTCAGAGGAAAGAGGAGCATGTACCAAGCATGTTCGGGCATGTTGGCCCATGCTTCCGAGCTTCCTTCCTCATCAGCTCACAGATAAAACACATGCTGATTTTACAAGGAAATGTTTGGGGGGGAGATTAAATACTTTTCATTATACATACACTGAAAAGGATTTTAAAGTCAATTTTAGGAGCAACATATTCTCCTACCTGAATACTGGCTCCTGTAGGAAATCAGAATTCAGCATATGTAGTGTCTAAGTCCACAAAGACACCCAGACCGAGTGGAGTCAACAACAGACGCATATTTCTCACACTTCTGGAGGCTGGGAGTCTGGGATGAGGGTACCACTGTGCTTGGGTTCTGGCGAGGGCCCTCCTAGTCCATGGTCCTTCTCGAGTGTCCTCACGTGGCAGCAAGGACACCGAGCTCTCCAGGGTCCCTTTTACAAGGACACTAATCCCATTCATGACTGATTCACCTCCCCAAAGCCCCACCTCCTAACACCCACACTGAGGATTAGGTTTCAACATAGGAATTTCGGGAAGACACAATAATTCCGTTTACATCACGGTTACAGTGATATATAACATAGCATATAATCAAGCCTGAAAACAATCATCACAAAATCAGACATCTATAAAGGAATATGTTCTTGTCAGTGAGTCCTCACACACAACAGCATCAACATTGTAACGAACTTAACTCTAAAATGTCATGGCATTAATCCAATACCTCTTGGCAACTCAGATGTCTATGGATTAAGATTTTCCTTCAAAAACAAAAGGATGTTAAATTTGCATCTTCACAGATGCAATTAAGAATTCAGATCACAAGCCAGCTTGCTCACAAAATTACGCTATCTGGGTGGGCCCCCAAATCTCACATTACTAACTGAATTCAGAGTGTCTTTGGAGGAGCAGCATGCAGAAGATGAACACAGCAACCCCCTCCCAAGAATCTCACCTTTACCTCAGCCCTGGATGAACTTCCTCAACTAAAATCCATATAAAAGGAGTCACTGACAGACTAAAGTAAACTAAAGAGGAGATTACTCTCTCAATGGAGAGAAAACAGCTAAAATAACAGGAAACAGGGCACCTGGGTAGCTCAGTCATTAAGCGTTAAGCGTCTGTCTTCTGCTCAGGTCATGGTCCCAGGGTCCTGGGATCGAGCCCCACATCGGGCTCCCTGCTCCGCAGGAAGCCTGCTTCTCCCTCTCCCACTCCCCCTGCTTGTGTTCCCTCTCTCACTGTGTCTCTCTCTGTGAAATAAATAAATAAAATCTTTTAAAAAAATAAACTAAAATAACAGGAAACAGAAACAGTTTTCCAACACGGGGATCACAGATGCAGAAGGACAATATTTCAGTAAAAGCAAGCCCGAAAGTCCATGCAGGACCAAGAAACTCTAAAGAACGACACACATGATTTGAAAAAGAACCAGGGAGAATTTTTAGAAATGAGCTATTAAATAATTTAAATTTAAGACTCAATGAATTGGTTTGATAGTGTCTTATACACAGCAGAAAAATTAGCCAAAAGATCCATGTATACAAAGTACCTAAAGGACAGCACAAAGATAAAAGAGAGAAATTCGGGACAGAGAGGAGGACTCCCGGAGGTTAGCGTCAGTGAGGAAGGCCAACCCACATCGACTCCGAGGCCGAAAACACAGAAAGTGTAAGAGAGGCATCCTCTGAAGACACAATGGCTGTTGAAAGTTACCACACCAGACTCCAGAGAGTTCAATCTATCAGTTCCTTGGGCGTATCACTTAAACCACAGTACACTGGGGTTAAAGAAAATGTATTTTAAATAGCCAGAAAAGATAAAATATTACTTTCAAATAAGTAAATTATGATAACTGATTTCTCATCAGCAACCACGAAGTTAAAAGACAATAGAAAAACACCTTCCAGGGAACCCGGGTGGCACAGTCGGTTAAGTGTGCAACTCTTGGTTTCTGCTCCAATTACGATCTCAGGGTCATAAGATCAAGCCCCACCTCGGGCTCTGTGCCAGCAAGGAGTCTGCTTGAGATTCTCCCCCTCTGCCCCTCCCCCAACTCGTTCTCTCTTTCTCTCTCTCTCTCTCAAATAAATAAAAAACTAAAATCGTCCCCAAATAAAGAAAAAGAGAAACACCTTCTGTGGACTGAAGGACACTGTCATTCACAGAATCATACATCTATAAAAATATACGTGAAGAACGAGGGAGAGAAGGTTTCCATCCTTGGGGACCATGGACTAAGTAACTCTGATCAACCCATCCACTAAAAACTAGTAAAATCGAACAAAATGAAAGCATTTACTCGAAACATTAGACATCTAACAAAATAATGAGGAATTACCAGGCCAAGATCCAGGAAATAAAGAAAATCCAAGCATGTGAGCCCACTATCTGGGGCCACTGCAGCCCAGGGATTACTGCCCACTGTGGACAGATGGCTGAGAGGTTGAACCATGTCTTTGACAGGCTCTGTGGCCAGCAAGCAGAAGCACTTGCTCAGGGCACACCAGGAACGGGGCTCCTTGTGAACTACCCATCTTTGTGAACTGGGACCCCAGTGGGGTCCATCCTGTCTTCAAGCCATCTGGGTGGCCCAAATTATCACACATTCTGAAGTTGTATTAAGGCGATCATGAACAGTTGATGACAGGTTATCTGGCCAAAAGATACAAAAAGTCAACTTTGGCAAAAGACAGTATCACCCTAGGCCTCAAATTATTTCTGCAAGTAAGTTTTGAAAGTAATGTCCAGCACACAAAGATAACTCGGCAGACAGAGAGAGAAGACAGCATGACAGAGAACGAGCAGTAACAACGTGCCCTGTAGCGTCAGCCGGGCTCCCTCCCGGCTCCCTGGTGCTGTGGAGAGGCTCCCACAGCAGTGATGAAGCTTCCTGCCTCAGCCCTGGGAGTGAGCCTGGAAGCACCCACCCCAATCAGGCCTTCAGATGATGGTAGCCAGCAGGCTGACTGCAACCTCATGAGAGTCTCTGAGCCAGAACCACTCAGCTAAGCTGCTCTTGAATTCCTGATCCCAGAAACCATGAGATAATAAAGATGTTTTAAGCCAAAAAGCTTGAGGTGATTGGTTATCTGGCAGTAGATAACTAATGCACCCTCCTAGAGAGACTCTTACCCATATGCACCAGCAGACAGGCAAAAGAATGTTTACAACGGGGCCGTTGTTTATTTCAGTATAAAATTTAGAAAAACCCAAATTAGCCATCAAATGATCGGATAAGTAAACTGGTAGTTTAGTCAATGAAAGAACACATGGCAGTAAAAGTGAATGACCTACTATTGACATGGATGAACCTCACAGCCTATTAGCACGTGAGAAAGCAACCAACAGAAAACTGTATACAATATGATAGCATTTATATAAAGTACACAAACATGAAACATTGAAAAATCTGTCCTTTGAGGATCCATTATCATGGAAGGATGATACAAAAGCCAAAATAGTGGTCACCTGTGGAAAAAGGATGGGGATGGAGGTGGCAGGTTTTCAAACACCAGCCGTGCTCTCTCTTGATCCAGAGGGTGGTTTACACAGAGTTTTGCTTAAACTATACATAGAATTGTATACACTGCTGTATATACAACACATTCCACAATAAAGGAAATGCGTTAGGAACAGCATCAACACAGGCAGTGTGCCTTTTAAAGGCAGACACAAGAAATGGGTGATGCTGCCCCAGGTGAGGAATTCGTGGAGGATAAGAAACAATTTCCTCCTTGCATTTGTAAAGAAGACTTTTCAGAGGTCCTGCATCTAAACAGAATCTGTCATAGTAGTGACCCCTTTCTTTTTTACGGGGATTTGTTCTTATCTCCCCAAAACATACACTACAAAGCTCTCAAAGCCTCTACAGCACCCCGACTCTGCGGCGCAGGAAGGGATAAACAACAGCTATTTGTTGAAGAACTGCAAGCTTGAATTTTGGGTTGCAAAGACATTTGTATAATGAGAGCTACTCAGAAAGTTCAGAGAACTTGTAAGAAGACTGGAGTACTCCTGAGACGAAAAGTATGGGTACAAACAGAACTGTGCCGTATGACCCCATATGCAATAAGACCTCAAAGGGATTGTAATACCAGTCTCAAGCAAAACAAAAAAGAATCAAACTGACATTTTGAGCGGACACCATCCAGTATGACTAACCAGTTGAGTATGGCCGACCAGTTTCCATTTCTGCAGTGACCCTGGCATTTACACACAGATGCATTTCCCCAGGACAGCTAACATCTCCGCAGACTGTCTTGCTCTCAACAGACACGGGGCGGGGAGTGTTTCTTTGCTCTCCGCGACTTTCAGAGTCTGTGCTGTAGGCCAGCATTGCTTCTGGGCCAGGATTCTGGAGGTCACGGCTACAACGCTTGCAAGGCCTCAGGCTAGCAGGAGACACCGCCGGGAGATGCTCTTTCACACCTCAGCCAGTGCTTTCATACGAGAATGCCCGGCCAGGTATGGCAGAACACCAGTCTGGGGCAAGCCAGCAGAGGGGCAAGCGGCGCAGTCAGACCCAGATCGGATTCCTGCCTTCCAACGGACTTGCCCAGTATTCCCCGGCATGGCTGACTGCCTTTCTTCCTCCAGATCTTCGAGCCAAGGTCACCTTTTCAGAGAGCCCTGGCCTCATGGTCACTGCCCGCCCACTCCTCGTCCCCACGCCCTTTCTGACACTCTCTAATACACCTGCTGACAGCAGGTGGACGCCTGCCCTGGCCACCGCCGGCAGGAGGGGGCTGTGCGCACAGGTGTGCTGTCCACCGCACCAGCGAGTTACCCGGTACAGAACACCGCCTGCACTCGCCAGGTCACCGTGAGAAGGGGGCGACAGTGCGCCTCCATGCTTGCGCCCACCAGGTCACGGAGCAGAGAGGGACCCGTGCGCCGCGCGCACTCGCCTAGTCACCGCCAACAGATGGCGACAGGTGTGCCGCCCGCGCTCTCCGGGTCACCCCGCACGGAGGGCGACAGTGCGCTCCCGCGCTCTCCGGGTCACCCCGCACAGAAGGCAGAGGGCGACAGGTGCGCCGCCCATTCGCCGAGTCGCGGCGCAGAGAGCGGCGGGCCGCGCGCGGAAGGGGCGCCGCACTCACTCGAGCTTCTTGAAGGGCTCGCGGCCGGCCGCCACGTACTTGCCGCCGGCCTGCAGCGCCTGCAGCTCGAGCACCGGGTGCCCGCGCGTCGGCGTGAACAGGCGCCGCACGCCGAAGGGCGCCTGCACCTGCTCGGTCAGCTGGTCCAGCAGCGCCTCGAAGGTGGCCACGCGGCGCCGCGGCAGCACGAACCTCCGGCCCGCGAAGAACGCGTCCCCGTTGCGGTACACCAGGATGGTCTTGGCGGGCGTGGGGTCCACCAGCACGTGCGGCCCGCGCGTGCCCATGGCCCCGCCGCCCCAGGGCCGCCGCACACCCTCGCTGCGCTCGAGCCCTGGGGCAGCCAGGGCGTGGGCGCGGGCCTGCAGTGCGCCCTGGCTCCCCGCCCGCGCTGACGCCAGCCGGCCATTGTGACCACCTGCAGGCCTGAGAGGGGCAGGACGATGGCCAGGTTAGGGGCGGCAGGGAGCCGGAACAGGTGAGGGCGCGGGCATCTGAGAGCCTGGAGAGGAGAGGGGCAGGAGGAGAGCAGGCTAGGGGAGGGGGCATCAGCGAGCCTAGACAGGGGAGGATAGCAGAGCTCAGGGAAAGGAAGGGAGACAGACACTCTTCCTGATCTACCTCTCTGCAGAGGTGGTAGGAATGGGAGGGTGCTGAGGATCCACCCCACACTCACCACAACCTTCCCACTACACTTGCCAGCCTCCTATGCTGGAGAGGTTGGGGGCTTGGGGGGGGGCGGTCATCAGGACTGTCTGGATAATCAAAATTGTGTCAAGGAAGAATTGTATGGAACCATTGAGAGGCTGTGAGAAACTGGATTACTCATCAAGCTAGCACACGGTTTCTCAAAGGTTTAACATTCAGAATGCACTTTCATTTGGGGAAGAACAATTCAAGGTCGCGGGTGCCCTTGTAGAAGTTATTCCTTTTCTGGGTAGGGATGGGCCCAGAAAGAGGATGGGTCCTCTTGAGCTGAGACAATCAATGATTCCAGAAATATATTTTTCCAATGGTTTTGATGGGCTTAAACTTTTAAAGGCAATAGGCTATGAATACATGGCCTGCCAAATCTGCAGACAGCAGGTACAGAATATGCTATAAATAGCAAGATCTTGTAGTGGTTTTTAAAAGTAATCTTTATGAGACCACCTGCTTTTCAAAGCCACAGACAATTTTTAACCTACCACACGCTTCATTGCGACAGTAAGTACAGATGTCAACGTGTGAGAGTGACCACTTTATTAAATCGCCAGGAATTATGTTGATCTTAGATTCATTGCTAGAAACCTCTTAAGTTTTAGGTGTTAAAGACACTTCAGGAGAAGCGTAGGACTGTGTCATCCCGTAGCCCACGCCGGCCGCACGTGGAGTCAGAGATTGGCTCGGAAGCCCGCTTTCACAGAGAACCTCATCATGGGCTTCTCGCTGGGCCGCAGCAAGCAGATGGAGCTGGAGAAGCCCTTGAGTCGCAGACGGCTCACGCCGCCGTCGGGGGAGATGGTGAGCCTCACGTGCGTGATGACATCCCGGAGCTCCAGGGTCAGGCTGTCGAACAAGTGACTTTCATTGGCGGAGAGCTGAAAGAGAGGCAGGGAAGAGGCCCTTGTGGTAACGCAGTGTGGGGCCCAAATGGGCTGGCCCGCCGAGCCATCTGTCCGTGCGGACTCAGGGCCCATGAACCGTGACAGTTACTCACTGATAGTAAGTTGGCTTACCACAGAGAAAAGCTAGTCGGGATCGCAAGCCCAGGGATTACTGACATGAACACTCGGGTCCATGATGTTTGTGGTTCTTAATAGTTAATGAAGAGGACACGCTGATAAGGAAAAGAAAGTAAGTGACCTCCCAGAAGTCGTCACCCATCACTCCGTGGGAGCAACCCTCATGCCCCACTCTGACCCGCAAATGACTGTCCTCCCACTGGATGGGAGAGGACGCTTCTGGAACATCTCAGCATCCATCCCACAAGAGGACATGCTGTTATAGCTTTAAATATGCTACTCATCCCTTCTAAAAAGTTAATATACTGCAGAAACATCTTCCATATACATATATATGGAAGTATGTATATATTCTTTGCACATGATGATTTAAAACAAAACTTGGTTGTTAG
Source organism: Neomonachus schauinslandi (assembly GCF_002201575.2). Lineage (NCBI taxonomy): Eukaryota > Metazoa > Chordata > Mammalia > Carnivora > Phocidae > Neomonachus > Neomonachus schauinslandi. The sequence goes on along the minus strand of NC_058412.1, from coordinate 2,315,439 downwards.
AAATGCAAAGGTATGAACTAGAGCCTGTGTTTTCATGACATAAATGCACAGATAACAGTTTTTAGAAGCTTGTCCGTGTTACTGTGAAGCCGATCAGAAGGTTTGGAAAGCAAATCTGAGGGATGCGGCTAGGCTGGGGGCCAGCCTGCACAGCTCCCCGTGGGTGCCACACCTTGGTGACTGGCAGCAGCGGTTTCCACTTATGGCCCGGAAGCTCCCACTTCTGCTTGATCATGTCTTCTTCCTCCTGAGTCGTCAGGATACAACCATCCAGCTTACAGCTGTCGGGAGAATTGCCTGTCAGAGCAAACTCAGGGTGACTATCTCTATTCTGTTTATACTCAGCACTTTGGCTTATACGGTCTTGGACTTTTTAATCAAATCAAAGACCCAGCAAAGAACAGATTGTTCTCTCCGAACAGAAGCAAAGGTGTGACATATGTGAGAGAAGGAAAGCACCCAGCAGTGATGGGGTTGGATCGCCTGATGAAATGTAGGTGTGTGTTTCAGAGGAATCAGAATCGACCTGACATCATTAGCCAGCTGGCATGTTGGAGTTTGGATGTGCAGCATTTTACTTTGAAAGTTGAAGGCAATAAGCACCCTAGATTGCAGTTAAGTACTTGCATGGGGCTGTGTGGTTCATCTGAAACTATTTTGAAGCTGGAAGATACTTTCTTATGGTATCGTATGTCGTCACGTGAAGTAAAGAGACCGAGCTAAGTCAACCAGTCAGTGAGCAGCACCAACCCAAGTGCTGTATTCCAGGTGTGCTCACTGTTCCCCAGGTGAGACACAGGGTCCTGAGTCTCTCTTCTCTCTGGAATTCATCAGGGTTGTGTCCAGTGGGGTTGGAGGGCCACACTCTTTGTGGGGAGAACCACTTTAGGCATCCCCTAAGACTTTAAGATCAGCAGAGGAGGGGTTGCTGATAAAGAACCTGACAGAAGGGCACCTGGGTGGCTCAGGCATTAAGCGTCTGCCTTTGGCTCAGGTCATGATCCCAGGGTCCTGGGATCGAGGCCCACATTGGGCTCCCTGCTCAGCGGGGAGTCTGCTTCTCCCTCTCCCTCTGCCTGTCACTCCCCCTGTTTGTGTTCTCTCTCTCTCGCAAATAAATAAAATCTTAAAAAAAAAAAAGAACCTGACAGAAAAAAAAATGCATTGTTCTCATGCCCCCTATAGCTCATCTCTTAAAACAGTGACCTCCAAGGTGGGTGAGCACGCTCCCGGGTGCACACGGAAACCCAAAAGATGCAGGAGGAGAACATGAAAGCCACTATTTCTGTTTCTATTTCTCTAATATCTATGCACATACATGCGTATCTATTAGGCCTTGTGTATTTGAGAGGACAGCTAGATCCTGGCACGCCCCCCACTCCACGACTGTCCTCATGTGATACATGGAAACTGGAGAGCAGACAGCAGCAAGCTCCTGACAGTGCAGTCAGGCACCCCGTTTACACGGACTTACTGATTGTTACCTGGTTTTAAATAAACTATCACTCACAAAATTAACAAGTGATTTTAAACTATCCATGCAGACACCCATGGATTAAAGATATCACCAGAAATGCAAGCATCCACAAACCACGAGAAAAAAACAGAGCTGACATCACCGCTGATCCAGAATGAGCTCTTCATCAGCTGTGTTATTTACCCCAAATATACAGACGTAGTGAAAAGAAGGGGCACCTGCACCCCAATGTTCATAGCAGCAATGTCTGCAATAGCCAAATTGTGGAAAGAGCCGAGATGCCCTTCAACAGATGAATGGATAAAGAAGATGTGGTCCATACATACAATGGAATATTACCCAGCCATCAGAAAGGATGAATACCCACCATTTGCATTGGCATGGACGGAACTGGAGGGGATTATGCTAAGCAAAGTGAGTCAAGCAGAGAAGTCAATTATCATACGGTTTCACTCATATGTGGAACATAAGGAATAGCATGGAGGACCATAGGGGCAGGGAGGGAAAACTGAATGGGAAGCAATCAGAGAGGTAGACAAACCATGAGAGACTCTGGACTCCAGAAACAAAATGAGGGCTACAGAAGGGAGAGGGGTGGGAGGATGGGGTAACTGGGTGATGGTATTAAGGAGGGCACGTATGGTGATGAGCACTGGGTGTTATATGCAACTAGTGAATCGTTGAACACTACATCAAAAACTAATGATGTACTACATGCTGGCTAACTGAACATAATAAAAAAATAAAAAAGAAAGAAAAGTGAAAACAGTGACCCGACAATCAGATCTAAAGTAGTCTTCCAAAAATAGGTCACAATGATCAATACTTGAAATAATTCACTTAAATCCACTACCACTGAAGAAGAGCTTCACTTTAAATATATATTGTGTCTTGGCGTGGTAAGTGAGTGAAGTCACAATGATTCACAAGACATTTAAACATCAAGGCATCCAAAATAGGAGTATAAACTGCCACCATTTACTGACAACTAAACAATCACAAGACACCCAATCCAGTACGTATGAAAATTTCACCCGACAGTATAAAGGTTTAATATCCGCTCTTGAACTTTGTCGATATAATGACACATGTATACATTTCATAGGAAAGTAGGTTTCGAATATCAGGGTTGCTTCTGCAAATGTTTTTTTTTTTTTAACGGAAGGGCATGGTTTTGAAAATGTGTAGCTCCCTGCCTTAAAAGTCCAATCTGGAGTGGAAATGGTCATCCCCAACCAATCTGCTTCGTCCCCCTCCCCCCAGTAAGAAGACGCCATCCAGTTCTTCTCATGTCCTAACCAGAGGCTATTTCACACTCATTCCAAGTGAGATCCAGGGCCCCTATAGTAAAGAGTCTTCACAGAATCTCGTCTGACTCTGGGGGGTGTCATCCAGTTGAACTCTGACATTTTATAAAGACGAAAAGTAGGGCACCAAGAGTTAGAGGAAGTTGCTCAAAACCTCACATCTGCTGAGGGTAAAAGCTGAGTCCCCAGCCCACCATCCTGAGCTCCACGCCCACAGGACCACATTATCTCTATAACCAGCACACTGGTTATATGCACTTCCTGACAGCCTTACACTTACCTTTAAAATGTGTTGTATCAATTTCTATTTGAGTTATTACTCCAGGATGTGCCAATCGGAAAACTGCCCATTCACAACCCGGAACAAGGAGAATGCCGTTCTCGTCATTCTGGAATGATGAGAGAAGAATGATGAGGAAGAAAAAAAAGATAAGCCAGCTTAGTGCCATTTGAGAAACTAATTCTGGAAACCAGCAAGTGAAAAATGTTGACATGTATTTATGATATTTCTTTTATTTCTTACTATAAAAGTGTGTTTCCTAGGCCCTGATATGTAAATTACATTTTGTGTTAATTGTCTCTTTGCCTATTATTCCTTAAATGCCTCATCTGGACTCATGAGCTTATTGGGTAATTGGTAAGTTTTTACAAATTTTTAATAGGATTTTCTATGTCAATGTAAACTCATGTAGAAGGGTCTGTGTCTGAGCCCCTGGTCCTCTGATCAGTTTGTTTTGATCTTTCAAAGTAGTTATGTTCTTGGTCAAATCCATACCAATAAATGATCTGCACCCAAACCTTAGTTTCTGGCAATGGGATTATGTTCATTTTCCTTGGAAGTACTGGTTGACATGAACACTGACCCAAGAAAGGGGGTTTACCAGTAAGTTTTCAGTGGGATTAACACACAGAAAGGTGTTTTGTTTTGCTTTTGTTTTGACTTTTGCATCTCACATTAGTCACTGGCCAAAATGAACAGCTGAGTAATCTCAAGAGACCCCGATCTGTCACACATCCACAGTGGTCTCATCCAAGGGCACACAGAAAACAAAATGATTCAACTGGTGTTTTCTTCTCCAGGTCAACCAACAAATTTACCCACGGGTTTTCTATCATTAAATTGTAGATCTGCATTTCTTTATTAAAGAAACGGGGTTGCCTGGGTGGCTCAGTCTGTTAAGCATCCAACTCTTGATTTTGGCTTAGGTAGTGATCCCAGGGTCAGGAGATTGAGTCCCAAGTCAGGCTCCACGCTCAGTGGGGAGTCTGCTTGGGGATTCTCTCTCTCCCTCTCCCTCTGCCCCTCCCCACCCCCTTGTGTGCTCTCTTTCTGTCTCTCACTCTAAAATAAATAAATAGGGGCACCTGGGTGGCTCAGTCGGGTAAACGTCTGCCTTTGGCTCAGGTCATGATCTCAGGGTCCTGGGATCAAGCTCCATGTTGGTGGAGGGAGTGTGCCTCTCCCTCTCCCTCAGCCCCTGCTCATGCTCACTCTCTCTCTCTCTCTCAAATAAATAAATAAAATATTTTTAAAATTTTAAAAATAAAAAAAATATAGAAACAAGGACAGAGCAGTGATGCCTTAGAGTGGCTGGTGTGGCCAGCATGGGGGCCTTCCAGGTTCTGCCCTGACGGTACACTGAGGCAGCAGGGGATCCGGAAAACACGGAGAACTACTTCTGGAACATTGCCTGAGAGCTTTCTGAAATAAGCATTTCCTTGATGTAAATTTTTTTTTTTTTAAAGATTTTATTTATTTGTCAGAGAGAGAGAGAGAGAGAAAGCACAAGCAGGGGGAGCGGCAGGCAGAGGGAGAAGCAGGCTTCCCGCCAAGCAAGGAGCCCGATGCGGGACCCGATCCCAGGACCCTGAGATCATGACCCGAGCTGAAGGCAGATGCTTAACCGACTGAGCCACCCAGGCGTCCCCCGTGATGTAAATTTAAAACAAGATCTAGAAAACTTTTCTGTGGCTGTTTTGGACTCCTTACCTCTAATACTGGCGGCCTGTCCAGCCTTCTCGCGGTCTCCCAGCCATCTGCCACAGACCTGGCCTTTCCAACTCCTGCCGAGAATGACATGGTTTAAGGGGAACATCACAGGATTTTATCTTAAATGTGAGAATGAATGCACTGGCGTCATTAAATCACAGATCCCATGCACCTGACCACTGCTACACAAATCATTTTCATTCAACTTAATGTTTTGGTAAATTCACATACAGCCAGAGGGTTAGTAAGTTTTACTTTTCCCTTTAGGCCAAAATTAGGAAGGAAAATTTCTATTGATTTACTTCACATCATAAAGGCATCAAACCCTGTGTGTCGATGGTTAATCCCATCCACTCCTGGGCTTCCTCTTAAATCATTCATACCATACGGGGTGCTTAATGTTGATGCCCAGACATCCCAAATAAAGGCCAGCTCCCAGAGCATCATCTTACCTATCATATTGTTTGGATGCCCAAAGTGTGCATTGCTGAATCCTACAGGCACCCCCGTGAGCGATGGCCACTAGGTCAAAAGGTTCTTTGGGGTCAGCTGCAGTCCAGTCTTTCTGTCCAGTACCATATACTCTAAGACGTGCAATTCCACCGTCTAAGAAGGAAGGAGGACATAGTTATTTCTCACTTGGAAAGGTGGCTGTTTGTGGGTTGTAAACGACAAAGCCCTCCACATCCTGCCTGCTCTATTTCTCAAATACACCAACTCTACTGCCCCAGGGCCTTTGCACCTACCATTCCTTTGTACTGGAACAACTTTCCCAGCTCTCCAAAAGACCACTTGTTGTTTTTAGGTCTCACCTTTAGTGTCATGGTCTCAGAGAGGCTTTTTCTCTCACTCTCTAGCTACCTCCTTCCAGCTCTGCCTGGCCCTGCCTGATTCCCCAGGTTGGGTGTACCATCCCTTCCCATATTTATTTCAGAGTTCAATTCACAGTCTGAAATTATCTTGTCACTTTATTTGTTTAAGCCCCTGCTGATATCAGTCTCCCAGAACCAGAGTATAAAATCTTTGAAAGCCAGAATAATGATCTATCTCTATCATCTCTACCTAGAACTGGTCCTGGCACATAGTAGGTGCTCACATTTTTTATTGGATTAGTAACTCCAAGAAGGTCAAAAGGAAATTGGGAAATTCACCATAGATACAATGTTTGATGCCACAAATTAGCATTGCTAAATCCTACACAGACTCATACATGAGCATTATGTTTTTATTTTTATAACAACATATTGCTTAGCAATGCGATTGAGAATAGAAAAGATAATATTCACAAAACCAGATCGTTTCTGAGAACCACAGCAGCCAAGATTAGGTCTGTAGAGCAGAGAGTACCTGCCAACATCAACTCACATTATCTGATTCTAATAAAGTGAATATTTTTATTTGTTTGGCCAGTACTTCCTAGAGTATGGGAGCAAGCTTTGTACATATGGAATTTTTCATTAATCAGAGTATTCTACTGAAACCAAACCCTATATATTTTTACATGAAAAATTTGATGAAACTGAATGATCTGAAAAAATTTCAGTAGAACAGTCTTGACATTTACAATAAATAAAACCAGACGATGTTAGCATAATACCCTAAAAAATATACTAGAGGGAGTAATTTAGCAGAAGCTAACCTATGAGCACCACTGCTCTGGTTCACTGGACACGGTGATCCTCTTTGATGGTATAGAAGATACTTGTTTGTTGAGTGTAAAGCTGACTTGATATTTTAAAAAATAAGATTCTTCTTTACAGAGTTAATATCTGCCTCACTTTTCATGAAAACTATCAAGGATATTAGACATGCCCCTCCATGCTCTGAGGGTGACTCATTTAAAGCAACCTGTTGCCATCCTATATGCCCCATCAGGTTGTCCTACTGCTTCCTTCCCCTTTATACTTGGACCCCAGGAGAAAATAGTTGCAAATCATATATCCAGTAAAGGATATGTATCTAGGATAATATAAAGAACTCTTACATACTCTTACATAAAAAACAAAAACCCAACTTAAGAATGGGCAAAAGACACTTTTCAAAAAAAAAATGTTTATAAATACATGTGTACATATACACATGTATATATAAACATACTCAAATGGCCAAAGTAAGGAACTGAAAATATGCTCACCATCATTAGTCATTAGAGAAATGCAAATTAAAACCACAGTGAGATACCACTTCACATCCTCTAGGATGGCTACAATAAAAAAGCCAGATAATAGTAAGTGTTAACAAGGATATGGAGAAATTGGAACCCTTCACACTGCTGGTGAGAATATAATATAATGCAGTCATTTTAGAAAATAATCTGGTAGTTCCTCCCAACAATTAAAAACATAGTTATCATATGACCCAACAATTCCAATCCTACATATATACCCAAATGAAAAACTTGTACAGGAATATTTATAGCAACATTATCCCTAGGTAGCCAACAGGTGGAAACAACCCAAATGTCCATCAACTGATGACCTGGATAAACAACGTGGTTTATCTGTACAGTGGAATATTATTCTGCCATGAAAAGGAATGAAGTGCTCCTAATAATGCTACAACGTGGATGAGCCTTGAAAACACGCTAAGTGAAAGAAGCGAGTCACAAAAGACCATTTATATGAAATGTCCAGAATGGTCAACTCTGCCAAGGCAGAACGTAGATTAATGGTTGCTTAGGGCTGAGGGAGATGAGGGTTGATAGTAAGGGTACAGGATTTCTTTCTGAGGTGATAAATCCTTCTAAAATTGACTGTGGTGATGGTTGCACATTGCTGTATATTTCTGTAGACTTTAAACCATATACTGACGTATACTATAAACCACTGAACTGTGCGCTTCAAGTAGGTGAATTGCATGGTATGTGAATTACATTACAATAAAGCTGTTACATAAAAGAAAATGAGGGTCATTTGCACACACTACTTGATCTGCTAGTGTGCCCGGTGAAACAGAAATCGTTAGAAGTTATTTAACCTAATATAGCTCAGTTCCATCATATCCTAATTGACCTAATGCCTTTTCAATAACTACCAACGGATGGTTGGGTTGGAACAAGAATTTCCTAGAGCACAAAAAGGGCAAGTTATAACCCTAAAATGTTAGAGCGATGAGTGACTTCACTCTGAAATATGCCCACATTAAGTAAAGAAGCCACAGAACGGCAGATGGGTCCACATCATATTTACCCGGGAAAATGTTGAGTCTCACGTGACTCCATCTCTGCTGGGAATTGACGGGAAAATAATTGTGGCTGGAAGCAGGCTTTCCTGGTTTAAGCTCTGTCATAGGGACCAGGTAGTTCCAGTCATTGGACTTCAGCTAGCAATAAATATAAAAATGTTAGCAGCGGCTCCGGGGAACAGTAAATTTTCTCACCCTAGTGCTCACGTAGGGCCTACAGGATAGAGATACTTTGGAATAAAAATTGATGATGGATGTCTAATAAAATACTTTAATAAAAATACTAATAAAGATTAAGTCTCAGGTTTACTAAACAGAAAAAAGGCCTGAGGGTTTTTTCATCCTGATCAAAATAGCCACTGGGTGATGGTGGCAGGAGAAAAGGCAGGGGGGTTTGGGAACGAAGGACAAGATCTGAGATTCCCTCTGGGGATTCTTAGAAGAAACCAGAATGGTTATGTGAACATTCAGGAAAAACTGGGCTGTCCTCAGGGACCCTGAGACTTGGGGTTGACCAGTGACCTGAATGTTGTGACCATTTCCTTTAGATTCTTGTTCTTTAAACTGTTGTTGTCACTTATTTTCCAGTCTGTTATGATCAACACTTTTGTAAAACAGAGTATAAATTAATTACTAGACAAACTTTAAAAAGCAAGAATGTACCAAAACACAAGCCCAAGTTGTTTATCAAACTCATCAGGCATAAAGTTTGCTTTGTCAAACTGCTATATAAGAAGTATGTAAGCTATTACTGTGGATTTCTGTATTTATCTCATCAGGGCAGCATCCAGTGGATGAGCATGGGTAAGCAGAGCGCCCTGAGACACACTACTCTAGACCTCACACGGGCCATGGCATTCCCTCGTACAGGGGTTGCATGAACCATTCGAGAAGCATCTGCAAAGTCACGCCAGGCCAGTAAATGAGCTGAGGTGTACCTGGGTTGAATGTCCCAAAGAAGCACCCTCGTGGCCAGCCATACAGAGCGGTTCCCTTGCCGTCCCAACCACCATGACAGGTCCCCGATCCTGTTTGCAGGCTCACCTCAGCAACAGCCTCAAACTCCTCCAGTGTGGCTGCCACTCCTGTCCTGACTCCTCTCTGTGGGATTTCTGGTTGTTTATCTGAAGGCAGATTGACCAATAGGGTTATGGTTCGTGTTCACAATCAAAAAGAATATAGCCTCATAGCGGGCTGTATGTTCATTTTCATTCTGTCAAATAAGCCCAAAGATGACATTTCCTAAGTCAGAGTGTCAGATGACCAAAGTAATAGACACACTTGAAGTTCCTCGATATTTAAAACACTAAGTAATTCCAAAAAGTCCTGCAAAACATATGGTAGGACATTTGCTTGTCAAAATAATACATACCATTTCCAGGTTAAGTCCAACTGCAACAAATGTATCATGACTAGAGTTTTTAGAAGTCGGATCAATGGAAATTCTGGAACATTGCCAGGCCAGTTCCAGAAACAGGACCCCCCCCCACCCCGCCACCCCTGGCATCCTTGGAATTGATATTTGGGCAATATCTGGGACAATTGCTGGACTTGCAGAAGGAATCTTACTGTTTGTCCTTAGTCATTTCCTGCCTCCAGAATAGCATCTCTCCATCATCCCCTAACTTTTCAGGTTCCCCCACTGTCATCAGGAGCAGGGCCCATCCTTCCACAGAGCCTCATACAGAGCTACTGATGCAGTGCTCTCAGCGTAAATTTGCCAACTGTCATGATTTATCTTCCCTAAGTACATGCATATGCACACACGTAATGGTACCTATTTCTAAAAAAAAAAAATAATAATAATGCTGGGACCAACTTCAGATTATGCCAATTGAAGGAATAAAAACCCAGGTCTAACTTATAGAGCCTGTATGATTCATGTGGTCCAGCATCCCACAAAGCAGCAAGGAACCCTCTCTGAAAACCCTGTGGCTACTGCATCATTATGCACACTGGGAGAACCGAAAAGAAGCTGATGCCACACGTCCAGAGCTGGCCCAGACGTGGCTCCACACTGTCCAGGTAGCCCACTGCCTGCCACCCTCCCCTGCAACCTCTCCCCAAACCTCACGGTGCCAGGAGGGTATGCCTCTAGGTGAGGCCTCAAGAGTGTGGGAATAATGACCTCTACATTTGGTCAAGCTAAAAATCAAAGATCACAGAACACTCTATTGGGAATCCAAGTTCTACAGCTCCGTGGCAGTAAAGTGGCCTTAGACAAGTCGCTGAACCTGTCTGGATGGAAAGTGCACATCAGGGGGCTGGGCCAGATGACCCCACAACCCCACAGTGCTCATTCTGGGGGCCGGTGGTTCCCAGGGCACCTTCTTCCAAGTTTGCTGCTTGAATTGACATTCGAGGAGCATAATCCCCCATGAAGTAAGAAATGTCCACATCGAAGCCTCGGATAATCCCTTGTATCCCCAGCTTGATGATGCACCAGTCATGACCTACGAGACGTGAACAAGGACATCCCGTCAGGTTTAACTCGTTAGATGAAGCGTGGGGTTGAACAGAACTGAAATGAAAACAAGCAGCACCCTCCTCCTGCCACAGAAAAGTGCACACAGGTTAACTCTCAGCTGTGACTTAAAGATCTCCTATAACATGGCCATATGTGGCCGCCGTGCCCCACGAGAACCCGTGTTCCAATCACAGCAGGACATGCATATAGGCCTTGGATCCAGGGAGATCGGATTCTGGTTCCAAAGCAAAAACTGGCCTCTCTGAGCCTTGTTTCTACAACTGCGAGATCAGCTTCCAAAAAGGTCAACTGTGACTGTGCACAGTGTAGACAAGACCCCACCCAGCTCACCAGGTGCTCATTGTGGAGCTGGGCCTCCAGAAGCGGCCTGCTCACCGTCACCTCAGGCTCTGGGGACTTCCTGTGGGGCCCCACCCAGCTCGGCCCCCTGAGTCTGCTGAAGTCTAAGAAGTCTCCAAGTTGTAGATCACCAAGTAGTTCTCGGTTACTTGCAGTCCGATGCAGACCCACCTTTAAATGCCCAGATTCATTGGAATCTGATCATGTCTGGAGTACCTTAGAAATACCCAGTATCTCTGTAATACTTGAGACAGACCCCCCCCAAAAAAACAAAAAACCCAGTTATTAGCCTAATGCTGGATTAGTTTGCTTTTACGGACATTCCTTCAACTTCAAAAGGAGTATTTTGATTGAGCCTGATGAGTAGCAATGAGAAAAAGTAGATCCTCAGGTGACAGGAAGTGTGTGCAGTGATGTGACCGGGGCTGACTGAGTGAGGCTGCTTCCACAGCAACTACGTGGGGATAAGAGCACCTGCCCCAGGGAACGGGGGTGAAGGCCCACCGCAAATGAGCCACACCGCTCGGGGAGGTCCTCGCCGCCCCCCACAGCCTCACCGACATGTCCCAGCGATGTGCACGCCCTCCTTCCCGCCTGCTGGTGCACACATGACCCCTTCCTACATCCTCAGAGCCTGATGTTCAGAAGGGTCATCCGAGATACGGAGCATTCCAAGGGCCCGTGACCAACTAACCGGAAATGCACACAGGCTTTCCAACACCGTGTTTAAGCTTCACCGCAGTGAAAGAAAGAGAGATCTCGTTACCTGGAATCCTTTTCCTTCTGGTCTCCCATCCATCCATCCACTTCCCAAACTCGGGGTATTCGTGTACTCTGAAGCTTGGGCTGTCACTCTAAAGCAAAGATGCACAACAAGTCCATCGTTAACACCCATGCGAGGGCCTGGGCTTCCGGCATATCCACTCCCACCCCAAAGGGACAGGTGGGCCATGCCCGCAGGGACTCTGTGGGAATCCTAGGTAGGTACAGGGGAGTCTGCTACTACCTTCACACACAGGGACCCCATTCCAGATCGGGGGTGCCTTCTTACCTTTGTACCACCTCCAGAGAACGAAATTCTGCTTCTCTGTGGGCGGGCCTCAATACACAGAATAAACTGCTGATAGCAATGGGTAAAGCCCCATCACAGTTCATTCTGCGGCCCCGCAAACCACGCAGCTCCCTGTTGCAGCCTACATGCATCCTGAAAGGAGCAAAGACAGAGAGGACAGAGTTCCCAAGCAACCTAGAAAAGACTGCTTAACAAGGAATCTGGCCAAAGAGTGCAAGTGGCAGGCTGGATGCTAGGGCCCAGCTGAACACTTGAACCCCAGCCCTCGGAGCTGCTCTGTGTCCACAGGGGAAAAAACAGGATGGTGTGAGGCTCAGCTCAGCCCCTTATTGCCCCCTAGACAAATAGGTGAGCCCCACTGCTTCATCCTGAAGAACGGGGATGGTGAGCACACCCCTTGCAGGGCTGTTATGAGGCTGAAATAATACGTGTGAAAGCCCCCATCAATAGCACAGACTCAGAAATTGTTGTGCTTGGTGGGTGGCCAAGCTGGGGGGCATTTTCACTGTTTACATCAACTCAAGTACAAGGAGAGTCTTATGTTTCTGCTTAGGAAAACCTCCCCAGCAGGTGCAGAGGAAAAGAACAAAGTCACGAACACGCGGTATTGGTATTGGGGCCAGGCTGGGCCCCCATGGAGATGCTATGTGGGGCAAAACCGAAGGTCCACACGTGCTCAGACTCAATGCCCGACCTCCTGTGCCTCAGTTTCTTTGTGTGTTAAGGGCAGAGATACAGTGCCGTGTTCCTTCTGAGGTCATGGCAAGCATTAAAATTTTTGGAGCAGTGCCTGGCATATGGTAAGCGCCCAATATTTAGCGTTATTATGTCCAAGTTGGTGGCATTTGAATTGTGTTACAATCCGAACACATCTAAAGACAATCTGAACTCCAGTCTTTCCCGTGTCCATAGAGGATTCAGAAGCTTTGCTGCGAACCCAGCAAGAGAAAAGGGGGTGCACCACCCACGGGAAGCCCAGCGCTCGCTCAGCCCCAAGCTTCCTGGTACTCGGTGTAGCTTTGGTGGAAGGGGGTCCTCGCTGGTGCACTGTTGCCCTGCTGCCGTGGCAACCGGATCGACATGGAAGGAAACTGGCAACTCGACTGGAAACAGCACTTTCACAAAAATGGTACTCACCAAATGAGGACAAATCAGCTCATAAAAAAGGAACACCAAAGCCCCATCCCAGGGGTAAACCCGCATGTGTGCCAATCCCTGCACACGGATGTTCATCGTAGGTAAAATTTAACCAACCTAAATGTGTGTCAGCACAGGAAAGGGTCCCAGTGGGGTGAGGGACCCGGTGGTGGGCAGTTCAGGGGCCACCAGACCGTGCCCCTCTGCATGGGCAGAACACGCGCACATGCCATGCGACATGTCACAGAACCTTAAGTACTTTATAAGTACATGTATACAAATTTAAAAACAGACAGCAGGACTACTTTCTATATACAGATATATTTATTTAAAAGTATGAAATATATTAGAAGAATGTGCCAATCTCACAGTAGTGTTAATTCTATAAAGGGAAGGAGTGGATGGGCATTAAAGTGGGTGGTGAGAGGGACCTTAGCTTTATCTGTGGTTTGTTTGTTTGTTTTCAGAAAGGAAATGTACCTATGTACACACACACGCATATTATACGGATATATGTACACACGTGTGTGCAGATATGTATGTGTATATAGAATATATATATATACTTGAGTGTAATATAAGAAAAAGGCCCCATTCTTTGTCCCATCCCCCTCCCAAGCCCAGCACCTCACAGACAACCACACTTCACCATTCAGTGTGTATCCTTTTAAACACTGTTTTATGTACATACAACACGCATGAACCTTCCGTTGCCGGCATGCGTGGAGAGCACTAGCTCATTCTTTTTAGTGGCCACGTAGTATTCCACATCTGGAAGCTCATATCATGGGCTCTTTAACCAGTTTCCCATCAGTGGACATTTAGTTGGTTTTCTCCCATCCGGACAACACCGGAATGACTATTTTCTACATATCTTTGCCTATTTATGCAAGTAATATCAATCTGTGGAACAGCTAGGCCAAGGCGTGTATGCATTTAAATTTCCTATAGAGAGACATATGGTAAAATGATCAGAGCTTTGACCTCTATTAGCTGTGTGACCTAGAACAAGTAAATCAACATCTCTGTTCCTCATTTTATTATCATTTTCTCTGAGGAGTAAGTTCATATAATTGACAAGATGCCCTTAACATGCTCTAGACCTGGCTAGCTCCTGCCCAGGAAGACTGACCGGAGGGCCAGTAAGCATGGCGGAGGCTCACGGCGGAGGACAGCATGCTGGCCAGCGGGCAGACGCTCTGGCTGCAGTCACACTCGGTGTGCGTGGGCGTGAACGCTGTGCACAACTGTGCTTGTCCGCCCACTCGCAAGAATTCACACCCCACAGGGCGCCTGGGTGGCTCAGTTGGTTAAGCGACTGCCTTCGGCTCGGGTCATGATCCTGGAGTCCCGGGATCGAGTCCCGCATCGGGCTCCCTGCTCGGCAGGGAGTCTGCTTCTCCCTCTGACCGTCCCCCCTCTCATGCTCTATCTCATTCTCTCTCTCAAATAAATAAATAAAATCTTAAAAAAAAAAAAAAAAAAGAATTCACACCCCACAGCTGGTGTGACAAGGTTGCCGGATTCTAGCTGAGGCTCCCTTCTTCCCTCTATTTGGCAGCATTTTCTGGGCTTTCTGTTCAGTTTTTAGTAAGCACGTCCTACACTTTTATAATTATGATAACATTTTCCAGACGTTTGAGATGTGTGCCAGTTTTCTTCCCAGCACAGTTTACAGATCACGAACTCCACGTTAGACAGAGGACAAAATACGAGGATCTCAGTAATTTCCCCATAAAGCAGTGCGGTCCCAAATCCCTGTGTCAGGTGCCCGTCTGTCTCCAGCGTGTCTTAGCATGAGCTGGAGCTGGTTTCTACATGTTTCTACTGTTCTAACATGCTAATTCACTGGCACACATTCTAGGACTCCCATCCCCAGCACCCCGGTGGATTTTAACTGCACAGATGGTTCTGCCTCAGCACTCCACGTTGCAGAATGCTGATGTACAATACCTTTATAAGGTTTTCCGCCAGAGCAAAAAAGTCATCCGTTGCAAATAAAATCTAGACAAATGAAGAAAGAAGTCAAGATGAAATAACCATAAATTAAAAACCATTTTATTTCATTCCCTAGTGAAACATTACAAGATGCAGTAAAAAGGAACGTGGAATTGCCAGGGGGAGAGGGATGATAGGAATTAACCCACAATGTGTGCTTTTTAAATGTCTAGACTTCACCACCTGCCTCCTCCATCCTTCCTTCCATTCACCCGCTTCACCATCTGGATGTGGAGGTGCTAACTTTTTACGCTTCGCAAGAAAATACAGCAGCTCTCCTTTCCAAGAATGGAGGACACGGGGCTTTGTGATTGTCTCACAAGCAGAGCGATGGCCACCCGTGGTTTGGCCGGCTCACCGAAGGATGCACTGCTGGAAGGTTGGCCTGGTCACTTCCAGCCAAAAGCTGGACACTTTTGAGAGTGAGGGGGTTGCTGCTAATCACACCAGGAAAACAGGTGTAAAATGGATTTTCTGAGCAAAACAGGCTGCAGCCACCCCTACGTCTCCCAGGACCCAGGGACGCTGCAGTCGGGAGGGGACACCATGCCCGGATGCTGGCGGCTGGCTGCTCTGTGACCATTTCAAGCCCACGTGTTTACGACATGAGCGAGGTGTTCATCTCAGGGTGAATGTGTGTGCGTTCAGGAAGCTGTGTCAGGGCCTCGTCGCCGACACCTGGTGTCAGTAAGCACTCAGCGGCTGGACAGCTGACAGGCTCAGCGGCGTCACGGAGCCGACGCTTAGACCTCAAACGTCAAGAATCCGAGGAGGGCTTACCCGAGCGTTGGCTGATCTCAGGAGCGTTCCGGAGAACTAGACCCCTGCTCCCGCCGCAGCCCTCCGGCTCCTCCCGGTCGGCAGTGGTTCACCCGGCAGCAGTCTCCGGGGGAAAAGGGACCTCTGCCCCTGCGTTGGCGAGGCTCCTCCTCGTGGGCGGGGTGCGAGCCCCACAACGGCCCCGGGATACTAACCCCGCCTTGCCTGCCAACACCACGCCGTTGCCCACCAGCTATAGGGACCCACGCTGGTAGGGGCCCCTAGCTTTTGGTTGGAAGGACTGACTCTACAAAGAACAGCTTCATAGAAAAGGACGCCTCACCTAAACCTGGACTTACTTTCTCTCATCTGCCCCTTGCCCGGAACAATAGTGTAATTAACCTATCATTGGTTCAGGTTGTGTTATTTAGGAGACACTATCCTGTATGCTCTTGGCTTGCGAAATATTATTAGCAGAAATTACAATTTCCACAGTGAACCTGGGTTAAATAAATTATTGGTGAGGACAGTCTCAGGCTCTGAGTATAATTTGCCTCCAGTGAAACACCTGGTCTCTGACCCCAGCCCTGGACCTAAAAGGTCCGGGGAAGACCTTGCTGCTTTGCAGCCGCAGGCTGTTTGGAAGGCAGAGTGTAGGGGAGTCCCTGCTGTGCGGGGGTTGACCTGCCCCCCACAAATGCGTCAGGTCAAAGCTCAGGCGAGCGGACGCATAGGAGTCCCTCACCTGTCCCGACCCTTCACCGGCTCCTTGGAAGAAGCCCTCAAAGGGCACACGGGGCCTTTCCAACCTCCCGAGGCTCATGCTCCCCAAACCCCAGCCGATGACTTCCAGAAACACTAAACCGACAGAGCATGTGCTGCTCCCCCCGCCCGGCAACCGCTCCGCCCAGCATCCCGACTGAAACGGCCCTCACGCCCTCGCCCAGCCGGCTCCCTCTCCCGCTGGCAGACTCCTTTGAGCAAACTCACCTGGACAGCCTTCCCCAGCACCCCCCGCTCGGCTGCCCCGGCCCGAGGAGATGCGCCCCCCAGCACCTGTCCTCGCCTTGACTTCCACGTCTGTCTCCCTGGTGGAGCACTAGTGTCTTGAGCGCAGGCCCAGGCCCCTCCCGTCTGCACCGTACACAGCACTGTGCCTTGCTGGTACTCGGTACCCAGCACTGGGCTGCGGCCCCAGCCCTCGTGCATTGTTAACAAGGGCTCCAGGTTACTCCCGTGCGACCGTGTGAGGACCACTGGTCTACACTGTGAGAAAACACGCGGGGTAGAGAGTCCTTCACGCGGGCGCAAAACGTCTTCTTGTCCTAAGCTTAAGGCAACGCTGCCTTTGCTGAAATTGTCACCAGGTTTTGGAAATTCTTCGGAAGCCTTTCGCAATAACGGGCTTCCTCGAGAAGACTGAACCTTGAGCCTGGTTCTTGCTACTCTAACCAGGTTCACAGTAACTACTCGTTCTTCCATGAGACACCCGCCCCCACTTACCTTTCCTCCTGCAGCGTCAGACGCCACGTCAGCCAGCCGGGTGAAGTCCGGACACCCGGCCAGCTCTCCCTCCCTGGGAGAGTCGGCCATGCCTCCTAGCAACGAGAGAGGAGGCCCGGTCAGCCTCGGGTGTAGAGGGCGGCAGAACCTGCGCCAGCGAGCAAGGCCCTCACCCGGGTTCCAGGCCCAACACCCAGATTGTCATCCGGATGTGACGGGCATCCACCCGCCACCCGTCCCTTCAGGTGACTTTGCGCAAACAGTGAACCAGGAGGGAATTAGAGCGTGGTTTCCCTCTGAAGTAAGTAAGAACAAAATACCACCAAATACACAAATCCTACTGCCTCAAATTGCAATTTTATTTTATTTTTTAAAGGGGAAAAACACTTTAACTTAGGAATAATTTGCTTTTAATAGGGTCTGGATCCATTCAAAAAAAAACATTTACTTGAGCAACTAGGAGGCAGGCCCTGGCCAGAAATGGGGTATGGAGGAGAATGCATGTCCCTGCCTACAGGGGCTCCCGCACGGGGGAAACAGACACCCCCAGATGCCCATGCAGAGCAATGTTCTGGAACCATCTGAGGCTGAGGCACAGAGGTCGCTCCATCCAAGAGGATGCAGGACCACTTATCATATCACAAGTGGGGCTAACGTAACTTAATCCAAGCCCCACCCCACACCCTATTTTGAAGTTGAGAAAGCAGAGGTTTGGAGGAGTGCAGAGGTGTGGACAGGGGAGTCAGGGCTGGCCTGGAGGTCGCCCCACTCCTAAGCCAGTGGATGCCCCCTTGTTCCTACCGTTTCTCCGACCCCTCATGGTGAAAAGAGAAAACCACGCAGAAACTAATCTCACTAAGAATTATTCACGATAGAAGAAACACAGTCAATGGACATGAGAAGTCAACTGTCGGGCGCCTGGGTGGCTCAGTCGGTTAAGCGACTGCCTTCGGCTCAGGTCGTGATCCTGGAGTCCCGGGATCGAGTCCCGCATCGGGCTCCCTGCTCGGCGGGGAGCCTGCTTCTCCCTCTGACCCTCCCCCCTCTCATGTGCTCTCTGTCTCTCTCATTCTGTCTGTCTCAAATAAATAAATAAAATCTTTAAAAAAAAAAAAAAGAAGTCAACTGTCCCTTGAAATTACAGGCATATAATGAATCATAAAATGACATTTTTCTTATGTCACTTGTGGACGCTTTCTGTAACAAATATACCCCATCACCTGCTCTCGGGAATATGAACTTGAACAACTTCTGCAGTGACTAGTTATTATAACTTTGAAAGAGCAGGCAGCTCCTTGCCATTGTCCTGTGGGCGGTCCTCCCTGAGGTCTTCACACTGGGGACCCGGGCTCTGCCAAGTCTCCCCCTCCTCCACACTCACCCCGGTGGCCTCACACCATCTCCTGGCTCCTAACACCACCCACACGCTGCTTGTCCCCAGATACAGATCGCCTTCCTAGGTTTCCTGCTGCTGACTCAAACGGTCTCGCCGGGATGTGTGACCGAGGGCCCTCCACACGACTGCCGCCCCATCCTCAGTCTCCCCACCTCCCCTGGAGGCACCTCGTCCTCCAGCTGCTCAAGCAACCCCGGGGTCACCTCTCCTGTGTCTCCTCTTTCCCTTCGACCGCAGATCCTACCCATCAGAACATTACACCTCCCCTGAAGGTGGAGCCTGAAACGGTTCATATACGGCATTACCCGAGGAGGAGGGAAAGTGTGTAAGGGCGTGGAGGACACAAGGCTGGCGTGGCTTCCTGGCTGTCGTCACTGGCGAAAGCACATACACCAAGGGCCCAAATACCTTCATCTACACATGGAAATCTTCCACAGCACAATTATACATATTACGGGCATTATGCCTACACAGGAAGAGAGAGAGAATGGGGCACGGGGAGAGGGGAGGACATCCTCAATCCCTGCTGGATCGTTAACACACCCCCAGCTGGGCCCCGTGTCCACCCCCCCTCACTGCAGCCGTCTGCCCCCAGCAACATGCCAGAGCAACCTTCTGCCGAAGCCCCGGTGTGTACAGCTCCCTTCCACTCAGAGTAAGAGCTGGGGTCCTCAAGGTCCACAGGGTGCCCCCGACTGGCCCAGCCCCGGCCCCCGTGTCTGTCCTGCCCCCATCGCTGGGCAGCGGCCGCTCCCCTGCTGGGAGGTCTCCCCTGGGTTTCTGCACGGTGCACCCTCACCTCCCTCCAAGCCTGTGTCCCACGATCACCTCCTCAGTGTGGCCGGCCCTGACCCCCACTCACAGCGACATTTCCGCTCCCCCGGCACCTCCCGGACCCCAAACCCATCTACCTTTGTTTCCATAGCAGACAGACATACTGTGTCATTTGATTGTCATTTTGTCGTCTATTTCTCCCAGTTAGATGTGTGCTCCATCAGGACAGTAATCTTCGTTGGGTCCACTGGTGTTGCCCTAGGGCTTGGAACCGGCCTGGCCCGGCACAGACGAGATGCTTCATAAATATTTGTTACGTACATGAGTAAACGAAGAATGTTTTCTAACTCATTTTGTGTTTTACAATACTGGTTCCCTAATTGGACTAAGATCTTCCTGAGGATGAAAAGGTGTAGAAGAAATCTGCTAACATTTATCATGAGTTTGCAATAATGCCGTGTGCAGCTCACATATCTCATCTCTTCTAATCCTCAGAACAACGCTGAGATTTTGGTATTATTGGCATCTTACAAACGAGAAATGCAGCTTTGAGAGGTCAAGTAAACTATACAGACCACACAGCTGGAAAGGGAGCCACATTTCCAACCCAGATATGCCTAACTGTGGTTGCTATTCGAAAGCCCGTAGCACAGTGCTTGCTCGTGGTGGGTGACAGACGGGTGGGTGAGCTCATTCCGTAACTGTGTGTGTGGTCCTGTGACCTGCAGGCCCTGAGCCAAGCGCTGGGGTTACACCTGCTCCTGGGGCTGACGGCGGAGGGCAGGACGCGGACACAGCAACAGGCAGTGCTGGTGATCAAGACGGCAGTGATGTCCTCACAGCGCTCCAGGACCCTTGGCGGCCCAGGGGTTCCCTGTGAGGGCGGACTCCTGAGCCGGGGCTTGAGGAGGAGGAGGGGCAGGGGAGACATGCAGGCAGATGGGGCTGCAGGACCCACAGAGCTGGAGGACGACATCCGTCTGCACCTGCACTGTCCGACCTAGAAGCCACTGGCCTTGCGTGGCCATTTAATACACCTAATAATTTAATTATATAATGTAATTATAATGACATACATGTAATAAAATTAACAGGGCAGTTTCTCCTTGGACTAGCCACCCTTCGAGGGCTCCGTGACCACATGTGGCTTCCATGTGGGACAGTGCATGCACAGAACCGTCCGTCACAGAGAGCTTTCCTTGACTGTGCGGGGAGCGCAGAGCTCACCTCTCCACCGCCACGCAATTCCCCGCTACTGACACTGAGCCAGGAGGCAGACACACACCGTACGCACAGCCTGGCACCACAGGGCTTCTGCGTGGAGCGCGCTCTGGAAGTTTGATGGGTCTCGGCTCAGGCTCGGCCAGCCTCTCCAGCGGCCGGCACCCGGGCTCAGAACCGCAGAGCTCGGGGCCAGCCCGCCAGGTGCAGGCCCGGCACGGATGGCCGCCTGGCCACGCCTGTGGGTCTCTCCAGGCTTTCCCCCGACAACAACAGGCTAGGAACTGTCCTGCGTCCCAGACAAAACCACACGGTGCCCGGCCAGCCATGGGTGCTCGACAAAGCCTTGTCGCATATTTAATTTTCTTAAATAATCACAAAACATTTTATTTACCTGGTCATTCTTTTGAAAAGGCTCCATATTTTTTCCTGGCAGTTGCAGCGAGCTCGATATGCACCAGGATAGAGCATGCTAACATTTTGCCAAAGTCAACAACCTAACGCCCCTCTCCCAGCTACCCAGTTTGATGGAAAAAGCAAGGTGTCATGGCAACACGGGGCAGGGGCCTTTGGGGGTCTTGTCATCCTGCCTCCCTGCTGGCCAGAGAGCAGCGGGAAGGGGGTGCTCCTTTCATCCTTGCTCTTTGATCTTTTTCTTCGATGTGGCTCGAATGACCTGCGTGGACCAGAGGCTGCCGGTTTGTGGGGGAGAGAGCCAGACAGGCAGGCATTTTACATGTTTTTCCAAGGGATCCATGCTCCCAACCCCGAATCCTAACACTCAACTTAGACAATCAGTCACTTCAGCACTTCTTAGGGAAAAAAAAAAAAAGCTCCCTTCTGCAAATGAATGTTTCCATTTGGCAAATAAATAAATGAGAAGCTCCTCTCGAGAAAGCATTAGTCAGGGTCGCAGTGCCCTCTGTGGCCGAGGCTGCGGCGAGGTAGGACCTTTCCAGCCCCGGCCTCTGTGGTCATACAGGGGGAGGCCATACAGCCTGCCCCTCCAACTGGATCAACACACTTTCCTCGAGCCCCTTAAAATGCATGTGCATTCACTGAAGAGCTCCAAAAAACCAGGTGGACATTTTCGAGGCCGATGTCCGTTTTTCCAAATGAAGCCTAGTGTTCGGACACGTCTGTTTTCATTGGCAGAAGTGAATTCGGTTTGGCGCAGAGATTTCTCCACAGGCTCCTGCCTCAGCCTTCCCACCGCCCCCACGCCCTGGCGTCCCCCCAGCCAGCGAGCTCCCCCCCTTCTGTCAAGGGACCTGCCCCGCTGCCCCCGAAATTCAGTCGCTTAGACACTTCATCCTTCTGTTGCTAAAGCTCCATTTGCAGCTAGGAGCCTGCTGCAGGCCACTTACATGTGTTTCACTAAGATAAAGGAAGGTCTGATGGTCGCAGAGACCATCAGTACCAGGTCCTAAGTGTGCAAAAGGCATAACACCGGCCGGGTGCTTTATGGTTGCACTAAGACGGGAACCGTTTGCCACACGTTGTATATGCCGGTTTAAATCCGATGAAATATAAAACTCAGTTTCTTGGTCACACCAGCCACATTTTCCGTGCTCAGAAGCCAGGCGTGTCTGGTAGCCACTGCACCGAACAGCACAGAAGACAGATTTCCATTGCTGAAGAAGGTTCTAGCCAATGGTGCATGTTGTAGGGGAGCACCATTGTCTTAATATCCCTTTTTATTAATTTAGACACAACGGTCGATGTTCAGTCATGGTCTTAGAACTCTTCAGCGACCTCTCATCAATGCAGGGAAGCGCCAACAAGGCAAACCGTCTCTTCGGCTCCCTCAAGCCTAGCCCTGTGACCCTGTGACATCACACAGCAAGGGGGAGTTTGCAGATGTGATTATGATCCCAAGACAGGGGGGTAATTCTGGGTAATCCAGGTGGGTCCGGTCTGCTCACAGGAGACAGTCAAAGCAGAGACCTTTCTCTGGCTGGAAGCATAAGAACCACAGGCAGAAAGGGAGTCAGAAAGAATCAGAGGTTTGAATCATGCTCCAAGAGAGAGGAGGCCCCTGCGTGCCCCCACGGAGGCCCACGGGCAAGGACCATCTCACACCGGCAAGGAAGCAGGAACCTCGGTCTTACAACCACAGAAGCGGATCCAGCCGCCCCTCCCCAGAGCCTCCTGAGACCCAGGCCCAGCCAGCGGGTACTTTGACCACAGAAACCCAAGCAGAGGGGGGGCAGAGCAAGATGGCGGAGAAGTAGGAGACTTGGATTTCGTCTGGTCTCAGGAATTCAGCTGGATAGGGATCAAACCATTCTGAACACCTACAAACTCAACAGGAGGTCGAAGAAAAGAAGAGCAACAACTCTCTCATCAGAAAAGCGACCACTTTCTGGAAGGTAGGACGTGCGGAGAAGTGAATCCGAGGCGATATTCGGGAGGATAGACGGCGGGGGAGGGGCCTCCGGCGGCCGCTTCTGGCAAGTGATAGAGCCGCGGAGCACAGAATCGGAACTTTTAAAAGTCTGCTCCGCCGAGGGACGTCACTCTGGTGGCTAAGCGGGGGGTGGAACCCTCCGGGACAGTGTGGTCTCAGGACCCTCGGGGTCACAGGAAGACCGGGGGTGCCTGAGTGTGGCAGAGCTCCCAGGTATCGGAGCAGGGAAGCCGGCTGCAGAGGCGGAGCCGAGGCGCGGGCTCTCAGCTCGGGGTGGCCATAAACCGTGATCCGCGGCACAGTCGGGCCCCTGCTCCTCCAGCAGGGACCCAACAAGCGGCAGATCCGGGGAGACTCACCTTCCTCCCCCGGGAGGAGCCGCGCGGGATGCACCGCAGGGATCTGCTGGGTTTGGAGACTCCACCCGGGGTCGGGGGCCAGAGATAGAAACGCGCGGTCACAGGCCGGGTGAGCACGGAGTGCGGCTGGAGACCGGGGAGACGGGAATGACTGGCGGCTTTTCTCTGGGGGCTCACTGAGGAGTGGGGCCCCGAGTTCTCGGCTCCTCTGGGCGGATATTGGGAGGCCGCCATTCTCACTCTCCGCCTCCAAAGCTGTACGGAAAGCTCGCAGGGAACAAAAGCCCCGGAGAGCAAACCCGAGCAGATTACTTAGCCGGGAGGGGGCAAGGGCGGGGCAAGGCAAAGACATTTGGGAACCACGGCAACAGGCCCCTCCCCAGAAGATCAGCGAGAACAGCCAGCCAAGACCAAGTTTACCCATCAATGAGAACAGCAGAACTCCAGCTCTAGGGGACTACTGCACATAGAATTCATGGCTTTTTTACCACGATTCTGTAGTCTTTCAAAGTTAATTTTTTTTTAACTGTCTTTTTTTCTTTTTTTTTTCTTTTTGAATTTTTCTTTTTCCCTTTTTCAACCAACATCTTATCAATCCCTTTTTAAAAAAAAAAAAAAATTTTTATTTTTCATTTTTAGAGTCATATTCTATCCCTTCATAGTAGTTACCCATATTTTTGGCTTATATATATAAGTTGTTCTCTCTTTAAAATTTTGAGATAGTTTCTTCTAACAGATCAAAATATACCCTAAATCTCTAGTATATGGTGTTTTCTATTCCCCTGCCTGATCACATCCTCTCCCTTTTTTTTTCTTTTTTTAAATCCTCTTCTTTCTTTTTTCAAACAACTTCTTATCAATTCCTTTTATAAAATTTGTTATAATTTCCATCTTTACAGTCATATGCCATCCCTTCATCATATCAACCCTTATGTTTGTACATATATAAGTTTTTCTTTCTTTAAAATTTTGGGAGGCACTTTCTTCTAAAAGACCAAAATACACCCCAAATCTAGTGTGTGGCACTGATCATATTTGATCACATTCTGGTTTTGTTGTTGTTGTTGTTTTGTTTTGTTTGTTTTTGTTTTTATCTTTATCTTTTTCTTTTTTTTCTTTTTCTTTTTTCTCTCTTTCCCTTTCTTTTCCCACTGCTTCAGGTTTTTTCTGATTTGTTTAGAGTATATTTTCTGGGGACGTTGTTACTCTGCTAGCATTTTGTTCTCTCATTAATCTATTCTCCTCTGCACAAAATGACAAGACGGAAAAAAACACCTCAACAAAAAGAACAAGAGGTAGTACCGACTGCCAGGGACCTACTCAATATGGACATTAGTACGATGTCAGATCTAGAGTTCAGAATCATCACTTTAAAGATACTAGCTGGGCTTGAAAGAAATATGGAAGTTATTAGAGAAACCCTTTCTGGAGAAGTAAAAGAACTAAAATCCAACCAAGTAGAAATCAAAAAGGCTATTAATGAGGTGCAATCAAAAATGGGGGTGCTAACTGCTAGAATAAATGAGGCAGAAGAGAGAATCAGTAATATAGAAGATGAAATGATGGAAAATAAAGAAGCTGAGAAAAAGAGAGATAAACAACTACTGGATCACGAGGACAGAATTCAAGAGATAAGCGATACCATAAGACGAAACAACGTTAGAATAATTGGGATCCCAGAACAAGAAGAAAGAGAGAGAGGGGCAGAAGGTATAATGGAGCAAATTATAGCAGAGAACTTCCCCTTTTTGGGGAAGGAAACAGGCATGAAAATCCAGGAAGCACAGAGAACTGCTCTCAAAATCAATAAAAATAGGTCAACACCCCGACATCTAATAGTAAAACTTACGAGTCTCATAGACAAAGAGAAAATCCTCAAAGCAGCTCGGGAGAAGAGATACGTAACCTACAAGGGTAGAAACATTAGATTGGCAACAGACCTATCCACAGAGACCTGGCAGGCCAGAAAGGACTGGCAGGATATATTCAGAGCACTAAATGAGAAAAATATGCAGCCAAGAATACTCTATCCAGATAGGCTGTCATTGAAAATTGAAGGAGAGATAAAAAGCTTCCAGGACAAACAAAAACTAAAGGAATTTGCAAACACAAAACCAGCCCTACAGGAAATATTGAAAGGGGTCCTCTAAGCAAAGAGAGAGCCTAAAAGCAACATAGACCAGAAAGGAACACAGACAATATACGGTAACAGTCACCTTACAGGCAATACAATGGCACTAAATTCCTATCTTTCAATAGTTACCCTGAATGTAAATGGGCTCAATGCCCCAATCAAAAGACACAGGCTATCAGACTGGATTAAAAAACAAGACCCATCGATATGCTGTCTGCAAGAGACTCATTTTCGACCCAAAGACAGCCCCAGATTGAAAGTGAGGGGGTGGAAAACCATTTACCATGCTAATGGACACCAAAAGAAAGCTGGGGTGGCAATCCTTATATCAGACAAATTAGATTTTAAACCAAAGACTGTAATAAGAGATGAGGAAGGACACTATATCATACTTAAAGGATCTATCCAACAAGAAGATCTAACAATTGTAAATATCTATGCCCCTAACATGGGAGCAGCCAATTATATAAGGCAATTAATAACAAAAGCAAAGGAACACATCGACAACAATACAATAATAGTGGGGGACTTTAACACCCCCCTCACTGAAATGGACAGATCGTCTAAGCAAAAGATCAACAAGGAAATAAAGACTTTAAATGACACACTGGACCAAATGGACTTTACAGACATATTCAGAACATTCCACCCCAAAGCAACGGAATACACATTCTTCTCTAGTGCCCATGGAACATTCTCCAGAATAGATCACATCCTAGGTCATAAATCAGGTCTCAACGGGTACCAAAGGATTGGAATCATTCCCTGCCTATTTTCAGACCACAATGCTTTGAAACTAGAGCTCAATCACAAGACAAAAGTCAGAAAGAACTCAAATACATGGAGGCTAAAGAGCATCCTACTGAAGAACGAATGGGTCAACCAGGAAATTAAAGAAGAATTAAAAAAATACATGGAAACCAATGAAAATGAAAACACAACTATTCAAAATCTTTGGGGTGCAGCAAAGGCAGTCCTAAGAGGAAAGTATATAGCAATACAAGCCTTTCTCAAGAAGCAAGAAAGGTCTCAAGTACACAACCTAACCTTACACCTAAAGGAGCTGGAGAAAGAACAGCAAATAAAGCCTAAACCCAGCAGGAGAAGAGAAATAATAAAGATCAGAGCAGAAATCAATGAAATAGAAACTAAAAGAACAGTAGAACAGATCAACGAAACTAGGAGCTGGTTCTTTGAAAGAATTAACAAGATTGATAAACCCCTGGCCAGACTTATCAAAAAGAGAAGAGAAATGACCCAAATCAACAAAATCATGAATGAAAGAGGAGAGATCACAACCAACACCAAAGAAATACAAACAATTATAAGAACATATTATGAGCAACTCTATGCCAGCAAATTAAATAACCTGGAAGAAATGGATGCATTCCTAGAGATGTACCAACTACCAAAACTGAACCAGGATGAAATAGAAAACCTGAACAGACCTATAACCACTAAGGAAATTGAAGCAGTCATCAAAAATCTCCCAAAAAACAAAAGCCCAGGGCCAGATGGCTTCCCACGGGAATTCTACCAAACATTTCAAGAAGAATTAATACCTATTCTTCTGAAACTCTTCCAAAAAATAGAAATGGAAGGATAACTTCCCATCTCATTTTATGAGGCCACCATTACCTTGATCCCCAAACCAGACAAAGACCCCATCAAAAAGGAGAATTACAGACCAATATCCCTGATGAATATGGATGCAAAAATTCTCACCAAAATACTAGCCAATAGGATCCAACAGTACATTAAAAGGATTATTCACCACGACCAAGTGGGATTTATCCCTGGGCTGCAAGGTTGGTTCAACATCTGCAAATCAATCAATGTGATATAATACATTAACAAAAGAAAGAACAAGAATCATAGGATCCTCTCAATAGATGCAGAAAAAGCTTTTGACAAAGTACAGCATCCTTTCTTGATCAAAACTCTTCAGAGTATAGGCATAGAGGGTACATACCTTAATATCATAAAAGCCATCTATGAAAAACCTACAGCGAATATCATTCTCAATGGGGAAAAACGGAGAGCTTTCCCCCTAAGGTCAGGAACGTGGCAGGGATGTCCACTATCACCACTGCTATTCAACATAGTATTGGAAGTCCTAGCCACAGCAATCAGACAACAAAAAGAAATCAAAGGCATCTAAATTGGCAAGGAAGAAGTCAAACTCTCACTCTTTGCAGATGATATGATACTTTATGTGGAAAACCCCAAACACTCCACCCCAAAACTGCTAGAACTCATACAGGAATTCAGTAAAGTGGCAGGATATAAAATCAATGCACAGAAGTCAGTGGCATTCCTATACACCAACAACAAGACAGAAGAAAGAGAAATTAAGGAGTCAATCCCATTTACAATTGCACCCAAAACCAGAAGATACTTAGGAATAAATCTAACCAAAGAGACAAAGGATCTGTACTCAGAAAACTATAAAATACTCATGAAAGAAATGGAGGAAGACACAAAGAAATGGAAAAACGTTCCATGCTCATGGATTGGAAGAACAAATATTGTGAAGATGTCAATGCTACCTAGAGCAATCTACACATTCAATGCAATCCCCATCAAAATACCATCCACTTTTTTCAAAGAAATGGAACAAATAATCCTAAAATTTGTATGGAACCAGAAAAGACCCCGCATAGCCAGAGGAATGTTGAAAAAGAAAAGCAAAGCTGGCGGCATCACAATTCCGGACTTCCAGCTCTATTACAAAGCTGTCATCATCAAGACAGCATGGTACTGGCACAAAAACAGACACATAGATCAATGGAACAGAATAGAGAGCCCAGAAATGGACCCTCAACTCTATGGTCAACTCATCTTTGACAAAGCAGGAAAGAATGTCCAATGGAACAAAGACAGTCTCTTCAACAAATGGTGTTGGGAAAATTGGACAGCCACATGCAGAAGAATGAAACTGGACCATTTCCTTACACCACACACAAAAATAGACTCCAAATGGTTGAAAGACCTCAATGTGAGACAGGAGTCCATCACAATCCTAAAGGAGAACACAGGCAGCAACCTCTTTGACCTCAGCCGAAGCAACTTCTTCCTAGAAACATCGCCAAAGGCAAGGGAGGCAAGGGCAAAAATGAACTATTGGAACTTCATCAAGATAAAAAGCTTTTGCAAAGCAAAGGAAACAGTCAACAAAACCAAAAGACAACCGACAGAATGGGAGAAGATATTTGCAAATGACATATCAGATAAAGGGCTAGTATCCAAAATCTATAAAGAACTCATCAAACTCAACACCCAAAGAACAAAGAATCCAATCAAGAAATGGGCAGAAGACATGAACAGACATTTTTCCAAAGAAGACATCCAAATGGCCAACAGACACATGAAAAAGTGCTCAATATCGCTCGGCATCAGGGAAATCCAAATCAAAACCTCAATGAGATACCACCTCACACCAGTCAGAATGGCTAAAATTAACAAGTCAGGAAACGACAGATGTTGGCGGGGATGCGGAGAAAGGAGAACCCTCCTACACTGTTGGTGGGAATGCAAGCTGGTGCAGCCACTCTGGAAAACAGTATGGAGGTTCCTCAAAAAGTTGAAAATAGAACTACCATATGATCCAGCAATTGCACTACTGGGTATTTACCCCAAAGATACAAAAGTAGGGATCCGAAGGGGTACGTGCACCCCGATGTTTATAGCAGCAATGTCCACAATAGCCAAACTGTGGAAAGAGCCAAGATGTCCATCAACAGATGAATGGATAAAGAAGATGTGGTATATATATACAATGGAATATTATGCAGCCATCAAAAGGAATGAGATCTTGCCATTTGCAACGACGTGGATGGAACTGGAGGGTATTATGTTGAGTGAAATAAGTCAAACAGAGAAAGACATGTATCATATGATCTCACTGATATGAGGAATTCTTAATTGCAGGAAACAAACTGAGGGTTGCTGGAGTGGGGGGTGGGGTGGGAGGGATGGGGTGACTGGGTGGTAGACACTGGGGAGGGTATGTGCTCTGGTAAGCGCTGTGAATTGTGCAAGACTATTGAATCTCAGATCTGTACCTCTGAAACAAATAATGCAATATATGTTAAGGAAAAAAAAAAAAGAAGAAGAAGAAGGTAGCGGGAGGGGAAGAATGAAGCGGGGGAAATCGGAGGGGTAGACGAACCATGAGAGACAATGGACTCTGAAAAACAAACAGGGTTCTAGAGGGGAGGGGGGTGGGAGGATGGGTTAGCCTGGTGGTGGGTATTGAGGAGGGCGCGTTCTGCATGGAGCACGGGGTGTTATGCACAAACAATGAATCATGGAACACTACATCTAAAACTAATGATGTAATGTATGGGAATTAACATAAGAATAAAAAAAAAAAAGTTAAAAAAAAAGAAACCCAAGCAGAGAAATCAGCCGAGCCCAGCTGGACTTCTGACCTACAGACCGTAAGATAACGAACTGTGGTTAGACACTGAGAATATGTGACAACACCACTAACACAAATCCTTATTTGTTCGTTCAAACTTCACAACTGAGAAGCGACCATCACCAAAGAGGCAAGAGAGATGCAGATAGTTCTCAGCTTCTGGGAGAGACGGCGAAGCCCATCGGATCCTTGAGGCCAGTATCAGCTGTGCCCATTTTCAGGGACACACAGAGGTGCACCCGGGGACCCCAGGCCGACCTGTCTGTCTGGGAACAGCCAGCCCCTAACCCCGCAAATGCCCGGCTGGCCGCTCTGAGGCTGCCTGGCCTCCCCGCGGGTCGAGTCCAGGCCCCATCCCCACTGGTCGGCTTGAGGCTTGTCTGTCAACTCAAGGTCTGGGTCGGGTTGCAGTTGTGTTCCTGCCACGATTTCCATAAAATAAGTGTAACAATGCGAGACGGGGTGTACAGAAGACAACGGATGTCTTTAAGCCCCAACCCCGCATCTTCACACCTGTTCTCCTGCCTTCCTCATGCCAGCCGGAGAGTTGCAGAAAAGCCCAGAGAGGCAGGGTGCTTGCCCAGCGTCACACAGTAACGAAAGGGGAGGGGACACGTTTCAAACGAGATTTGGGGTGAAGCCACAGCCCTACCCCTTTATTAACTACGAAGAAACCAGCACTGTCTTCACTGTTTCCCTAGGAGCTGCATAATGTGTTATGTGTGTTTTCCAGACAGCCTCGAAGGCCGTGGTATGAAAAGTCTCTCAGCCTCAGGATAGAAATGTGAGAAAGAAAATAGAACGAGCCTACAAGCCAGCCCTCATGCTGGGGATTCACCCAGAGGATACAGAAACACTCACTCCCCAGGATGTTTAGAGCTGCATTACTTACAGTATCCAAGACATGGACGCAGCCCCAGTGTCCCTCGACTCATGAATAAAGATAAAGAAGACGTGGTGAGTATACACAGTGGACTACTACTCGCCCATAAAAGAGAATGAAATCTTGCCATTTGCAATGACATGGATAGACCCAAAGAGTATGATACTAAGTGAAATAAGTTGGTCAGAGAAAGACAAATACCATATGATTTCATTCATGTGGAATTTAAGAAACAAAACAAACGAGCAAAGGGAAAAGAGAGAGAGACAAACCAAGAAACAGACTCTGGACGTATAGCACACACTGACGTCACCAGAGGGGTGAGGGATGGGGGAGGAGGAAACAGGTGACAGGGATGAAGGAGGCACCTGCTGTGAGGAGCAGCGGGGGATGTACGGAGGCGTTGAATCCCGCATTGTGCACCTGAAACTAATACAACACTGTATGTTAACTTTACTGGAGCTAAAATTAAAAAATACTTTTTTTAAATGTGCCGAAGGAAAGAGGGGACCCCTCCCATGTGGGTTCCAGAGCACTGCGCAGGCCTGACCACACACCCCACCCCGGGTGGACCTCGCGGTCTGTTTCTAAGTTTCTCTCCTGAACCACAAACCCCGAACGTGTCCCGCCGCAGCTTTCATACACTCGAGCACCGTTCATGCTTTATTGTTCCCTTTGGGATTTGCCTTAAAATAAGAAAAGACGCCCAGGGTGAGTGCAGGACTGTGGGAGGGTCGACCAGCAGGCCGGGCTATGCCCACAGGAGTCACCGTCCTGGGAGCAGACTCTCGGCGATCCTCAGCAACTGCCGTCACTGGCGGGGACTCCTAGTGAAGCCTTTGGCTAAAAGTATGAGGTTTTTGTGAGACAAAAGAAGTTTATTCACGTTCAGGACAAACCAGAGGGAGTTTAAGCAGCGATTGGTGTGGCCGGCGAGCCGTAAGCAGCCGCACGCGCTCAGGCCTGGCTCTGAGTGCGGTTCTGCTGTGGGACACAAGCTTATTTCACCGCCAGGCCTACTCTGCCGGCGTTGGATGAAGACCAAACTCACACGACTCACAGAGTGGCGTGGAGGGGCAGGAGGGGGGAGGGGAGCGCCAGGGGGAGAGCAGGGCCCAGCCCGGCACCTCACGGGCCATGGGCTCTGGAAACACCACGGGCGTCAGGCCGGCCCCACGCGCACCCTGCAGTCCACAGACGCCGCTGGGCCCGGTCCTTACCTCTCAACACTGTCAGAGGCTCATTGCGCTCCGAGTCTCTCCGCTACCTGTTCTTTCGGTAAGGACAGCTCTAAAATAGGAAGTTATGTATGAACAGCACCCAACCTCACCCAGGAACCCGAAGTTCAGTGTTTAAGACTGGATTTCTTGCTCCGCACAAGCCAGCCAAGGTCCCATGGTGCTCACGTGCCAGCCAGGACAGAGTTCATAAGGGCCTCATGTAGCAATACAGAACTTTCCAGAGATTGGCCATGCCTCTGTGATGTCACAAGGGCTGTGGGGAGAGGGGGCTCGACGATGGTGGAGCAGCCCCTCCCTGGAGAATCCAAGGGAGTCGCTGCAACAGCCTTGCTGGGGGCCCACAGCCGGGCCTGGTCCCTCCCACAAAAGCCACCCCCACCATCCCCACTAGCCTGAGCCTGAAATCCCCACCTCACCTCCAGCCGTCCCACCCAGTCTCGTGTCCAGGAGCCTCCGGGAAATGCATTTATTCTGCACACCCAGCAATGGTTCTAGAGAAGACAGCCTCTGGGGAAAGAACCCTCAGCCCCGGGAAGATGCAGATGCACCCCGAGTTTTCACATGATTTAAAGGACTCCGTGGACCTTGATGAGAGGGGCTACTCCTCGTGGCGTGCAGCAGGCGCAGGTCCTGCCTCGGAGCCCACGGTCCGGAGAAAGAGCTCTCAGTGGGGTGGGAACAGCGCAGCAGCCCCAGCATGCGTGGTGTTTAGCTGATGGCACCGTCACCCGCCCACCGCAGAGCGGTCGTGTCCTGGTCCACAGATGGAGAAACTGAGGCTCAGGAGGTAGAGATCTATCCAAGGTCCTTGAGTCATGAGCAGCTGAATGGGAGCAGGATCTCGGCGCGTCCAGGTGGCCCCGAGCATGTGGCCTGGGAGGCCTGGAGGGCGGGTAGTGTGGGGTGGCAGTCTGTCATCGTCCTTGGTCTCTTCACCAGGCTTGGCCTGCCCCTCTCCCCTCCTGCACCCCAGCTCTCCCTGATGAAACCAAACCGGATGGGAAGCAGGCCACCTCCAGGGACCTCCCCGGCCTCTGGCTGGCTCCACATCCTCAGGTCTGTGCTGACACGTCTGTCCAGCCTTCCAGAGGGATTCTTAAGAACACAAGCCACATCTGTGCCTCTGTACATAACAGGTGGTGCCTTATTAAATTAACAGTAGTGACCCTGTGACCCTGTCCTGATGTTCCTTTCACCCATGACCCAAGTCTAGGCCCCGGCACGGAGAACAGCCGAGAGGGATGCTCAGGGGCTAGCGAAGGCTGCCTGAGCCACCTGTCCGCACCTGGAGCCCAGCTCCCCAAGTGTGATGTGCATCCGAGCCCCGGAGAGCCTGCTAACGTGCGGGTCCTGACCGCAGATCTGAGAGGCACCAGGAGTCTGGACCTCTACACGCAGCAAGGTGATGCCGAGCGGCAGGTCCGGGACCACACCTGGAGAACAAGGTTCTGCAAGCCACACTGTCCAGCCACTAGCTACTTAAAATCGTATCTAAAGTTTAAGTTAAGGGATGCCTGGGTGGCCCAGTCAGTAAAGTATCTGCCTTCAGCTCAGGTCATGATCTCGAAGTCCTGGGTTCGAGCCCCATGTCGGACTCCCTGCTCAGCGAAGGAGTCTGTTTCTCTCTCTCCCCCTCTGCTGATACCCCTGCTTGTGCTCTCTCTTGCACTCTCTCTTTCTTTCTCTCTCAAATAAATAAAAAAATAATAATAAATGAAAATAAAATTTAAATTAATTTAATAAAAGTTAAATGAAATTTAAAATTTACATCCTCTATTTCATTGAATTTCACGTGCTCGATGCCACATGCTGGGCGTGGACACAGAGCCCTTCCACCATTGTGCACGTGCTTCTAGGCACTCTGGGGAGGGAGGAGGAAAACCAGAGCAAGCAGAGTGGTGGTCCTGGAGCCCCGAGCCACAGAGGAGCCTGTTGGGGCTGTGGGAGGGGCGACAGCAGACCCTTTACCCGGAGGCTGGAGTTGAGAGCCAGCCGCGGGCACCTTGACTGCAGCCCCAGAAGAGCCCGGGGCCAGAACCCCCCAGCTAGCTCAGCTGCCCTCCCCGTTCCTGAGCCCCAGAAGCTTTGCGGGAGAACATCTGAGCTGCTGAATTGTAGGGTCGTTTGTTACACAGCAGTGGATGGCCGATCCCGGCGAGGGAGCCTGCTGGGGAATGACGAGGGCGAGAAAGGTTGGGGATGAGGGTGGCCCAGAGACGGCGAGACTGGAGACATGGGCTCGCCCCGCATCGGGGTGTTGCCTCCATGCGGTCGGTGTCAGTGGATGACAGCAGGTGCGCAGGCCCTCGGGGTCACTGGGGCTGGGCTCAGCGCCCCCAGCATGGCCTGACGGCCTTGCCAGCACAGCATCGCCAGGAGCAGCCTGTTGCATGTGAGCCCCGCGGCGATGCTAGAAACTTCTGCCTTTGCGACCCACCTTGTGCCCCAACCTCCTCCCAGGCCCTGATGAGATTTTTGAGCAGCGGGGCCCACCCCCGCTCGCAGGGCCTGCTGCACCTTCAGGGACAGAGATAAAGGAACAGACACAGCCTGCAGCTTGGTGGTCCCCTCGGGGGCTCCTTCCTCCTGTTTACGCGTGCCAAACCCCATGCTGGCCACCTGCAATGTCCTTCCTGATCCCACCGTCCCGGCAGGATGGACCTCTATACTCATTTTTGGCCACATCTGCCCTTTTTCCTGTGGGTGGCAGATTGCAAACATGGCCACAATCCTCCACATCCCTGTGCTTCTCACACTACACGTGGCCCTTGAATCTGGACTCACTTTAGCACTTACTTAGCCGTAGAAGGGGACAGAGCCATGTTGTCCCTGCTCAATGCGTAGGCCTCAGGAGCCACTGTGTGCCCACTCTTCCTTTTTGGAACTGCCACCTTGTGAACACACTCGGGCTGGTCACTTGAAGATAAGAATCACAGCCTGACAGCCAAGGCACCCCAGACCAGCCACCCCAGCCCCTCCGGCAGGTGCCGGCAGACACGTGAGCCCAGCCGTGACCAGAAGAACCGTCCAGCTGGTCCCAGCCCAAGTTGCTGACCCCTAGAATCACGGTTAATGGGTACACAGCAAAAACTAACCGATACGGTACGTTTGGTATATGCTCATCCTTGGAAAGCCGTATTCCTCCCACCAGAGACACTGTGTGCTTTCCCAGCCTCCCTCATAGCTCGGGCACAGACACACACCACCACCATGTGTGGTAGTTCTATGAAATGGTGCTTCTGGATTTGTGCAGTGCACAACCTGTGCAGATGCACAAAATGGCCCCAGAACACTAGGTACCCAAACAGAGCCGCCCCTCTAGACTCTGGAGGTGAGCCAGTGAGGAACCAACCCAGTGACTACAGCCAACTTGTATGGCAGGGGCCGCGCCAGCTGCCAGGCACAGAGGGACCCAGCGGGCCCATCTGCAGCATGATTTATGGGTTCTGTTCCCTTCCACATGGCCCCCGATGGCTCTCCAGTCTTTCCAAAATTCCCGTGAACTCCCAAAAACCTTTCAACAAATCCCCTTTCTGCTTAAATTAGCCAGACTCGGATTTTCTTGCTTATGGCTAAGAAACACCTCCCACCCTTGGTTCGGATCTGCTGGATTAAAGTGCCTGGTGACTGTCCCTCGATCCTCGTCTGCCACCCAGTCCCCCAAGGAAGCAAGGTGGGCACACTGCCCAAATAGTCCCCAGGGGTAGCCGGCTGGCATGGGCAGACAGCGAGAGCCTGCTCAAGTCTGAGTGAGGCAGAACAGGACACAATGCTGCCCCGGGGAGAAGAATGGTGGACAATCTCACAACACCCGTCAGGGGCCGGAGTCTGCCCCGCGGAAACACCCCCGTGTCTTCTTCCCTGTCCCCGGCCTGGACCGAGCTTTGTGCAGGGATGCTGGGACCAGAGATTAATCCCTTCCCCTTCCTAGAGCTTCTCTTCCTCTGACACTCAGAACCACCAGTCCTTCCCCTGAGTGGCCTTTTGTTTACCCGCTCTAGATGGCCACCACCGCCCTGGGGACGCGCTCGGGCTGAGGAGGAGGAATCACATGGCTGAGGGTTTCCTGAAGGGCATGGCGCCCCTGGGTCTGGGGGCCAGAGCCCCTCCTTCTTTCCCTCCCTGCCTGCCTGCTGCCCTTTGTTCTGCAGCATCTCTCCCCCTCTGCCTCTAACTGCTCCCCCCTCCTCTGCCCTCCCCCCAAACGCACACGCACGCACACACACTATCCTAAAGA
This sequence comes from Neomonachus schauinslandi, assembly GCF_002201575.2. Classification (NCBI taxonomy): domain Eukaryota; kingdom Metazoa; phylum Chordata; class Mammalia; order Carnivora; family Phocidae; genus Neomonachus; species Neomonachus schauinslandi. The sequence continues at coordinate 2,279,108 of NC_058412.1, read as the reverse complement.
ACTCCCCCAGCATCCGTGTCGAGCCGACTCCCCACGTTCCTTGCTGCAGACACACGTCCTCCTCCCGCCGCTGGATGGCAGTGTGGACCCGCGGATCCGCGCCCCCCACCCCGCCCCGCCCCCTAACAGCCGGCAGCCCCAGGCTGGGCTCCGCTCATCCGTCTCCGCCCAGGCTCCACCGAGCGCTCTGAACAAAACAAGCGCAGCAGCAGCTTGGTCACGCCTCAGTGCGGCACCTCATGAATCCCGGCTCTCTCCTCAACCAGGCCGCCTCCCCGCTGCGGATCAGACTCTGCCGTCTGCACAACAGGCCCCTTCTTGAGAAGTCGGGAATTAAATTAGGGGCAATGGTCGGCCTTTGTGCCCAGTTGTCGATATCCTATCAGATTGGCTTTGAAAGGATTCTAGTCCTGGAGAAGAGCGTGAGCAAAAGGCCCGTGTGTCTCCTCAGAGGACAGCTGAGTGCAGGAGGCGACAGGAGGGGCTGGGCCGGCCGAGCTCCCCACGACGTCTCCAGACTTGGAGGCCACATGAGAGCACGGAGGTGATGCCCTCCACCCCCTCGCTTCCAAGTGAGGGAAGGGAGACCCCGAGGGGGCCAGGGCTCCCCCAGGACTGCACACGAGCCAGAAGAGCCCAGGGGAAGGCAGGTGCATGCCTGTCCCACCTCAGACTGAAGGAGCAGGGGCTCTGTGCGGGGCGCTGGGAAGACGTCGCCGGGGCAGAGGCGATGGCCGTGAGGCTGTGCACGCTCAGCTCCAGGCCCCTCCTGCCGGGCGCTGCCCAGCCACAGCCACAGGCCCCCACAGACCAGATCGGCCCCTGGGCGCAAGGGAGGCATCTGTGTGGTGAGGGGCGGACCCCCGGGCGGTGCTTGGGGAGTGCCAGGCCGCCCCACATCTTCCTGCCCGCCGTGGGCGGCAGTGGGGGCTCCGGCAGGGCATCCGCAGGGCACGTGAAGAGGACCAGGGAACACCTGTGTGTGCAGCATGGGGGTTCCAGGGTAGGACCCTCGAGCTCAAGGAACCCAAGCCCTCTGGAGTAGGCGGGAAGCGTGCCGCCTCTCCCCCTGGAGGGGGTCGTCACCTTCCCCTGCCAGACGGTGACTGCGCCTGCCCATGGTCTCGGAGGCTCTAAGCAGACCTGCCCTTTTGTCCAGAGGGGCGACCTGGGGAGAGACACTATTGTCGTCCACGGCAGTCAGCTGCACAACATCCTTAAAAACATGGTCCGGAACCTCGGGCAGCCAGGGCCTCACTCACAAGACATGAGCCACATGAGCAGCCCTTGAAGAACTGCCCCCAGCAGTCCCTTCCTGCCCCCACGACCCCAGCTGGATGGCTTTTGCACGTGCCTATGCGCTGTATTCCTTGAACAAGAAGAAGTTTGGTGTTTACTGGGGAATCTGATGCACAGAAAGGAAAAGAACCACAGGTGACGTGGCGGCAGCTTCCGGACTTGCCTCCCGGTGTCCGCACCCTGTGACGTCGTCCCCTCCCTGAGCGTGCGCGGGACCCGGTGGGTCACCCCTCGTGAACAGAATGCCTTTGTGACGGGACGGCGCCCCACTTCCCAGGTCAGGTGTGGCTCTCGGCTCCCACATAGCCGCCATGCCGGGAGCTGCCCGGGGAGAGAGCCCCGTGGCACGGAGCCGGACCCCCCCACGACCACCACTGGTGGTCACTAGTGCAGTCCGGCTGAGCCCAAAGAAAGTCCAGATCCACGGGAACCGTGAGATCCTTAATGTTGCCGTCACGAGACGCTCGGGCGATCTGCGCCTGCCCCAAGCAAAATGTCCCTACTCACACAACAGTGAAGAGGAACGTGCGTTTTAATGTAATTTACAGAAGCATTGGCCAAAGTGACGTGGGTTCTTCTCACGCAGAAATTAAAAGGGAGATGGTCCCTGAAGCCCCCGCTACCATTGTTTGGACTCGACTCCAGCCACATTTCAAGCTTTTATTCTATAGTTTGGACAAAGGCAAGCGCGACTCTGACTAAGAACTCCCTAATGAGCATGTGGCTACCGTACGAGTGGTAAAACCTGGCTTCTTCAGCAGTCACGCCCGGAAACGCTGTCTCTCCTCCTGAGCGCCCGCCGCCACCGTCTGCGGCCCAGGAACGCGGCCCGGTGGGAGGCGGCCAGCGCAGGTGGCAGGGGCGGCCCGGGGCGCGGGGGGCCGGTCACCCCGAGGCCGCCCGCTCACACGTGCTCCTTGTCGAACTCGCACAGGAAGTGCATGGTGACGTGGCAGGCCACGTCGTTCCAGCCGCCCGAGGCCACCATCTCCACGCAGTCCTCCTCGTCGTAGGCGTTGTTGGGCTCACCGCTGCGCCACTTGTTGAAGGTCTGCATGGGGGAGCGGTCCGAGTACACGAACGTGCCCTCCCTCTCCAGGTCGTTGATGCCGATGAAGACGCGGGCCAGGCCGGCCTGCGTGATGTAGGCGGCCATCAGGCCGTTGGCGGCCTCGTCCTTGGGCATGCCCAGCGTGCCCCCGCGGCCCTGGCAGGACAGCTGCGCGTCCACGTACCTCTTCTCCTCCTTCACGAGCAGGTAGATCTTACTGTCCGTCTCGCGCACGCCGGCGACAGCTGCAGGGGGGGGCAGTGCTGGAAAGTGAGCACTCGCGTTTCCGTAATCACGCTCGGTGCGCAGCACCCACGCGAGGCCCGGACCGCGGGCGCCACACGCCGGCCGAGCCCCTCTGTCTCGGGGGTCGGGAGGGGGGACAGGGAAACCCTGAGAACGTACCATTCTTTATGAATTTTAGCTCCGTCGTCAGCTGGGTGACCTGGTTGTCCATCTCGCCGATGGCCTTCCTCAGCTGGCTGCACTCACACGGGATGCCTGTGGAGACCGGCCCCCGCGTTAGAAGACGCCACCGGGGATGGCACTCCGGAAAGCAGCCCCCACCCAGACAGAAAGCTGAGCCGGCAAGCGGACCCCGTGGGCCTTCAAGGCTGGGACACAGATTCCGAGCTTCATCCCGACGGCAAGGAGAAGCAGCGGAGGGACGTCAACAGGGCGGCCCCAGGACCGACCTGTTTTCACATAGGGCTCTGCGTGGGTGGGAAGGAAGAGGGGAGGTGCAGGGGAGACGGGGTGGAGGGCGGAGTCGTGGCAGCATCTCGGAGGACGACGGGGCTCGGGGCAGTGACGTGCGGACGCAGAGAAGCCAGAACATCTGGGGACAGTGGGGGCCCCGCAGCATGAGGGTCCCTCTCACAGCTCTGCCAGCCATGTCACCTCAGGTCAGGGGTCCTGGCCCTTTCGGGACCCCCGAGCTGCCTCCCGTGGGGAGCTCCACTTGTCAACACCCCCCCCCGGTCCCCACTGCAGCAGGGGGACCCGGCCACTGCCAGCCCATCACCTCCCCCAGGACCAGAGCACATCTGCCCTGCACAGACCCTACCGAGAGCCCACGTGCAGGACCTGCCTCTCCCCCTGCAAAACCCCACGGTGCTGAGCTCCAGCCGCACTTCCAGACTGAACCTCCCCCATAGAAGACTGGGCCCATCTTCCAGAATCTGAGCCCTCCTCCACCACCCAGAGTCCAGAACGCCCTCACTTCCATGCGCAGATCCGGTCCACACTCGGCGGCCAGAACGCCCTCACTTCCACGCGCAGATCCGGTCCACACTCGGCGGCCCCAGCTACGCTTGGGGCCAGGGGGTGGTTCTGCAGTGGAGTTCATCTGAAACCAGTGTCACGTCCACGCCCCCTGAGGCTGTCCAGGCTTTCTGGATTGCTCTCTGCAGTGACAAGTGGTGGGCTTGTTCCTCCGTGTCCTTTCAAACTGTCCCCTGGCCTCCGGGCCGGCCCCACACACCACCAGGTCCTCCTCCCTGCAGGGCCAGCCGTGTCCAAGGCGGCGGCGGGAGGCGCTGCCATCTGTCCCGTGACCACGTTCCTCCTCCTCTCCACAGTACTGACAGAGCCCTTCAGCCAAGGGCTTTTGACTCAGACATCTCTTTCTTCCCCAGTTTCCAAGCTCCGAGCTCTCTCGAGGGCTTCTCTCTGAATGTCACACTCAGGATGAATGCCAGCAAATGGAGACAGCATGTGTGAGACAGAGAAAGACAGGCTGATTCAGCATAGTGGATGCCGGAACGTGCCCACACACACGGCGGTCTGGAAGGGACCGTCAGGACCCAACCACTGGGAAGCCCGTTCGGCTCCAGGACCCCCCACCTGTGCCCCCAGGGCCTGACGGCAAGCTCACGAGAGGTCACGAGAGCCTGAACGAGGTGCTGGTGCAGGGACAGGACACAGGACAGCTGTGCAGATGCATGGGACCATGAAGGACAGCAGGGACAGCGTGGAACAGTGTGGGACAATGTGGGTAGCGTGGGACAGAGGACAAAACCCGCGTGGGAAGCGCCACGTGAGCCAAGAGGTGGTTGGACCAACGTGGGCAGCAGGACATGGTGGACATGCGCCAGGCAAGGGGACAGGTGGGGCTGGACTATGGGGGCCGAGGCGGACATGCAGCTGGGGGAGCCTCGCGGAGGACGAAAGGCAGCAGACGAGCTCCACGGAGAGGGGGCCGTGGCCGTGGGACAGTGGGCTGAGAGGTCAGTGTCACCAGCACCAGGAAGCTGGCCACATCCACTGAGCGGCTGGGTCCCGGGTGACCTTCTCGGGCGTCAGGCTGCAGGGAGCCAGCTACAAGGAGCTCCAGAACGAGAAAGTACAGACGTGCTTCCCGAGAAGTTTGGTGGTCAGAGGAAGGGGGAGGTACTTAGAAATGAGGAATGCATGCTTGGGGACACGTATATCTGAGCCAATCCTTAAAGTCGGCGAGCACTACAGTCCCAAGAAGGATGTGAAAATACTCAGGTAGAAGGAAATGGAATATTGAAATAGTCTACCAGAGGATGTGACAGACAAGGAAAGAGGATGCCAGTCATACATACTCTGTTTTCAGACCACTGCGGTTTTATTTCATGATTTACAGTTTTTTCTCAAGTGCAATTTTCCCCATGTCTTGATTATTCTAAATAGTGCTGCTGTGAACACGGGGGTGCAGGTATCTCTTTGAGTTAGTGTTTGTTTCCTTTGGATATATTCCCAGAAGTGGGATCGCTGGGTCACATGCTAGTTCTATTTTTAACTTTCTGAGGACCCTCCATACTGTTTTCCAGAGTGGCTGCACCAGCTTGCATTCCCACCAACAGTGCACGAGGGTCCCCTTTCTCCGCATCCCCGCCAACATCTGTTAGCTCTTGTCTTTTGGTAACAGCCATTCTGACAGGTATGAGGTGACATCTCATTGTGGTTTTGATTTGCATTTCCCTGATGACTAGAGACGTTGAGTGTCCTTTTGTGTATCTGTTGACCCTTCATATGTCTTCCTTAGAAAAATGTCTATTCAGGTACTTTGCCCATTTTTTTAATTAGGTTGTTTGTTTTGCTATTGAGTTGTATGAGCTCCTTACAGGTTTTGGATCCATCCCTTATCAAATGTATGGTTTGCCAGTATTTTTTCACTCTGTTGGTGGTTTCCTCTGCTGTGCAGAAGCTCTTTTAGTTTGATGTGGTCCCACCTGCTTACTTTTCTTTTTATTGCTTGTGCTTTAGGTGTCATATCCAAAAACGCATGACCAAGACCCACATCAGGGAGCTTCATTCCTGTTTTCTTTCTTTTTTTTTTTTTTTAAAGATTTTATTTATTTATCTGAGAGAGAGAATGGGAGACAGAGAGCACGAGAGGGGAGAGGGTCAGAGGGAGAAGCAGACCCCCCGCTGAGCAGGGAGCCCGATGTGGGACTCGATCCCGGGACTCCAGAATCATGACCTGAGCCGAAGGCAGTTGCTTAACCAACTGAGCCACCCAGGCGCCCTATTCCTGTTTTCTTATAGGAGTTTCGTGGGTCTCAGGTCCTACATTTAAGTCTTTAGTCCATTTCTAGTTAATTTGTGTGAGCAGTGTAAGATGGGGGTCCAGTTTCATTCTTTTCCGTGTGACTGTCCTCTTTTCCCAGGGCCATTTATTGAAGAGGTTGTCTTTTCTCCATTGAGGGTTCTTGGCTCCCTAATTAAATGTTAGTTGACCGTATGTGCCTGGGTTTATTTCCGGGCTCTTGGTTCTGCCCCCATGGTCCGTGGGACAGTCTTTATGCCAATGTGCACTGGTTCAAGTCCTGTCGATTTATGGTATAACTTGAAATCACAGAGTGTGATGCTTCCCGCTTGGCTCTTCTGTGTTAAAAGCTTCGTAAGAAATGCAAGCACTTCAAGACTGTTACAGAGAGGAACAAAAACCAGCCGACAACCTACGTGTCCATCCACAGAGGAATGGATTGAGGAGTTGTGACGTGTACACAATGGAGTGCTATTCAGCTGTGAACAATTAGGAAACCCTGTCATTTGTTTTAAGATTTTATTTATTCATTTGAGAGTGAGAGCACAAGAGAATGAGAGAGAGAGAGAGAGCACAAGCAGGGGGAGCGGCAGGCAGAGGGAGAAGCAGGCTCCCCACTGATCAAAGAGCCCGACGCGGGGCTCAATCCCAGGACCCTGAGATCATGACCTGAGCCGAAGGCAGACGCTTAATGCACTGAGCCACGAGGAGCCCCAGGAAACCCTGTCATTTGTGTGAACATGGATGGACCCTGAAGGCATTATTGCTAGGTGAAGCGAGGCAGGCAGAGAAGGGCAAACTCCACACGATCTCACTTCCATGTGTAGCGGGGGAAGGGAGTGGGATGAAGGGGGTCAGCAGGTGCAGAGGTAAATGCCCACCAGGGATGTGATGCACAACGTGAGGACCACAGCTAACCCTCTGCAGGACACACAGAGAAGCTGGTAAGAGAGCAAGTCCTTGGAGTTCTCATTGCAAGGATAATTTTTTTCCTTTTCTCTTCTTTCTTTTTTTTTTTGTTGTGTCTATAGGAGAAGACGGGTGTTAGCTGAACCTATGGTGGTGATCATTTCACGGTATCTGTAAATCAAACCATTGTGCTGTACACCTTAAACCTTTCCAGTAATGTATGTCAATTATCTCTCAGTAAAACGAGGGGAAAGTGCAATTTTTATCACATGTTTTAAAAGCCCTTGCACCCTCTATGCCATACCTGGTTCTCCATTAGGGCCAGGGGGTCCTATGTCACCAGAATCTCCTTTTTCACCTGGAAAGGGAGAGCAAGATGGTCAAAGCAAGGTCAAGCAGAGATGGGACACGTCACAAGAGGTTGAAATTGCCAAGGTTCACAATGTTATTTCTTCCCTGTGTAATGTCGTAGAGTTTCCTGCAGACCCCCTCTTGGCTGTGAATACAGGGACTTGTGTTCTACAGGTAATTAATTTTTCAGGCTCTATCCATGTGATGTGGAATAGACTCCTATCACGAGATCTGAGAGATGACCCGACGACCCTTCTTTAAGTCGGGTCTGAAAAATCCTGGATGTGTCATAGAACAGTCTGTAGATATTCTGTCATGAACCCTTAACCCCTGGGTCAGTAACAGCTAAATCTGACTCCAGTTCTTGCCCTCCTGACGGCCGGGAAACGGGGATGCTGGCACCGGGGTGGACCTGGGGGCAGCCTCCCCCCAACGCAACACCTGGGCTCCCGCCTGGCCTGAGACGCGGCCCCCCGTGGACAGGACACGCCATGCAGCCGCCCTGCCGCACTGGCCTCCCAGCTGGTAAACCAAAGGCGGTGGACACAGTCGTGCCAACAATGCTTTCTGGCTGCTCTAAATTTAGACAACAAATCTATTAAAGGCACATGAATATTCCTGCAGTGCGATCTTTCTCCCCCCGAGTCAACCTGAGCATCCCAGCCGGCGTGGGACGGGGAAGGAGTAGCGCTCCTCCCTCTGGATTCCACTGCCTGCCATCCACGCGGGGAGGGAGAGAGCCTGCCGGTCCCGTCCACACCATCCCTGTGACTCCCTCATCGGCCTCGGGGCTTGGAACTGACTGGAAGGTCAGCCTGACCAGGTCCCCGGAAGCAGGTCAGGCAAAGTAAGCCAAATGAGGGGCTTGCTGGCACGCTGGCGCTTGATGATCCACTGGCACTCACCCGGAGCACATGAGAGGCCCACACGTCCCCACCCGGAGGCCAACATGCATTGCACTCTCCACAACAGCTAAAAGGGGCAACAGCCCAAATCTCTCCCGACAGACGCGTGAATCAATAAAATGCGGTGGAGCCACGATTCAGCCTTAAGAAGGAAGGAGATGAGCCTGGAACACATGCCGCTAAGTGAAATAAGTCAGACATCCGTGAATGACCTAGAATACGCCGCTTCGTGGAGACGGGAATTAGACGAGGGGTGACCGTGGCTGAGGGAGGGACCAGGACAGAGTTCCTCTCAGGGGAATGAAAATGGTTTGGAAATGAGTTGGCTGCTCAACGCTGCAAATGTACTCAATGCCACTAACTTGTACACTTGAAAATAGTTAAAATGGCAAGCTTCGTGTTATGACTATTTTCCCACACTTTCTCAAAGGCTTTGTGGAGCACAGCTGCCCCTCTTCATACCATGCGTATGTACGTGCTCTCAAGCGAGGGCCATCCCAGCAGGTGCTTCCCACAGGTTTGCCAGGAGAGACGCTGGGCTGGCCAGTGTCCGTCACACTCCTGCCGAAGACTCCTTCCTGCCAGGGACAAGCTGCGGCCAGGGGGAGGTGCGTGGCCACCCGTCAGAACAAACCACCCGAACCCACTCATGGCTCAAACCTGCCGGCAGGTTACTGAGGCAGAAGAACTCCAGCGCCAGCCTTGGGCAGACCACCACCCCGAGCCCCCTCCCTGCCACACAGGCTCGGCAGTGTTGCCAACCACCGGCCCTCCCCAGCCTTGGCCTCCTCATTAGCACCAAGGGGTGGAGGGGGAGACCTCCACGGGATCGCTCATTGAAAGCTCAGGGCCCAGGGTCTCAGCACAGGGGCAGGACACACCAGGGGCTCCAAGAGCGTTTGCTGGCTGGGTGGCTCGGAGCCATCCATCCTCATCTGCTGGGCTTCAGTCTCCTGGCCCGCCCACCCCTGCAGGGTTGCACGTCAGATGAGCTCGCGAGACGGACCCAGACAAGGGCAGGCGTCTTGCCACTAGAGGGCTGCTCTCACCTGGGCTGTTACCTTCCTGGGTCCCGTTCTTATGGAGAGCCACCCACAGTTTCAAAAAGTCACCGAAGCTGGAGGGGGACAGACAGTGTTTCTGGAGAACGGTTCTCCCGTTACTCAAATGGGGCTCAGTGTTTCATTAAGCTGGTTATGGAAGTGTCAGTGAAAGGTCTTGCCTAAGTAACCAGCCCCCAATTCTCTGCCGGGGTGCCCTGTGAATCCTTCAGGACGGGGAGCGCTCGCCCCACCCTGGTGGGCACACAGCCAGCAGGTAACTCTGACTGATCCCAAATGCAGAGCCTGGACCGCTTTTACCATGTGTCAAGCGCACGGAAATAGGCACAACTACCAGGCAGGACTGGCCGGCCTGCAAGCATTCTCGAGCTCCCGCGCCGGGAGCCTGGGAGGGAATGGGGCAAGAAGTACGTCACGGGCGCCTGGGTGGCTCAGTTGGTTAAGCGACTGCCTTCGGCTCAGGTCATGATCCCGGAGTCCCGGGATCGAGTCCCGCGTCGGGCTCCCTGCTCGGCAGGGAGTCTGCTTCTCCCTCTGACCCTCTCCCCTCTCATGTGCTCTCTCTCATTCTCTCTCTCTCAAATAAATAAAATCTTTAATAAATAAATAAATAAATAAATAAATAAATAAAAAAGAAGTACGTCGCAAATACCTTTAGAACCAATGGGACCAATTTTTCCATGGCGACCCACACTGCCCTTCTGTCCTTTGTCACCCATGTCTCCTGAAAAAACAACAAGATCAAAGTTGGTTGGTGCACAGGTGATTCAGTATGCTTCCTGTTTAACATCACACGCTCGCACACGCTCGCACACGCACCGGAGCAGACGGGAAGGGTGTAACGCTCAGCTTACTGTGAGTGACCCCAGAAGGCTCTGCAAGGTCCCTTGTTGACAGATTTCCCAGCGGAGGACACACCTCCCCCAAAAGCCACATGCCCTGGGAACGGAGGAGACCAAGGGTGCGTCCCCTACCCCGCCCTCAGCCCGGCCCCTCCTGCTCTGCAGTTACATCGGTAGAGAGGGGCTGTCCTCCATCCCCGCCCCAGAGCAAGTCAGTGGGCACGCGGGCTGCTCTCTGGAGCTGGGATGCCCGCCGGGGGAGGTGGGCGCGGTGGCAGAGCGTCGCTCCTCTCTGGGAAGCTGAGGGGAGCGGAGGGAGGAGGAGGGAGAGGAGGGTCCAGGGAATGCTTCGTCACACGCTTCCTAGGGAGACTAGTCCTCCAGCAGGGCCTGGTGACACACCACCTGTTGGTCCCTCTGGCGCGACTCGGAGCATCGCCACCCCAGGCTGCCCCCTCACCTCCATGCTGCCCATCGCCACAGGCCGGCCCGGTGACTGCTCACGCGTGACCCACAGGACCGTCCCCGCTGACCAATGCACTAGGACCCAGAACGGCGGTCCGCACCCGGCCACGGCCCAGATCCCACCGGCGGAGGGGCTGTTCTCCCCCAGAGTGCACTCACACGCCTGGCATCCCTCCTGTGCTCGCCGCAGACTGCAGACCGAGCCAGCAAGCGTCAGACTAATACACAGAGAACGCTTGGTAAAAGAAACATGTAATCAGACTTAATTTAATAATCTGAAACTAAATGAAATTCAGCCGAGCAACTCTGCAGGAGAGAGATGACAGGAAGGACAGCGCGTTGCATATGGATAAGGCTTTGTCCTGCTCTGACACCGACTCACGCCTTGAACCGGAGGACCTCCCAGCCGGGAACTGTCAGCTTTGCGACATTCCCTAAGTTAAGGATAGAGGTCAGAGGACAGAAGTCAGGCTTCGGGTCGAGCTCGGGCTGACGGGCGCAACACAGTCCCACAAACTGACTCACAAAGCACCCTCACGTCCACTCTCGCACTGGGCTACAGAAGTGGTTCCCTGCACAGACAAGGCCCCGAGGGCCTGAGCCGCTTGTCCAGGTCACGTGCCGGCGTATGGCAGGGCCAGGACAGAGCTGTGACCTGCTGATCTGAGGCCCAGCGCCCCTTTTCCAGTGCCACGGTAGTGGGGACCCCGGGGAGGCCGAGGCCAGGCTGGCCCAGCCGTGACAGCGGCGAGCTGGCCGTGTGCCGGGGACATAGGGCGGCAGGACTTAGACCGGCGTGGGGGATGGGGAGCGACCAGACCCTGTGACAGGTGTGTTGTAAGAGGAGAGGCGCTGTGAGGAAGCCCTGGCCAGTGGGGGGTGGAGGGGGGCATCCAGGGGGGCACACAAACCTCCGGGGGGGAGTTAGAAGAGAGTGACAAGACAGGATTCATGCTTGACGCACATCGGTGACACGCAGAGGGGCTGGAAGGGGGCAAGGACACCCGGCCAGGGAACAGACAAGAGCTGGAGGCAAGTGCACTGGAGGGGAGTCGGGCTGGGAACGGGAGGTGGCGGGGAGAGCCTGGGCACGCGGGGCAGGGGACAGGAGCGGGAAGTGGCTGTTCCCGTGTCCCGCAGGGCTGGGTCTGCAAGAGGCCCCAGACCAGCAGGTGAGTGGTAACGATGATGTCGCCCCGCAGGAGGGGCAGGCCCCGGGGACCCCGTGGGGCGTTGGAGGAGGGGGCGCCCGCGGTGTCGGAGCTGTGCTGTGAGACAGGTGGGACAGGGACAAGCGGGAGGCCCTGGCCGGAGCGGGGTCAGTGGCTGAACACTGCAGAGAAGCCTCGGGATGAGGACAGGCACAGACCTCTGGCTACATGGTCACGGGGACCCGGGGGGGGGGGGTCCCAGAGGGGCAGAGTCAGCGGCAGTGAGCAAGGAATGGCGGGGTGTGGAGGTGGCGCCCCGAGTGGGAGGCAGCCCCTGCAAAGCCCCGACCGCACCGGCGTGGGTCCAGGGGTCCATGGGGGCAGCGCTGCGAACTGGGTATCTGCGCCCCCCGTCTCCATCCTCGCCAGCAGGACCCAGCCCTGCCCCCCTCCGCGGCCAGAGGACCCTGAGTCACTGCGAACCTGCTCAAGGCTCCTGCCCGTCCTTCCTGCCAGCAGGTCCCGGAACAGGCTCAGCCTCCTTAACCCTCCTGGTGAGCCAGCAGGACAGCCAACAAGAACCGCTTCAATCAACCCCCGAGCCCAGCGCGCAGCCCGTCACACACTCACTGCCGGTAGCCCTGCCCCAGACGGCGCCGCCGTCACCGCTAAGTGTTGGCCTGTAGGGAAACATGCCAAAAACTCCCCGTAGCAGAGGACACGCTACCGGCCACTCTGAGGGTGATGAAGGGCTGTACTTCACGCTGAAGGAGGAGCAGGTGCTCGGTGCCCGCGGCCAGTGGGGTCGGCCGCCACCCAGCCCATCCGCTGTCTCTAAGCCGCCGTCTGGAACGTCTCTGGGACCCTTCCACACAGCCGTCTTGAGACAGACCCAGGGATTAGAACGTGGCTCTGCCCCGTGCACCCAGTGGCTCTGGTTCGGCGTGCCGGAGAGACACAGAGCTGTTTACCCCGGGCCCACGACGCACCCCTCCTGACATTCAAGCACTGTTCTCTCTGGAATTTTCCCTCCAGCTTGCCCGCCCCGGCTGCCTCATCCTCTGGGCAAAGCCCATGCTGTCTGCTCCTCCGAGGACTGACCCCCCACCCAGGCTGAGTGGCCCTGCATGGCCTGCCCACCGTCACCGGCCGCAGGGACTGAAGTGTGTCCCCCCCCAGTGCTGAAGCCCTGACCCCCGGTGATGGGGGCTACAGGCGGGCTTGGCAGGTGAGCAGGGTGCGATGAGGCACGAGGGGGCCCCAGCATGGGACTGGTGCCCCTGCAGTAGGGAGAGACCCCAGAGCTCGCTGTCTCCAGCACGAGAGCAGACAGCCGTCTGCAGTCCAGGGCAAGCTCCTCGGCAGAGCCCGGCCAGGCCAGCACCCGGATCTCGGACTTGCAGCCCCGACACCGTGAGAAATAGACGTCTGCCGTTGCAGCGGTCCAGTGCGTGGTGCTCTGCCGTGGCAGCCTGGCCGACCGAGTCCCCTCCCTTGTCCCGACGCTCGCGCCCACTGATGAGGTCAGAGTCCCAGAGCTGACTCCAGGTGTTTCTGCTCAGCTGCTTGCAGAGAGCACTCTGCAGAAAATCAATGTTCCCCGGGATGCGTGCCCCGCTCTCAGTGCTGGACCAAGGCCTGCATCCCCACTCCGGGGCCTCCTCCCTCCTTCAGCCTTCTTCCAAACGGCTAAGCCCTCTGTTCCCTAACTCTGGAGGGTGCCCCCTTCCTGGGGTCTGGAATGGGTCACGAGTGCTGGAGAAGCTGGGCAGAACCGCAGGATAAATGTCAGGAGGACCTCAGTGTTTATGCCTTTCTAATTTTCATGTCTCCCTAAAACTTGAGGTCCTTCTGTTGTTTTCACTCAGCGGTCAGCAGCGGTCGGCTGGGACATTCTGTACCCCGTCCTCACGGGGAAGCTCAGACCAAGTGAGTAAACACAAGCTCCATACGGCGCTCTGACAAAGACAGCGCCCCAAGCAGGAGGCCGTGGTGCAGACCGTCCAAGCGAACCCTCTCTTCAGATGGGAAGACAGAGGCCCAGAGACACCCAGGGACTCGCACCTGCACTGACCAGCTGGGAGGATTATTTCCAACACACGGAACGCCCCCCTGAATTCCCACGAGATGGGCAGGGTTGCCAGAGCCCGGAGAATAAAGCAATGTGCCTTCCCACTCCAAAGCCCGAACACTCCAGAGGAGTCTGGGCGCCACATTAGCGCACACACTGGCTGTGAGTGTGGACCCATCACGTGAACGAAGGGTCTGCTGTCCGCCAGGAAGACCCCACCTAGAAAGGTGGGGGGGGAGCTCTTCTCCCTGAGGCCCCAGCAGAGAGAAACTCAAAACGAGCCCTGCCCCCTCTTCTGCCGCCCAGACAGCTCCTGCGGCCCGAGCACACAGCCGGAGGAGAGCGCTGGACCGAGACACCAGCCCTCAGAAGCGTAGCTGGTAAAATGCCTTCCCCGCCCCCACAGAACGATTAATTACCGGGCCATTTCGTCAGCGGAGGGATGCCCGAAGAGTCCAGCACACATCCTGCTGTCGTGAATAAGTTATAACCTGAGGATGACGTGAGAGCAGGTAGCTTTCGGCCCATCTCTGCATCGCACAGCCAAATGTTAACACCAAGTGCCCCTGTCCCCAGCAGGGCCCGGGGTCAGCTCCCGCCCTTGGAGAAGCGTGCGACGCGGCCTGGGGCGCTGAGGGAAACCGGAGGCCTCATGGAGCAGGGTGACGGAGGCAGTCACTGAGCCCCGACCAGAAGCCCGCCACGTCGGCACCCCGGCCTCGGCAGCCTCCAGAACCCCAAGAGAATAAACATCAGTGTTTAAGCAGCTCCGTCTGTGGGATTTGTTACGGCAGCCCTAGCAGACTAGGACACTTTCTTGGCCCCACGAGGGAAAGGAGTTCAGAGAGGCCAAGTGGCCCACGTCGAGTCACACAGCACGTGAGGTAAGACTGTTGTTCCGTGACCCAGAGCACGGACTCCTGCAGTCAGGCAGACGAGACCCTGGTCCCAGTCCTCTGCCCATGCAACCTTGGACACGTTACCGCCCGCTCTGAGCCTCAGTGTCCTTGTCTGTCAAGAGGCATCGGAGTGGTGGTCAGCCCCTGGGTCGCCGAGCACCTGGTAATGTGAGTTTCACCCAGGCCGAGGCCTCTGTTCCGCGTCCGGGGCTCCAAACCCGCACCACCGCCGGGGAGCAGTGGCCATGCTCCTGGCACCAGGGACGTTCTGCATAGACCAGTCCCAGCAGGAAGGCTGCATCTTCAGGAGCTGGGCTGAGCGCACGCCGCAGGCTTGTGGGAAGACAACCCCCCCACACACACCCGGGGCCATGTCGCGGAGGCTGAGGACACTTGGCCAGTGGGGACCTGGGACACCTTCCAGTCGGCCCCACCTTACCTGCCCCCAGACTGTCCCTCTCCCTCTAACAATGGCCTCTTCCTCTGGGCCCTGCAGGCCCCTGAGACACGACAAGACCTGGTCATACCACACGCCAGGAGGGCCCGTGAGGGGAAGGGCCGGGCCTGAGGGGCGGTCAGAGACCCCACCCCGCCGCGTGCACGCCCCCACCCCACGGTACACCCGCTCCGACTGAGCAGGCCGAGAAGAGCTGCCATTCGCTGGTGCTGGGCAGGGTTTACAGACACACACGCACATGCACATGTATAACATTCTACACTCTTGCGTGCACACACCCACACATGCATACACACGTGCAAACGTCCCTGCACCTGTTCAAACACTCGTGCACACACACACAACTACATACAAGCACACACACACCCCATACACACGTGTGTGTGTACAAACGTACCCTTTATCCTCACGCCACCCAAGGTTGTAAAGCTGGTAAGCATCGGCTGGGTTTGAGCCCAGACCACCAGGGCACACCAGGCCCCCCCACCCAGCCCCCCGCACGCTCGCCCTGCCATACATAACCCCTACACACTGACCTACCACTGGAGTGGCCATCGCTCCCGGTAGGAACGTTCTATCTCTTGGGTGTGTTGGAGAAGAAAAGGTGAGAAGCATTAAAATCCCCTGAGACTGTCAGCATGTTCTCTACAGCAGTCCCAGGTGGTTTGGGTAGCTGACTTGTTTTTACTGGCAGACATTTCTTGTGAGGTAGCCCTTGGGCAGAAAAGTACTGGGGTTATAAACCCAGAGGCTCTCAGAGGAGCACGGATCAGAACAAGAGCCCTACCGCCTTCTTCCTGCTTCCAGGAAGGTCTTCTTGCCCCTCCGAATGACAAGAAGCTTTTTGCAAGAAGCAAACAAATCTCCCTCCCTTGGTTGTGGGAGATGATTGGAAATGCACCAGACACACTTAGGTCCTGTCCCCTTCAGTTTGAAGAGCTTCTTGCAGAGGCTCCCGAGGGAGCTGGGAGCTGATGTAATGCTCCCCTCCTCCCATCCCACTAACGAGAAGTGTGCGAGAGCACATCTGTTCTCTAGACACACACGAGGAACGAAAGAACGGGAGCAGCTCACAGTAGGCAGGTAATTCTTATTAATTTTAATGAAGATCTCACACAGTCCTTTGAAGGGGAGACGGGGCAAAAAGAGCACTCAGAATTCAGCTTCCCCAGCGATTTTTAACGAAGGGTAATGTGCACATTGCAGAGCCCAGAAAGCCTGTCACTGACGTAGGGTCGCCCTCCACCTCCGCGTGCCAGGAGAGTCCCCAGCTTCTAAGACGAGTGGCCCAGGGGCCTCCCTGATCTTGTCTCAGCAGCACGTCTGGGGACGGGGAGTCTTGAAGCCTGAGGTGACACATG
This sequence comes from Neomonachus schauinslandi, assembly GCF_002201575.2. Taxonomy (NCBI): domain Eukaryota; kingdom Metazoa; phylum Chordata; class Mammalia; order Carnivora; family Phocidae; genus Neomonachus; species Neomonachus schauinslandi. Next base: position 2,262,769 of record NC_058412.1, on the reverse strand, counting down.
TAGCAGGCTGTCAGCGAAGCCAGCTCTGTGAGGTCGCCCCAGAGATGCGCAGGCTAGAAATGTGGGAAGTATTCTTACCTCAGTAAAGGACAAAGGACAGCAGGAGGTTTCTGCAGACCCTTCGGCCTGTCTCTGTCATTTCAGAAAAGGCATCCATCAGCTCGCACGCACTTTCTCTTGTTCAAGTTCCCCGGCAGGGGGCTGCTTCATGGGCTGACCCGAGACCCCCCGGCACACACAGCACATCAGCCAAAGAGCCAGCCCCCTCTCCCCCCCCCCCCCCCCCAGCAGCCGGCCCCCCTTGATGCAGCCGCATTTGGTGGAGCCACCGGGCGAGGGCGTGGGATGCTCCGGACGGCTCACCGCCCCCCTGCAGCGCAGGGCCCGGGGCAGCAATGCAGGAACAGCGCTTCGGGCGCCTTCCGGTGGACGCCCGCATCGCTGCCGCCCTGGGGACCCAAGCTGCGTCTTCACGAGAGCCCAGCTCGTTCCTGCACACGGCAGTCTGAGAGCCATCGGTGGAGCCGAGGCTTGTGGTCAGCAGGCTGCAGGGAGCCCAGCCCGGCGTGGCCACGGCCTTGGCGCAGACCCATCCTCTACCGCCTGGAGCGGGGGCAGGCGTGCGTACGCCCGGGACCCTCAGCACGGATCTCAAAGAAATTCGAAGATACTGAATTTCTTTTGTGTGTGTTGTGTGTTTTAAAGATTTTATTTTATTAATTGACAGAGAGAGAGACAGCGAGAGAAGAAACACAAGTAGGGGGAGTGGGAGAGGGAGAAGCAGGCTTCCCGCGGAGCAGGGAGCCTGATGTGGGGCTCGATCCCAGGACCCTGGGACCATGACCTGAGCCGAAGGCAGTCGCTTAACCAACTGAGCCACCCAGGTGCCCCTCGAAGATACTGAATTTCAAGGTCTTTTTCAATTGATCAAGGGCCTTCCAAGTACCACATCTCACCTGAGGCTCCAGAGTCCCCGAGACGGAAGCGAATGCACCTGCCCCAGAGGCCCATGATGTTGCATGGAGTCCGGTGTATAAAGAAACGGGCATGGCAGCCCTGTGGCACACCATGCCCCCCGCACACCTGTCAGGTCTTGCCTTAAAGGGCCAGTCACTAGCAGGGACCCAGGAGAACTGCCCCTCAGGCCTCAATGCCAGGGACAGTTTGTGAGTCCAAGCAGTTGATAGATTCTGAGTCCCATGGTCGTGGCGCCCTGCAAAGCCCTAAGAGGAGGTGGCAGGGCAGGAGGGTCCGTGGTGTCCCCGAGCCCCCGTGATATTACACTTGCACTGCTTCACAAGGTATGGACACGTTGGAGAACCACTGATGTAAGTGGCCATGTCTTCTCCTGGCACCGATGTGAGGACTCGGGCCACCTTCGCAGCTCACCCCACCAAATGTGCAGGACCTCACAGCATGAATTTCATCGAAATAACCTCGTCTTATACATACAGATAATATTTTTTTCTTGTCCAAAATTTTGTACCTTAGCTGAAATGTAATATGTTGTCTTTTAAACAGCATGAAAGAAAACAAAAAAGAATGGGGAGAAGGGGAGGCAGAGCAATTAGCTGTGGAGGCAAAAGGCAAGGGAAGTGCCCGCTGGAAGCCCCCAGCAGCCGGGGGGCTGGGAGGAAGCACCGCCCCCACCCCAGGAGAGCCCATGAGACCCACAGCACAAGGCGCCCTGGGCGAGCTCTCGCAGGCGGTCTGCATGGGGCAGTGGTCAGTGGGGAGGAGCTAGCCGAATCCCAAGGGTCCCCCACTTCCAGCAGCTGGTGCTGGAGGAGCTCTCTCCACTGGGGGGCAGCAGGCCCCGTATCAGCAGCTCCTGCTGCATCGTCACTGGCCCCGGAAGTGAAGGAAGCAAGTTTGTCCAAGACATGAAGGAGGGCCTGAGGCAGAAGGCAGGATTTGGGACCACGGATCCATCCGTTCCAGCACTTCCCAAAAGGGAGGAAGCCCCGTTCCAGGGCATTCACGGAAAATGGCTTACAGACATCCAAGGGAGGGACTCTGCCCACCCAGAGGAAATCACCCAGATAATGTGCCAGAAGGACAGGAGGCTCAGGGGTGTTGCCAGAAGTCACACAACTCAAGGCCATGGAGCCTCAAATGAAAACGTGGGTTGGAAGAAGTTGAGGACAAGACTCTGCATGTGATCATTGTTGCAGCTGTTGGGGAGAGGGGCAGAGAGGCTCTGGGCCCCGCAACAACCCCCATGACGCGTGTCCAAGCAGGAGCACCTCCAGAAGTGACCGGGAGAACCCACTGCCTGTGGCCCAGACCATGAGGGACGCGCGCCCTGGCTGGCCAAGTCAAGCAGGTGTCTGCGAAACACCGGCCTCCCCTTCCCAGTGAGTCTGCAGCACCTGCAGTCCTACCCTCCAGCGGGAAGCAGGGTTCCTGCTCTACCGTGCCCTTGGGAGCTCAGCAGCCCCACCTCGCCCAGCCACAGCTGCCTGAACAGGTGCGGTGATGTGGGCTCGGGACCCCCCCCAGCTGTGGCAGCCACCCCGCCCCGGGTTCCCCCCACAGACGGGCGTGCGACCCAGGAGCCGTCCGCAGCGAGAGGACGCGGCCCTCAGCATCACCGCGGCAGGCGGGGCAGGCAGAGCGGAAGGTCCTTGATGGCACAGAGAGACTGCAGGGAGCAGCGAGGTGGCACGTGGAGGAAGGGGCCGCTGCAGGACAAACCGGAGTGTGTAAACCCAGAGAGACCGAGGCTGGTGAGCAAGTCCGAAAACAGAGCAATCCCGAAATACCTGAAGGAATTCCTCACACTTTTTTCATACACTAGCAAAATCATAAACAGGAGCTATTAGTCTTCTAACAATTTCGTAAAGAATATCACTGGTAAAAATAACCATCGCAAAATAAAACTTATACTGGCTGAAACTACACAGGGAAAAACCCATCAGGAACTAAAAATCGAGGGGAGAGTCTCTCTGTACAATTTAGAACCGAGCGTTCCAATCAGGCGATCCAACCCAGCGCAAATGACACAGGAGGAAGCTCAGCACAGCGGGAGCGATAATCAGTAAAATGTGATACCTATTTAAAAAATAATAAATTCTAGGGCCCCTGGGTGGCTCAGTCGGTGAAGCGCCTGCCTTTGGCTCAGGTCATGATCTCAGGGTCCTGGCATTGAGCCCCACGTCCTGCTCCCTGCTGAGGAGGGAGCCTGCTTCTCCCTCTCCCCCCTCCCCTTCTCCTTCTCTCTCTCTCTCTCTCAGATAAATAAATAAAATCTTTTTAAAAAAAAATAATAAATTCTAAAAATCTCTCAAGGGTCCAGTAATATTTACATGGAAAAAATAATTCCAGTGAAAATAATTTCTGAAAAATGAGAAAAGTCAATGATCCATTTGCCCTCACCTTAAAATCAGGCAAGGCCCAGCCCCCCAGTTTCTGGAACGCTCACGACTCCGCTGGAGCGAAGAGCCTTCTGGAAGCTACAGATGTCGGAGACTGGACATCAGGAACAGCACACCTGAGCCGTGGCCGCGATCCACTAACCCCAGCGCTGAGCTGGAAAGCCTCCGGGCGGGAGGACTCCGAAGCCCCGCACAGCTCCCTGCCCCACACCGCACAGAGGCCGCGGGAGCTGAGGTCATCCTTCCTGGGAGCTTTCCTGCAGGGGGGCCGGGAGCAGGACTTCTGAGGTCGCCCACGGCTCTCCACGGCCGGCTGGACCCGGAGCACTGCGTCAGCACGTGGGGCGTCTGCGGGAAGTGGCCAGAGGCTACACACCCGGGCCTCCAGTCACAAAAACGTGCTGACATCGAAAATCAGCACATGCTCTTTGCTGGGAATACCAAAAATGCAGAAAAGCGTAAAACAGAAAATTTAAATTCCTATAATCCTACAACCCAGAACTATCTACTACTAATGTTTTGGTTTATTTCTTTCCCATACTTTCTCTGTGTAAATATTTTAATCAGTCGTGTCTGTTCCTGCATCCTGTTTGATTCTCTCCCATGTGTCACGTCATGGCCAATCCTCTTTTCAAGATCGCCCCAAGAAGGATACTTCCGACATTTCTGCATAAACGCTTCCACTACTCAGTGACCCAAGTACATACACGTGGGTTGATGTGTTCTCTATATTCTGCACTTAGCAAAGACCCCAAACCAGAGCTGCTCATTTCATCAGCGGCGGTGCCAGACCCCTGATGAACCCCACACTCACGGACTCAAGGACTGGCATGCCCAGAGGGAGTCATGCTGGTTAACCCGGCTGCTGCTGGCAGGGGCTGTAAAGGGCCAGGTCCAGGCTCCTCTCTTCCACCCTAACCCCACAGAGGACTCCATACTAGAACATGCCGCCCAGGGTGGGATTTTAAGTTACCCATGGATATTGGGCATCCATTAAAATGATTTCACAGCATGAAAAATGGTGACACTGAAATCTGACATTAAATTTAAGAAGTAGGATGCAAATTTATGTGAACAATACAATTATAACAAAGCAAAAAAAGGGCACAAAAAAAGGAAATATACTAAAGTAAGTGCCAACCTCTGGATGATATTATTACGGATGATTTTCTCACCACTTCAGGTATATTCAACTTTCTATCACAAGCATATGTTGGAAAAATTTGAAACAAGGCAGTTACTTAATGAAGGCAGGACTTTACTGCCACTTGCATGCTGAGCTCAAATGTCATTACTTTGAAAAAACATCAATGAAATAGGATCGTGAAATGAATTTGTGACCGTCTAGAGTAGGAGAACTACCCACTTCCTGACTGTGAAATATAAAATCGCCCACACAAAAAAGTAGAGGAACATCCCTTTTATCACTGGGTAAATTTCATAATTAGTTCAGTAATAAAATAAGACTATCTACAGCACTTTCCACTTTCATAAGAAGTATAATAATAAAATAAAAACTACAAGCACTTTAGTTCTGAGATCCTGTTAACTTATCACAACCCGAGAACTTTGTGAAGCGGTTCCTTCACTGCCTACCCTTTGCAGATGCGAAGACAGACACGGGGAGTAAGCAGACCACAGAGCCCACCCCACCGGCTCCCTGGGTCAGCTCTCCTCTCAGCCAGCTGGGCTGGCCTCTGCTGAGATAGCCACCACCTTGTTGTTTCTCGTGGGGACCCCAGGAGAGGAGCTCCTGCCTCACTCACTCCTGCATCTGCTGAGCACACAGATGGAGTGCTCCCCAAAACACAGGAAGATTGCTCATTTCGAGTGGGAAGTATATGGACCAGCGTAAGAATGTATGTACAGATAGTCATTTTAAAGTTCCAAATTCCACTTTGGCAACTTATTCTAAGGAAATATTCAGAGATACGCACAGAAAATACAAGTACAAAAGTATCTTACATTTCAAGAAGAAAAAGAACCCAAAACTTTTTTTTAAAAGATAGAAAAAGATAACCAAGAAAGAAGGAGGAGGAGGAGGAGGAGGACCAAAAGACAGAAAAGAAATACAAATGACTTTTAAATGCCCAGATGATGACTCTACTTCATTCATAGTAAGAGAAGTGAAGTCAAACCTACGAAGGCGGCATTTTACTACTAACCGATTTGCAGCTTTCCTTCCAGGGAGGGCAGCAGGTGTCCCATTCCTTGTGTTGCCTGTGACATTGTTTCAATCCTTTCCGAGGGCAACATCTACCAAAATGTCAAATGCACCAGCACTCTGTTACACTGTTAGGAATTTATCTTCAAGCTGTACTCACAGACATTTAAAAGTGACACATACGAGACTATTCTCTGCAGCAAACCCCTCTCCAGGAATAGGAGATCAGCTGAAGCATGGAGCAGCACATCACCACACCAGAGGATGAGGGAGACATGTCTGTGCTCCTATAGAATGATCCAGGGCATATTGTTAAGTGAAAGAGGGAGATGCAGAACCATACGTGCATGGTGCAACTGTTTGTACAAAAGGAGGGAAGAATCAGGTATACATTTGCTGGTGTGCTTGCTGACTCCTAAAATACCGCTGTAAAGAGAAATCAACCGATAGTGTTGGTGGGAAGGATCCCAGGGAGCCCGGAACCTAGAAGGAGAGCATTCATTCGCTGTGAGTTGTTTCTATATGCTTTGAACTTTGAACTAGGAGAATAGTTCATTTATTTTTTTAACTGATTTTTTTATGAGTAAAGGAGAAAACAAGAAATAAAAATCATTAAGGCTAATGGAGGGATGTGACAGAAATGCTCTTGGTCTCGAATGTGACAAGGGTTTCCCAGATGTGTACAGCTGTCAGAGTCATCACTTGTACATCAAAAGGAGAATGTCCATAAACTGTATCTCAAAAAAGTGAAAAAACAGCGCATGGACTAAATATATGAATATATATACTCAATGGCCTTTATCTGCATTGTCATAATAACTTTCTGGAAACTGGAAACCGCCTAGCTCTCCAGTGCTGGAGGACTGGTTGGGGGACCAGCTGGATGGATGTCAGTGTAAGTCCCAGAGCACAGAGCATGAACGCTGAAAAAGCACTTCTACCCCCTTTACTGCACAGCTAATTTGCACGTACAATCTACTTCCTGTAAGACTTGGCGCAACCCCAGGGGATTCGGAGAAATACGCAATTGTACTAAGAAGGAAACAGATTCAGCAATTAGGATCTGCTAGCCACAGGTGCCTCCACCCCTGTGTACCCTACGCACCCCGCCCAAGGCTGTCCGCTTGGTCTTTGCACACCTCCATCACTGCTCGCACACCTCCTTATCTGCTCACACATCTCCATCGCTGCTTGCACGCCTCATCTGCTCACATGCCTTCTTATCTGTTTACACACCGCCATCACCACTTACACACCTCCTTATCTGTTTACGCACCTCCACAACTGCTCACATACCTCCATCGCTGCTTGCACACCTCCATAACTTTTGGCACACCTCCATCACTGCTTACACTTCTCCATAATTTTGACACACCTTCAGAGTTTCTTGCACACCCTCACAATTGCACTTATATGTGTAATGCTCCCAAATGACCCCCACGTTGCAGAGGAGGCTGGTGAGGGGCTGGGCTGGGACTGAGTTTGCACGCACGTGACCACACTGTTATGTGCCGCTCCCAGGACGCACTCTGTTTCTTGGAGCGCAAGGAGCACTCTCTGCACCCTGGCTCACTACACAGGTGTCAAAGTCCTCTGGAGTCCCCACACCCTGCCACTCCCGAGGCTCCTGCAGCAGCTGGAGCAGCGGCTGCGCCCTCTTGGGCAGACCTCGACAGGCCGAGGGGCGGCAGGTACCTTTCTCTCCTGCGGGGCCGACTCTCCCAGGCCGTCCCGGCGCACCTTTGTCTCCCTTCTCTCCAGCGTCCCCTGCGGAAGAAGGCACTGCATTTAGGAGCTCCTCGTGAGCACGGATTCCAGTGTCAGCTGCCCACCCTGTGTGTGCTGTCGGTCAGGCCCCTTGGCCTCTCTCTCCCCCGCCCCAGCCCCCAGGAGACTTCATCTCTCATCCAGACCATCTCCCACCCCCATCGGCTTTCCCCCATCTTCCCACCCTCCATCACCGAGGGCTCTCAGGTTTCCCTGTCCCAGATCTGTGTCGGGACTCTGCTTCCGGGCCCTCCTTTCCCCTCTAGGGATGTTGTGTCCCTCTCTCCAATTATCCCTCTGGGCTAGCTTGCCCTCTGGCATACAGCACTCCCCGAGACCCCCTGTGCCTGCCCTGCTGACCCCCTGCCCTCACGGCAGCATGAGGAGAGCAGGGGTCTGGAGGATCTCCCATGGCCCCGGTGTCCCTCTGTACCTGTCTGATGTGCCTGGGAAGAATAAACAGGTGCTCACATCAGCATCCCCTGGTCCCTTCAGCATGAGCCCCCCACACCCACCTGCAGCACACACTCGGGGCTGGGGAGCCTGTGACCAGGTGGGCACATCCACCTGATTCAGCTTCGCTGGCCAAGTGTGTCCTGCTCTCAGCCCAGGCTGCATGCCCCCCAGCTTTTGTCATGAGTCCTGGTCATGTTTTGGCAGACACCTGTGAGTCTTTGATCTGTCACTTATCTCATTCAGAACTGAAACAGGGAGATGGGCTGTTCATCTCCTGATATCCCACACTTAGCTTAGCTTGCTGCAAATCGACCCGACGGTTTTTCCTCAGAGATGAGTCCCTCCTGTGACATTCCTGGTTCTGACTGACACACTGATTCTCCCGGACTGCAAGCCCCGGGCCCGGCGTCATCTCTGCTTTCCTGTCTCCCTCATCAGCGAAGTGCAAGCCTCTGCCCAGCTCTGTGGGGTCTGACCGGCCCACTCCCTGTCCTGTCCATGTTCTGGCCCAGTCAGCCGGCCCCGGGGCTTCGTGCAGCTTTGGGGACTGCGCTCACAGTGCTCATGCAGGACAGTCATGCACAAAACATGGAGGAGCCCACAAGCAGCAGAGGGTGGAGTCCCGATGGGAGACATCAAGGTCCCTCCCTAGGCCTCCTCCTCCCCCCACTCTAATCCACACCAAAACCGTCTTCCTAAAACACAGATCCAATTATGTTATGTCCCTTCTTAAAACCACCAAGGCTGAATGTGGTGACAAACAATGTCCCATTTTTAAAACCGTCCTCAGTAGGCCTTCATCTGGAGCCCAGGTATTGGCAGCCACCTTCTCACCTGACCCTCCAGGTTGCTTCTCCTGGTTCCCTCACCGGCTACCTCTTCTCTCCGGTGACCAGGCCCCTTGTTCCATATTATATGGCTCGTCTGCCTGACTGCTGTACCGTTCCCCCAGGAGAGCACATGGGTGCCGACAGGGGGTCGGTGTCCCTCCCCAGGTACACACGACACCAGCCAACATCTAAGTTACTCCAGTTCTCTGTGATTCTCCTTGGGCACTCACACTTGGTGAGAGGCTAACTGAAGTTACAGAGGCCCCAACGAGATGCCCAAAACTGATCATCTGGCCTGAAGGAGGGGACATCCCATTTAAACTTAAGTAAACAAAGAGAAAAGCGAAGTGAGCACCACCAACAAATGGAAGACAGAGCTGGCCTGTCACTGTGCCCTGCGTGCCCCAGCCTTGAAGGCTCCACCCAGGCCCCTGCTGAGGGTGGGTTCACACACGCCTAGCACACATACGTGGCCCTTAAATCTCTGGGTACTTTACCGTTCTTAAAAAAGGAAGTTATTACAATTGCAATACTTGGAGACACATTGATAGACCAGCAGGAAATACCAACTAACAGACTGAGCTCGCCACCAAAACCTGTGGACATTTGAGGAACACCAACATCCGGAAAAGAACCAACAGAGGAAAGGGACTCTTGGAGCAGTCAGCGTCTGACCCCGAAATAAGATGCTGAATATCTTCATAAAGGCAAGAGAGAATAGGCATCTATGAACAAAAGTAAAAAGCACTGAAAAGAACCAACTAGAAATCCTGCACAGGAATTTTTGCAACGAGTCTCTCTACAGGAAGGCTGAGAAGCAGGGTGGCCAATGGTACAAGCCAGTTCACCAAACAGAAGGTCAGGATGGACAACGTTTTCACAGTGCGACACAAAGAGATAAAGGACTGGAAAGTTTTGTTTGGTTTTCAAGTTATCAAGTGGAGAGTGAAGGAAAGCCCCACAAATTCCAGTATCCAACTGAAAGGAATTCCAGAAAAGGGAGAACAGACATCGGAAGCCGAAGACGGTCGTGCAGGTTTAGGAGCTGCGACCTCCGGCACTACGGGAGGGTGTGGGAGAACGTAGTGCATGTGCCCCGGGGAGCCAGGCGGGAGAGACGAGGTAAAGTAACTTAGACGTGTCCCAGTGACATTGCAGAACCTCAAGAATAAAGAGAAGATTCTATCAGTTACCCAAGAGGAGGAAGAATTTGTAAAGATGACATGCACCTGAATGAGTCAGGCCGACCTAAGAATTCTCATCAGCAGCACAGGATACAAGATTAAAGTAAGATAAAATGCAGCAATAATTTCAACCCGAAAAAGCCATACTTGAGATCGAGCGATCAGAAAAGGGCTCTGACGAAGTGACTTCGAACTGAGACCTGCCGTAGCCAGGGGAAACGGTGCTCGGAGAGCGGGGACAGCACCTGCACAAGCGAGGGCCCGGGAGGCGGGAAGAGACTGGTGCGCGGGCGCGCCCGGGAGAGGCCGGCGGCGCGCACAGCTCATGCGTGGGGCCCGCGGGAAGCCCCGCACGCCGTGCCCAGGGAGCTAGCAGGGCCCGCCCGCGCGTCGGGGACAGGGGCAGGTGCCGGCTGACGTGGTCCGCGCCGAGGCGCGCGCATGTCACCGCCTGCGGGACAGCCCCTGTTTCCACGTGCCGGCCCCCCTGGACGGAAACCCCGGGAAGGCGGAGCGCACGTCCCACCAGCTCGCGGTCCCCCGGCGCGCCCGGGGGGGGGCCTCGACCACAAAGGTGCGCTGTCCACACTTGCAGGAAGTGCACGCCTGCACCCGGCGTTCCCCTACGTGCCCCCCGTAAGCCCGGCCCACACGTGAGGCAGGACCACGTCCGCCTTACAGAGCGGGGCCGGCCGGGAGCGGCAGGCTGCACGTCTCGGCCGCCCCGCCCTAGGGCATCCGAGCCGCCCAGACCGTCCGCGGACCGACACTGCGCACCCAGCTTCACGCTCCTCGTAGAGACAAAGCAGTGAGGACGCAGCCCTCGTGACCGCCGCCGGCTCTCCACTGCGCCTCTCGCCGCGTCCAGCCTGCCCAGCCGTGTGTGCGCCGCAAGGCTCCGAGGACGGAAAGTCCCTGAGCCGCACCAAGCGCTACCTTGTGCCCCACAAGTCGGCTTCCTAAGGGGAAGGAGGAGTACCACTCCATTAAAAACAAGACTTCCACCTCACATGGGTCTTGTCTCTCTCAGATCATCAGAAAATCTCACTGTTCTCCCCAAGATTCTGCATCACGGGCGATTGTCTCGGCCAGCACTGGGGGGGGCAGGTGCCCCGAGCTCGCCTGTGGTCCCTGTGGTGGGGGCGTCCAGAGCCCGGAGGCAGAGAGCCTCCCGAGCACCTGGGCGGCATAAAGCCCCCCAGCCCGAGGAGGGGGCGCACCGTGTCCTAGAAGACAGCACGTGGGGGTTGCCGCAGAAGCTGCATCCAGTCCCACGCACCCGCACTCGGGAGACAGGAGTGGCGGGATGCATCCTGGTGCCACTCTTTCCTAGTGACCTTGGCCTCCTGCTTGGAGCCCAGCCTGGGTGTGCTTCTCAAGAACAAAGCTGTCTTCAAGTGCCGCTCGTTGTGGGCAGGGCCCGAAGGGTCTGTCGGCTGCTGGTCTCAGGGGACACTCAGAGCTGTGTCCCCGCTGGTGAGAACCCCAGGACCATATTGCTATAAGCTCTTCCCCCAAAACTCCCGCACACTCCATACTGTCTGCCCAGGGAGCCCAGTGTCCTCTCCCCACATCCTTTCCTTTATCAGACATTGATTTGGGGCCGATGAGCCGTATAAAGTTCTGTGCGACGAGTCATTTCTCCACCACGACAGGCTGACATTTCAAGCATCAATCTCATGCTTCGCCATTGACAACCTGCTCCTTCCTCCCTCAAAGAAGCAAAGAATACGTGGCCAGAATTTACTTCTGGCTTGCCTCCCTGCCAGTCACATGATGATCTATGGCACAAAGCTTTTGCCTCAATGGCATTTGGGGTCATTGGCGACCCAACCAGGAAGACACACGTCAGGTACTTGGACGTCTTTGCGGCCGTGGGCGCTCCTGGCTCTCGAGCACCTGCTTCTACAGCAGAGGTCACCCCGCGGCGGGAGAGGAAGCAGGTCCCAGCGGCTAAGTCATGTCTCAGAGGAGCAAAGTCCCCGAAGGTGTGTGTTAGTCGGGGCCCCTTGTTCCTGGGCCAGAACAAGACCCCCGCAGTCCTCGCCCTCACCCCCTATACACAGAACGGGAACGATGTGAGGTGACGTCACTTCACAAGGTTTCCGTGAATTCAGCTGTCACCTTAAACATATGCAATTTTTTCTTGTCGATTATACTTCAGTGAAGCTGGAGATAAACACAAGACGCCCAGATTGTAAGGACTTCAGTAAGTGTGATAAGGAGTTTCTCGGGGTGTCTGGATGGCTCAGTCAGTTAAGCATCCGACTCTTGATTTTGGCTGGGGTCATAATCTCAGGGTTGGGAGATAGAGCTCGGCGCTCAGTGTGGAGTCTGCTTGCAATTCTCTCTCTCCCTCTCCCTCTGCCTTGCCCCCTGCCCCGAGCTCACTGGCTCTCTCTCAAATAAATAACCCTTTTTTTTTTTTAAGATTTTATTTATTCATTTGACAGAGACACAGTGAGAGAGGGAACACAAGCAGGAGGAGTGGGAGAAGGAGAAGCAGGCTTCCCACCGAGCAGGGAGCCCGACACGGGGCTCGATCCCAGGACCCTGGGATCATGACCTGAGCCGAAGGCAGACGCTTAACGACTGAGCCACCCAGGCGCCCCTCAAATAAATAACTCTTTAAAAAAAAAAAAGTTACTCTACTGGAATTGTCCCTCTAGTGTGGACAGACTGTGGCCATCGAGACTACAGAGCAATGTTGCTGTTTATCAGGGTGTCTGGAATGCATGCTCCGAGGCCCAAAACATCCTCCCATGGCTTCCGCACAACCTGGGGACATGTCTTGTTCACCTGCTAGAGGACAAGGCTTTGGGAGCAGGGTCTGCGTTGGCGTTGTTGTCCTCCAAGGAGCCCACCCCCCGTCCTGCTCACCGAGACCACCTGCCCCGTCCGCCCTCAGCTGGAACCCACCCTCACCGGCCCCATCTGCCCTCACAAAGGCCTGGTCTCTGGAGGCGCCCGGCTCTGTCTTGGGTGGCGGTCATTCTCATCAGGGGTCGATAGCCCCTAAATGTGAGTCTGCTTCCTCCAATGTCTCCATAAGGAGACCTGGCAGCATCCCCACCACAGGACCATCTCTGGTCCCAGACCAGGCTCTGGGGCCGGGTCCACGTAGACCAAGTGGGAAGGGAGGGAGAGAAGGGAATTTGGGGAGTGAGTCTCGGGCCGGCCCCTCTTCACCCAGGCCTCTTGCTCCTAGAGTAGGAGGCCCAAGCTCGCCTGCCCCATGTGCGGCATGACCCTGTCCCTGTTTCAAAGGTTTTTTTATAACATTTGAACAAGAGGTCCTCACGGTGATCTTGCACTGGGCCCTCGAATTGTGGAGCTGATCCTGCATGGGAATTACAAGGTTTTGGAATCTCTTGCCTGTGCTATGGAGAAACCAGGGACTTTTCTAAACGAAGATGCCCGTCTGAGGGCCGATACTTTCCCGGGGGCTGGTGCCCACCCCCGCCACATCTGCTCTGCAGAGCAAAGCTCCCCCTGGAACGAAATTATAGGAAAGCCAACGAGAGAAAAGCTTTGGGGTTTGTTTGTTTGTTTGTTTGTTTTTTAAAGAAGAAATTAAGAGCTCTCAGGAACCAGTGGAAGAGCCGGGGCTTCATAGCTGTGTGACCCAATTTCCGACGCTCATCGATTATCTATGTCGCTGAATGTCCCTGAGCCTTGAATGTCCTTATCTGCAAAATGGACCAGACGAGATTATCTCATTCTGAAAGTCATCTGAGGTAGTGTGTGTGGTGCCTGGAACGAACGTTAGCGGCCTTTACGGGGTCCCTGTGGGCGGAGGTGCAGATAAGTGGCTAGCTTCAGAATTACAGAATCCCTTGGCCAAAAAGAGTGTAGACATTATGTAGTCCACCCTGAATTTGGCAGATGGGGAAACTGAGGCACACCTTGCTCAGACCCTGAGCCGGCAGCAGCACCAGCCCTCGGGCCTCAGCCACACTCGGGAGGCCGAGGTTGGGGTTACCTTTGAGGCCTGGGACGAGAATGTGCAGGGAGCAGGCCTCTTCGGCCGTCTGCTGAGGACGTCCGGCCGGAAGCAGCCACAGGAAGGCCAGGCCGATCAGAGCCAGATCCCTCTTCATCATGAGCGCTTGCGGGACGCTGGCTCCTGCATCAAGGAAGGGGACTCAGTGACGGGAACTCAGACACCGGGGCCGGCGAGTGACAGCGTGCAGGCCGGGGCCAGGGCACAGGGGGCTGTCAGGGGCCCCTCCCAGCCTTCGGGTCTCTCCCTCGGGGGCCCACCTTCGCCTCCCCTGCCCGGCCACGCTGGACTCCCATCCTGACGGCTGCCGCCAGATTCTCGCTTCTGCTTCTCTGTGGCTGATACGTCAGACACACAAAGGCACGCGTGTGGTGCTACGGAAACCCCGACACGCCGCCCAGAACAGATGGTAGAGCCCAGCCAGCTCCCAGGACGGGCCGGCCCCCCGCGGTCCCCGGGCCCAGGACCCCCCCATAGCCCTTGAAGCTGAACTTCTGGGCTGTGAACGCGTGTCTCCTGTGGCTTCCTAGCCTTCCTACACACCAGTGTGTTCTTTTTTTTTTTTAATAGCATGGTTATACTATTTTATTTATTTATTTATTTGACAGGGAGAGACAGCGAGAGAGGGAACACAAGCAGGGGGAGCGGGAGAGGGAGAAGCAGGCTTCCCGTGGAGCAGGGAGTCTAACGCGGGGCTCGATCCCAGGACCCCGGGATCATGACCTGAGCCGAAGGCAGACGCTTAACGACTGAGCCACCCAGGCACCGCCCCGCACCCCCGATGGTTTTTTTTTTCTTTTTTCTTTTTTAAAGATTTCATTTATTTATTTATTTTACAGAGACAGACACAGCGAGAGAGGGAACACAAGCAGGGGGAGTGGGAGAGGGAGAAGCAGGCCTCCCGCCGAGCAGGGAGCCCGACGCGGGGCTCGATCCCAGGACCCTGGGATCCTGAGCCGAAGGCAGTCGCTTAACCGACTGAGCCACCCAGGCGCCCCACACCAGTGTGTTCTTAACAAAGTTGTGCAGTGTGCCTGGCTTGGAGCGTTCCCGGCACCGGCTGTGTGTGCGGCCTCTGAGCGTGCCCGTTCTACTCAGCATCAGGCCGTGGGCTCAAGTGCAGCCGTAGCTCATTGGTCTCTGTGTCGCTGAGACAGCACCCGTCACCCCTGCATGTGGCACAGGACGGAAGGCACAGGAGGACACAGCTGGCCCTGCGTCCCCGTGGGATCAGGCACGCCGGTTCTCCCCTCGGGGCCAGAGAGGAAGTCCTGGCGGCAGCACCTAGAGAGCCCTCACCTGAGACTTTGACGTCCACACGGCACAGGGTCTGGGGACAGCTGTGCATCAGGCAGCCCCGGGACCAGTGCCCTGGCCTCATCACGTGTCCGTCTCCGGCCTGTGTCATCTTAGAAGGGAGGGAAGAGCCCGAGAGGCCAGCTCGAGGAGGCGCTGAGTGAAGCACAGAGAGGCCCGTGAGGGGCACGTGCTCACCAGAGACAGCCGTGATGCTACCGTCAGCAGGCACGGGGCCGCGGCCCGCGGTGGCTCCAGGCACAGGAAGCCTGAGCCTCTGAACCAAGACCTTCTGTGCCCAGCCCCCAGCTTCCTGCAGTTTCTCCATGAGATGGACGCAGGCAGAACCCGCGTGTGCTCTGGGACACCCTGCAGCAGGGACCCAGCCCCCCTCGGCGGCGGCACAGGACAGACTGTGACGGGCCCCCTCGACGGGGGACAATAGAAGGCCGGCCGCGGTCAGCACATCGCGCCCATTTCACAGGTCAGGGAACCAGAGGTGAGGGAAATGAAGTCAGCTGCCCAGCGTTACCCCACTAGCAGGTGGGGAAGGTGGGGTCAGACCTGGGGCCTCCTGACGCACCTGACCTCTCCCTCCTGCTCCTGTCAGCCGTCAGAGTCGGGACCCACCCGCCTCCTTACATCACCATGGCCGTGCGCTTTTACTGTGTGTTATTTCATGTGTGGGAGAGAGAAAAGGAGCCACTATTTACTACCAGACATGGACACACAGACCTTATTTAATTCCCAAAACCACCTTGGACCTGGCTTCTCGCTGTAATGGTGACGATGCCCAAGCCACTGGGGTCTGGACGGCCAGGCTCCCTCCCAGCTGGACCTCCCGGCTGGCGCTCGGCCTGCCCGTGCTCGCACAAGTGAGCAGCTCCAAGGAGAAGGAAAAAGACATGCAAGTTCGCCCACACTCTGCAAGGATGAGCTTTGCCTCTTTCACGTCTCCTCTGTCGCTGGGCCTTGGGTCCCAGTGCCAGGGACTTGCTCTGGAAGTGGGTCACGTGTGACCACCGCTTGCAGCTGGGAAAGCGCTGGGGGCCCCGGGCAGGAGCTTAGCAGACACTGAACTGAGCAAACAAAAGGATGCATGAAGGAATGAATGAATGAACATACAAGTTCACAGCGGCAACACCTGGAATTTAATGCTCTCTTCGGCTACTGGTTTTCCTCATTCCTCGAGGGCTCTTCATGCCTAGATTCACATGGGACTCCCGGGGCCGGCGCCTCGGACACACGGCCGGTGCTGGATGGCCCCGCAATCGGTCCTGGCCCTGCCGTCGGTCCTGGAATGCCTGAGGGTTTCCTGACAAAGGAGTAGCCGGGCCTGTTTGCCACAGTGTGTCTTTCACCGAAAGGAGCTGAGCTGCTGCTTTGGAAGCAAATGTGGGTTCTCTCCAGAATGTAGCTCTTAACAGTAATGATAATATAATGTTGTATGTCAATTATATCTCAATTTTAAAAAGTCATGATAAACATTTGATCCAACTACATTTGGGCTCGAGCCTACAGATACTTGCTTCTTGGTGTTTGTGGATGCAGATGGGGTTTAGATTTTTTTAAATGTCTCAGGTGGCAAAAGCTGACTTGGGAGTTTCCTCTCCAGCTAGAAATGGTTGAGTCAGGACACAGCCATGCTGCTCAGCACGACTCTGTGCTCCCACCCACGGCTTCGGCTTCGAGGGACAGTGGTCGCCACCTCCCAAGAAAGGAGGTGCAGGGCCAGCAGAGAGCCCCGCACAAGGCGCACAAGACGCAGCCTGAACCCCTCCCTTCGGCCCTGAGCCCTCACCTGCTCGCCTTCTGCAGCTCCGGGGCAGAGAGCAGGGCAGCCCTGGGGCGGGGGGCGGGGGAGGCCTGCCCCCAGGAGTTCCAACTCCTCCCTGTCCTCGTGGGAGAGGAATTCCCTTTGTAAACGGAGGCCCGCCACCGGGCACTCTTTAAGAACCACATCCTGATCCAGCCAGAGACCAGCAGGTTCCCACCCTCCCTTCAGCGCAGGAAGCCAGGATTTCCCGGGGGAAATTCAATTTGGAATTCTTAGTAGAAGTTCATTGTAAGAATGAAATTCTCTCTTTTTTTAAAAAAAGAATGAAATAGACAAAGTAAAAAAATGTGGTATAGGGTGCCTGGGTGGCTCAGTCGTTGGGCGTCTGCCTTCGGCTCGGGTCATGATCCTGGGGTCCTGGGATCGAGCCCCACATCGGGCTCCCTGCTCAGCGGGAAGCCTGCTTCTCCCTCTCCAACTCCCCCTGCTTGTGTTCCTTCTCTCGCTATGTCTCTCTGTCAAATAAATAAATAAAATCTTAAAAAAAAAAAAAAGTGGTATGATTTGCCAAACTCACAATGCTACATTTTCATTAAACATCTGTAGCATTTATAGCTGGAGAACCACATCTGGAAGCGCCAGGGAGCTCTGCGGACGGACACTCCCTCCCCGCCCAGCTGCTTGCTCCCCACAGTGACAAGGGGTTTCCCCGAGGGCCCACCTGAAGGGCACACACTAAGGAGGAAGAGGCCCTTCCCCTAGCTTTCCGCAAACCGTCTGTCTGTCCTCTCACGGCCTCCAGATTTCTCAAACTCATAGATGAGCTGGAGACGCGGTGAAAGCTCGCGGCGAAAGCCCGGGCTCGGCTCTGCCCGGCCAGGAGAGCGTTTCCCATCAGATCAGAAGTCCTGTCATGCACGTGCGGCGGCTTTCCCACTTCGTCTTTTAAATTCCTAAGTGCTACCTGACTTCAGCCTGGAAGGCCGGTTGTGACAGCCAGCGGGGGAGGAAGGGCCCCCGTCACACCAAGTCTTACCCAGTTTGGGAGACCAGAGGCCCCCACTCCAGTCCTGTCTTTGCCGCATTACTGAGCCAGAACAGAGCCACAGGCCATGAGTACAGATTATTGATGCGGCCCATGGCGCCCCACCCGTAGGTGGCGGACATTCCCCAGGGACAGGCGGTTGGTGCTAGGGCCACCTTTCACATGGGCACTGGGGACTCGGGAAAACATGGCTGAACCTCTTGGACCCTGTGCAGAGCTGAGGAGCCTGCTCCTCATGAGTCCTCCTCATGAGCCAGCCCCACGAAGTTTCCACCATGAGCCCCTGAATTAATCAGACCTTGGAATTCTAGAGCCAGATCCATTTGACAGACCCCATCCTTCATGGGGACCAAAGAACAGACTCCCACCCCCCCTTCCACCTGAGTCCTCCCTCTGGCCGCATCTGGAACCTCGCCTTCCTAGCTCAGTGTATTCCCATCGACTGGCAGACTCTCGCCCTGCTCCCCGAGGCTGCCAGGTCACCGGGCAGAGCATCCCTACCTGCAGCGCACGTCAGGCGAAGGGGGCGTCCTGACCGTCGGGGACCCACGAGGACACTGCGCCTGGGAGCCTCATGGCTGCTATTTACAGAGGCCGCGAGCCCCACAGGCCAGGCGAGCACGGCCTGGCCTGTCAGGCTGCCCAGCAAATCAGGCTGGTGTCTGCAGCCTTATCTGCAGAGTTTCCTGTTTGAAATACATCAGCTGTCCTGGGGGAGGGCGGTGGTAAGAGTGTGGGAACGCTGGAAGCAGCCCCGGGGTCAGGCCGCAGACCTGCCGGAGACGGCCTTGCAGCTCTTCACCCCAAGCACCCCAGCCTGACTCTTCTGTGTCTCTTCTGTTCTCTTTCTCTTCTCCTTCTGAAAAAGCAAGCATGAGTATGGTGGGTGCTGAGGAAAGCATGAAAAGCCATCACTGGGTGTCACATCAGACAGAAATAAATGTGGCTGACATGCTTCCTCCCATGCCCTCCGTATAGGGTTTCACTTCAAGGCATTCCCTGCTTGTCTACTGCCTGTCGAGACCTAACCCATGCGAGACCCAAACTCACTCCACCAACTGACGTTTCACGTAAAGGCAAAACACGTCTCTGTGGTGGGTGGATCCGGCTCCTGGCTCTTACCCGATGAGCGGAGGGGCCTTCTTTAAGAGAAAGATACAGACATACAATTATGATCACAAAAGGCTACATTCAAAAGTGCATTTTTATTTAGACTGAAAGAAGTCACAACAGAGCACAAATTTCGTAAAAACTTTTGAATTCAGGATGCCTAGGTGGCTCAGTCGGTGAAGCGTCTGCCTTCCGCTCAGGTCATTATCTGGTGTCCTGGGATTGAGTCCCACGTCGGGCTTCCTGCTCAGCGGGGAGCCGGCTTCTCCCTCTCCCTCTGCCCCTCCCCCTGCTTGTGCTCTCTCTCTCTCTATCTGACAAATAAATAAAATCTTTAAAAAAACTGTCCAATTCCACATACATCACAAAATCCATGAAAAAGAATGGATTCTTTATTAAAACTACCTAATAGCATAAATAAATCTGAAAACTTAGGCCCAATGGACCACTTCCTGGAAACACACAACCTACCACTTAGCAGCCCCCTAACAATTAAGGGGATTGAATTTGTAACTTAAAACTGCCAGAAAAGAAGCTCCAGGCCAGATGACTTCACAGAGAATTCTACCAAACTTTTAGAGAAAAATTAACACCAATTTTACACACCTCTTCCAGGAAAAATAAGAGGGAGGAGCATTTACTAATTCGTTTTACGAAGTTGGTGTTACCCTGATACCAAAACCAGAGACAGTACAAAAAAAAGAAAGAAAAGTATAGACCAGTAACCCTTATGAATATAGATAAAAAAATCAAAATGTTAGCAAATAGAATTCAGCAATATATAAAAAAGATATATACACAGATATATACACAGACCAAGTGGAGTATTTCAGGGATGCAAGGCTGGGTCAATATTCAAAAGTCAACCAATGTAATCAACCATCCTTTGTTAGCACAGTGGAAAATCACATGATCATATCAATAGGTACAAAAAAAGCATTTGACAAAATTCAACACCACTTCATGATAAAAACCCTCTGAAAAATAGGGATGGGGGGTCCTCCTCAGCTTGATAAAGAGCATCTATGTCAAAAACCCGACAGTAACATCATACTCAGGAAGGACTGAACGTCTCCCTCCTAATATCAGGACACAGCCAGGACACCCACTCAGACCAGTTATCCAACACGGTGCTGGGAGTCCCAGACGACGAGAAAGATGTGGGAAGGGAATAAAAGGCACATGGGTCCGAAAAGAAACACAGAACAGCCCCTCCTTGCAGATGACATGACTGTCGGCTTGGAGAATACCAAGGAGTCTACAAAAACTCCTAAAACCCAGAAGGGAGCTCGGCGAGGCTCAGAGCACAACATGAACATACGGAAATCAAGCGTAGTTCTAAAAGCTAGCAATGAACACATAGACTCTGAAATCAAAAATGACGATCACTCAAAGGAATGAAATGCCTCGGGGTAAATCTAACAAAACATGTCGGGATCTAAGTGCTGAAACACAAGGTGCCAACGAGGAAAATCACAGCAGCTCTAAGAAACCAAGTCGCGCTCCCGGACTGGGAGGCTCAGCACCCGGGGAAGACACCGATTCTCCCCAGAGTGATCTGCAAGCTTAACACAATTCCTGTTAAAATCCCAGCAAGACATTTTGAAGATAGAGACAGGATTATTCTCAAATTTATATGAAAAGACAAAGGAAGCAAGTAGCTAAAACAACTCTGAGATGAAGAATAAAGTAGGAGGGATCAGTCTGCCCACTTTCAAGATACAGTGGGACAGACCAGAGAACCCACACAAACATACCCAACTGATTTAGGGGTTTTTTGAGGGGGTTTTTTTGTTTTGTTTTGTTTTTTTAAAGATTTTATTTATTTGACAGAGACACAGCAAGAGAGGGAACACAAGTAGGGGGAGTGGGAGAGGGAGAAGCAGGCTCCCTGCTGAGCAGGGAGCCTGATGCGGGGCTCCATCCCAGGACCCCGGGATCATGACCTGAGCCGAAGGCAGACACTTAACGACTGGGCCACCCAGGCGCCCCTAAGGTTTTTTTATTGTGATAAAATACACATAACATACAATTTACCATCGTAATCACGTTTTAGTGTAGAGTTCAGTATATTAACTATATTCCTAATGTCCCGTGGCCCTACTGTCCATCTCCAGGACTCTTTCTATATTGTGAAACTGAACCTCTGTCCACATACCGCTGAATCCCCATTACACCCCCACCTCAGCCCCTGGCCACTACTATCTGGCTTCCTATGATTTTGACTATTCTAAGTATCTCATGTAATTGGAATCCAACAGTATCTGTCCTCCCATGGCTGGCTTATTTCACAGAGCGTCATGTCCTCAAGGTTCATCCGTGTCGTAGCAGGTGTCAGAACGACTTAACCCACCTAAATCCGAAGGAATACAACCCCAACTCAACTTCACCTGGCCCCCACTCCCTGCTTGGGGACACGTGGCGATACTCTGGAGACACTGTCACACCGTGGGGTTGGGGGTGCGGAGTACCGGCTCCTGGGGACAGGGGCAGGGATGCTGCTAAATGTCCCACGGTGTACCGGACGGTCCCCACCACAAAGAATAACCAGGCCCCAGATGGCCAGAGTGCTCACGTGGGAGCCCCGTAGCCGGATCCCAAAGACACCTCTGGCTACTCCAACAGCTCCCGATCCGAGGCCTGAGACAGCAGTCGTAACTGATCCCGCACCGTGTCGTGGGGGTGCATCCCCTCGGCCCATGCTGAATGCCCTCTGGGGTGAAGGCCCAGCAGCCGGGTGCCAGTGAGGACCACTCAGTCAGCCCCGAACTCAGTTCTCAAACCAGCCCGGCCAGCCAGCCACCTGTGCTCCAGCTAGAGCTCAAGAGACAGGGCAGAGAATTAACTTGCCCAAGATGACAGTTGGGGCACGTGCCAGGTCGGGGCCCACCCTGTCTCCCCAGAGCTGTGCTTTCCAGGCTGCATCCCACCCTCCCCCGGTCTCACCACCAACCTGAGGCACTTATCTTTTGGTTTGTGTCCCGAACTGTTCAGGGGTTTTTCAAAAAAGTGTCCAAACCTGAGAATTACTCTCGGTTACAGAGTAAGTGATAATATTATACTAACTGACCTGTTTCAAGTAGATTGTCAGTTAGAACCGTTTTTCAATTAGAAATCATGTGTACACCTGCCTCGCAAGTAAGCACCAAAAAGTCACGAGAATCCAGTAGGTCCTTCTCCCTTCGGGCCTTCTCTGGCTCCCTTCCCCCCCTCTCCCTCCTTCCCTGTTTCTTCTTGACGGGCACAGAAGTCGTGCCGTTGGGCGCAGGCTTTTCCTCCTGAGCTCTGCCCTCTCGAGCAGCCTGGCCGCTTTCAGCGGGTCAGGATGAGAATCTGGCTCAGCTCCCAGGGACTATTTACATTTCTCAGAGATAACGGAGAAATCTGCACCCAAGAGCCAGATCAAGCCCATTTGTGTCTGGACGGGAATTTTCCTTGGAGGTCACCCAGCCAGGCCTCATAGCTCTGAATACTTTGTCCTTAAGGACGTTAACCTGGGCCACCCCTCCCTGCCTGACGGCTCCGTTTCTCCGGAGTTCCCTGACACCGCAGAGCGGCACTGGGCCTCCCATCCTCTCAGTACACTGGCCCCTCGCGGACACGGTCCCCGGGCGGTCAGGGAGTGCGGGCACCAGTGCCCGCATGTCAGAGCTGGAGCCCGCCGCGCCCACCGGGAGATGCAGCTCTGGCTTCCCAGGGTGGCTCGCCTGCAAGACGATGTGAACGCCACTCACCTGAGCACATCGTGCCATCCAAGGTCATTACTGCACCCAAGATCACCGGGCCTCAAATGTGAGTGTGCACCAGAACCATCCAGAAGACCTCGGAAAGCACACGCCGCCGGGCGCCCCACCCCAGACTTTGAGTCCGTAGGCTGGTGGGGGGATCTGGGCACCTCCATTTCTAACCAGTTCCCAGGCGATGAGCGATGCTGGGGCTGCTGGTCCAGGGACCGCTCTCTGCGAACCGCTCCCTCCTTCATGGCGCTGCAAGGCCTGGCACCGACAGAGCAGGCGGCCCACCGCAGCGCCTGACACACGGGCACTCACGTGTGGCGCTGTCCTGCACCTCTCACTCCCCGCCTCCTTGGATGCCCCAAGAGACCACACTCTTGCTCCAGCACAGGAACCGAAAGCCAACAAATTAACCCCTGACGGAAGGAGGGGAAGACCTGTTGGCCGTAGCACCTGTCCACACAGCAGCCCCTGGGAGCCGTGAGGAGCAACCATGCAACCACACGGTCGGGCCCATCAACGGGTCCGAGGTGAGCGGCCCGTGAGGTGGCTTCCTGCGGCAGGAAAACAGCATGAAGATGAACAGCAAGGGCAGCTGTCCCAGCTCGTGACTGGGACAGCAATGGTTCCTTGGAAACGGTGACTCCACACGGGGGCTCCTGGGCCGGGTCCTCGGTGTTTGTGTGCTCCCTCCCAAGCCATTCCTGCGCACCTCATTCGGGGTAAACCTAAGTCAAAGGAACGGACTCGGCGAGCCACAGGAAAGCAAGCCTTCTAAGCGTCCCTTCAGTGACAGAAGTCAACGCCGCCTTGTCTCCTGACTGCCTTACGTGTCTGCCTCGCCCGCTGGGCACTGCGGGCCTTCGAGGGCAGAGGCCGTAACTTCCTGGGTCTACCAGAGGACCGGGCATGGAGCCAGCTTCACAACCTAAGGGGATCTGAGGCGTACCCCCCATCTTCATTAGGTGCTGGTACGCCATTCAATCAGGGCTGTATCTGATGGTGACGAGCAGGCCAGCTGTGAGTCGATAATCCTAATTACACCAAAGTCATCAATATATACTGACCACTAACTATAACATCTTGTCTGAAATACGCCCATCACGAACACACACAGGCATGTCATCTCTGTGCTTCCCTGACAGGTCCTTGATGTAAGACCCCAGCTCGGATACCACCTCACAGACCGTGTCCCTTAAGCGGGCAGGGATTTTAAGAGCTTATCCTTCTGCAACCCCCTCATGTTACTAAGAGGGCACCGAGGCCCAGGGACATTGAAAGACTTCAGGAAAGCCACACAGCATGAAATGGAAAAAGCAACCAATTGAAAAAAAGAATTAAACTTTTTTAAAAAAGGATTTATTTATTTATTTGAGAGAAAGAGCGCGAGAGAGTTCAAGTGGACGGAGGGGCAGAGGGAGAGGTAGAGAGTCTCAGACTCCTCGCTGAGTGTGGAGACCAATACGGGGCTTGATCCCCACCACGAGATTATGACCTGAGCCAAAACCACGAGTCGGACGCCCAACCAACTGAGCCACCCAGGCACCCCAGAAAGCTCTTATATTCTTTCAACAAACATTAAGTTTTGACTCTGTGGCAGGCACTCTGTTAAGCACACGCACCTCCCTGACAGGGGCTGAGAGGGAGTCTGCATTGATTGACTCAGGGCCGTGACCTTTCCCACTGGAAGAACTAGAACTTTCCCACCAGAAGAACCTAGCTAGTCCAGGCTAGTCCTCCGTCCTACAAATGAGAACTAAAGTCACAGAAACGAGGCAGCTCACGGAAGGCGGCAGCCCCAGGCCCCGCGATGACCGTAACGCGCCTGGGCGCAGACCCTAACCGCAGTGGACTATAACATGACCGCTGGTCCGCGCCGCGTTCAGGCCCTAACTGGCCCATCTCGGCTCCCCCAGGCTTGCAAACCACCAGACAGTTACGAACAACACGAGCAGAACAGCAACCGTCCGTGGGGCGTGCTGGTCTGTCAGGTCACGACCAAAGACTGCGCAGCGCTTTGTCCCGTTTCAGTGGGGTGCTAAGGCTGCTTGAGGAGCACGTAGCCGCTATGCGAAATGGAAGTCTCATTTAAATATGTTCCCACAGAGCATGAACTTGATTGTATCAGTGTAGAATTTTGGGTAAAAATGTAACTGCCAAAGAAGCATTCAGACTAACCTTATCCCTCACCCACCGCTGCTGCTGTATTGATTAGAGTTGAGGGCACCAGCAGCTTCTCCAAACAGGAGTCTCCGTAACCAGGGCCATCCTGGAACTGAAGGGTCTCTATTGCCATGACCGGTGGTTTTATTGTTTGGTTACAGATTTTTATAAATATCAAGTGTAATATTAGAGATCTAAAATTATGCATCTCAGTGCCTCAGAAGAGCTCAAAAGGTTCTACTCTTTAGGAGCTTTGCAACTTCGTATACCTTTATCAGTCAGGGAGAAAAGACCAGAGCTGATACACAACTAGGAGGGAAAAGGAAGATTTAAACACAATCACTTTCTATAATAAATGATGAACATCCATTCTTGCAGGTTTAAGATCTAGCCCTTCAAGAATATTGTAAAGTTGGCCCTTGAACAGCGTGTTTGAGCTGGGAGGATCTACTTATACATGGATTTTCTTTTTAATGAATACAGTGTGACACTGTAAATTTGCTCATAACTTTAGAGATTTTATTATTTTTAAGTAGTCTCTGCACTGAACATGGGGCTCGAACTTACAACCCCGAGATCAAGAGTCGCATGCTCCACTGACTTGAGCCAGCCAAAATGTGCTAACCGTTTTACTGAGGCCTCCAGCCAACAGTAAGCGGAATAGTTGAGTTTCGGAGGAAGTGGATTTTCAACGACATAGGGGTCAGTGCCCCTGGTCCCTGTGTTGTTCAACTGTGTAACAGCAAGTTTACTAAGTTTACTAAGGAAAGTTGTGGTGACGTTTAGCACACTAGTCCCTGAACTATTTCGTTGTGCAGCCCACCAAGTAGAAGTTCTGAGCAGGTTATCTCCAGTACTTGTGTGGGCATTAACATATTATAGAATGGGGTGCCTGGGTGGCTCAGTTGGTTAAGCGACTGCCTTTGGCTCAGGTCATGATCCTGGAGTCCCGGGATCGAGTCCCGCATCGGGCTCCCTGCTCAGCAAGGAGTCTGCTTCTCCCTCTGACCCTCCTCCCTCTCATGCTCTCTCTCATTCTCTCTCAAATAAATAAAATCTTAAAAAAAAAAAAAATTATAGAATGCACACTAGTAAAAGAGCACGCATATGGTTATAAACACAGCGTTTTAAATGGACACGAATAGCGGCGCCTGGGTGGCTCAGTCGTTAAGCGTCTGCCTTTGGCTCGAGTCATGATCCCAGGGTCCTGGGATCAAGCCCCACATCAGGCTCCCTGCTTGGCAGGAAGCCTGCTTCTCCCTCTCCCACTCCCCCTGCTTGTGTTCCCTCTCTCTCTGTGTCTCTCTCTGTCAAATAAATAAAATCTTTAAAAAATAAAAATAAAAAAAATAAATGGACACGAATAAATACTAGTTTTAGTGAAAGCCACGTGATTAATTTTTTAAAACTTGGTTTAATGTCTTGTGATTTAGCAACTTAAAAAACTGGTTCTTCAATGGGCAGAAGACATGAACAGACACTTCTCCAAAAGACATACAAATGGCTAATAGATGAAAAAAATGTACAACATCACTAGCCATCAGTGAAATACAAAACCACAGTGAGATACCACCTTACACTAGTTAGAATAGCAGAAATTAACAAGACAGGAAACAACAAATGTGGGCGAGGTTGTGGAGAAAGAAGAACCCTCTTTCACTGTTGGTGGGAATGCAAGTTGGAAAACAGCCACTCTGGAAAACAGTGTGGAGGTTCCTCAAAAATTTAAAAATGGAGCTACCCTATGACCCAGCAATTGCACACCTGGGTATTTACCCCCAAGACACAGATGTAGTGAAAAGAAGGGCCATATGCACCCCAACATTCATAGCAGCAATGTCCACAACAGCCAAACTGTGGAAAGAGCCGAGATGCCCTTCAACAGATGAATGGATAAAGAAGATGTGGTCCATATATACAATGGAATATTACTCAGCCATCAGGAAGGATGAATACCCAACTTTTACATCAACATGGATGGGACTGGAGGAGATTATGCTAAGTGAAGTAAGTCAGCAGAGAAAGTCAATTATCATATGGTTTCACTCATATGTGGAACATAAGGAATAGCATGGAGGACCATAGGGGCAGGAAGGGAAAACTGGATGGGAAGAAATCAGAGAGGGAGACAAACCCTGACTCTGGACTCCGGGAACTGAAACTGAGGGTCACAGAAGGGAGGGAGGATGGGGTAACCAGGTGATGGGGATTAAGGAGGGCACATAATGTGATGAGCACTGGGTATTATACGCAATTAATGAATCGTTGAACACTACATTAAAATCAATGATGTATGCTAATTGAACATAATAAAAAAATAAAAATTAAAAACTGGCTCACTTGATACTGGATTTTAATAATTATCTGCTAAAAAAAGACTCCTACTAAACTTAACACGTCTACTGCTTCAAAAATCCCCAGCAAAGAAAGGGGGTGGGAGCAGATTCAACAGGGTCGGTAAGACAGCACCAGCTGGAGCTGGGTGACGAGAACACAGCTCACCAGGTGTCCGTTAGACTTGCCATGTGGATAAAAGGCTTCTCCGAAGACCCTTTAGGGAAGACGCAAACGCAAGCCCATCATCGGCTGTGCTTCCACTCAGTAGTCGGGCGGCTACACGTAGACTACAATGTCTCATCTCCTCACACCTGACTGGTCCCGTCTACCTAGGACCGATGGTGAATGTGTGAACTCAGGGAATCCGAAGGAGGGACAAGGGGCTGCTGCACCAGCAGTTTCCGACACCATCAGGTGCTCCAGGGTCTGTTGCACAGCGGAGACAAGTACACTAGCGGCCACTGAACTGAGAGGATAAAATGGTAAATTCTGTACGTGGGTCTTTCACAATAAAAAAGTTCAGTGAGAACACTATCAGATTTTGCTCTTGGAGAACTTTCTATCACACAGTTTCCAAGGAACCACTGCTGGCCTGATTTCAGGTGCTTCTGAAACCTGTCCTTTCTCGGGGCGCCTGGGCAGCTCAGTTGGTTAAGCGACTGCCTTCGGCTCAGGTCATGATCCTGGAGTCCCGGGATCGAGTCCCGCATCGGGCTCCCTGCTCGGCAGGGAGTCTGCTTCTCCCTCTGACCCTCCCCCCTCTCATGTGCTCTCTCTCTTGTTCTGTCTCAAATAAAAAAAAAAAAATCTTGAAACCTGTCCTTTCTCTTAGGCTGGACTTTTAGGCAGGCTTCCCAGGAGACCCAGCATTCAGGTAGAGCCCGGCGCTGGGACCAGGCCGTAGGCTAAGTTATCCTGTCATCCATGGCTCCAGTACCTGTGTGGTCTAGAGGTTGAACTTGTCCAAGTGCCAATACTCAGCCACTTGGGGCAATTCCATAGGATTATACCTCTTACAACATCCCCGGATACAAATATATCCCCCCCGTGCATCTAACTGCCTGGTATAACCCACAGGGACCCTCTCTGTTCAAACCTTCCAGCCTACGCAGGGAGCTGCTGGTAATGTAGACAGTTATACAGTGACACCTCTGAAATTTTGAAGAAGACGCCTAAAACAATACTGTGAAAGTTTTATTTAATCATTTTTGTTTACAACTGAAACTCTGGGAACTCAAAGTTAACATCCTTGCCTGTAAGCTTCTTATAGACACCAGAAAAAGTTTCAACCTACAAGGAAAGAAAGAATTCATCACAAAACTTTTAAGCACACGCTTTCATTTTAAAGCCTAACGGTTTTGTGAGATTGTCCTGCATGGTTTTTCCCCTCAGCAACCAGGTACTCAGTAGATGAAGAAGATACAAGCCTGGGGACAAGCTCACCCACAGTGCTGCGGGACAGGGCTCTATCTACGTCGTGGTGCCAGAGCCTGGTGCTCCTCTGGGCCACACAGACAAGAGTCCATGAGGGAGCCCAGTTGTCGTCCACATCCGCTACGCTTCACCGAGAATGAAGCGAAGGGACAGTCCTCCCGGATTCTAACACTACCATCCCACCCCCAAAGGATATACCATCTCACTAAGAGGATTTTACTTCTATTTTCCTAATAATTTAAAAGGCAGAGAATCCTAATTTTCAAAACATCCCCCACCATAAAACCTGACATCTAATCCAAAGGGAAGTGGGCTGAGGTCCAGATGGAAAGAAAGCTGGCTGAGTTTACTACCGCTGGATCTGATGGTACATGGAGAGGGGTTATGCCGTCTCTCCCCCTCGTCTGTGTCTGAAGCTTCCGGCAATGAGCCACCCCTTACCTTGTGTTCCACGTTGTTCTGCTGTGCTTTATCCAAATGAACCTTGATCAGCCGGCTGCCATCCAGTTTCACACGGATTCTCTTGCCCACAATTTCACTTGGGAAAACCAAGTCCTCCAGGATCGCGTCGTGCACGGCTGTCAAAGTGCGGCTGAAAGAATACAGTGACAAAAGAAAGACATCAGGGAAGGCCTGCCCTCCTGGGAGCCCCTCAAAAGTCAAAAACATCAACAGCAAACCCCCGGTTTCTGAAACCAAGTTAACACCAGTTTTCAAACAGGCTATTTACATTTAATGGATCATACCAGAGCCACTGCCAAACTAGACAGGGTAACAAGCATTCTGTTTATTTCAAAAGCTTGGGGTATATTAAACGTGAAACCTTACAAACCACACACACACCAAGCCATTCCAGGTGATCATCTCCAGGAAAGGGGAGATTAATGAGGTCTTTCACTTTCACGCACTTCTTCAGGTTTATCTTCACTCATGATTTCTCCACCAACTTGCTACAGGAGCCCCTTTACTACTCGCTCATCTCCAAAACCATCCCTCTCCAATGCTGTCAAATTAATCTAAAACTTACGTGATCACCAACCTATTAGGAAAAGATCCTTCAAGAGCTCTCCATGGTCTCCAAAACACCTCTAAGATTCCTTCTCACTCTCTAGGAGGAGGGAGGCACTGCTCTATCACCAGCTCTGTGATGCAGCCCTGCCTGGGCCCCCATTTTCACCCCATCACACAAACTGCTGCTGTGACCTCACTCCTCTCCTGGTGGCACTTCAAGTTCACAACCTATCTCTATCTGGCTGCCTGACAACAGCAAGATTCAACATATTCCAAACTATGGGGGTATCTGCCGTGTACCCCAAGATGCCAAGAATGAGAGAGTGAAGAGGTGGTTATTTCCAGTGTTTACAGAGCGACCTTATAGTAGGGAACTCACCCAGGTCGTTTTACCCTCAGCAGATGGGATACTACACTCCACTCCTTTGCATTTTAGATCCAGCAGTTCCTACACGCACCACACACTTTCTAGGGGCTCTCGAATGCCTGCAAAAGTCTTCCGTTCCACGGCCACAGAGAATAAGCTCAAGGGAAATCCACTTCCTAAAGCCTACATCACCTTCCAGAAAGCAAATGACACAGATGGCCTGATTGATCACTGACTGATCACTGCTACCCATTAATTAAATTACTAGGAAGGCACACAAATACGGAATTTGTCGTCTCCTTTAAAACAAATCCGAATGGCATCAAAGCTAGCCTTAGCATCTTCTCTCAGATTCCAACACCGTCTTTTACAAGGGGGGAGCCACAGCAATGCAACTCTAATAATCACCAGCCAGAGAACTGAATGCCTCAAAGGAAAAGTAACAGAAACCCTGCTACAGTCTAGAAACCCAAACAAGTAAATCTCAGAATCTAACCCGTGTAGGAGAAAGCGAAGTACTGACGAAGGAAAAGAGGTTTGCAGGCAGTGGGAAGTGGCAGAACCGCTACGCCTGCCGCCCAGAGCTTGGCCTACGTTAACAGAAGGCCTCCAATGTGGAGACTAGGTCACCAGGAACCCAGTGACATCATCACCTGAGAAAATGTGGAAAACACAAGTTTGGGATGAGGGGCTTGGATGGGCGAGTCCACTGGATGCAAAGCCAGGGTTTGTTTTCATACTTGAAGTACAAACTCGGGCTCTAACAGACTAGACGCGCTTGGTTATCTCCTATATTTGGTGTCTCACAAACTATCCAGAATACCAAAAAATCCCTAAATTCTTATGTTACTCCAACTGCCCATAAAACAGGTTCAAAGTAGGGGTGCCTGGGTGGCTCAGTTGTTGGGCGTCTGCCTTCAGCTCAGGTCATGATCCCGGGGTCCTGGGATCGAGCCCTACATCGGGCTCCCTGCTCCGCAGGAAGCCTGCTTCTCCCTTTCCCACTCCCCCTGCCTGTGTTCTCTTTCTCGCTGTCAAATAAACAAAAAAATCTTAAAAAAAAAAAAAAAAGAGGTTCAAAGTACTGAACTGTACGTCTCAAGTTCCAGAAACTCTGGCACCTGTCCTTCCAGTCTCCCCCAACACTCATCTGGCCACAGCACCAGAGTCCCATCACGAACTCCTAGTGGTTTTACAAACAAGACTGAGTTTTTAAAATCCCAGCATTACCAGCACTAGCTGAAATAGCAGTTTTCCAAGCCCTGGATCACTTTTCCTTATCCTTTTAGGACAAGTAATACAAAGTCCAGACTGGATAAGCTTGTTACCTATCTGGCAGTTAGAGACGCTAGAATATTTTTTCCCAAGCTGGTCCCCAGGGCAGGGCCTGCAGGGATCCACTAATCCAACTCTGTGAAACCACACTTCCACAAAACACCGAAAGGCCCAGATCAAGGAACCAACAACGCTCAATATCTGAGTTATTCAGATAAACTTAAGTCAATCAAGCTTAAAGAACATTGTCCATTGGCATCTACAACTGCAGGAACACTTTCAAACTGTAACATCAGCAACAGGAAAATCCACCTAATTTCTTAGCCTTAATTCACAGCAAAAATGAAAAGTAAAAGACACCTCCCAGCACACTGTACTACATCTGGTGCGTTTAATCCCTCAGCACTACACGAACCATCCCCTCACTGTTCCTATCCTTTGCCCAAAGAACCGGAGGAAAGAGTCTCACCTTTTGAGATCCCAGTGACCTATTTTTATACTACCTACGTAAATACACGTAGTTCTTACCTCCAGAATTTTAATACATTTATACATAATTACAGAGAACACAACAATTTTTACTCAGTAAAAATTCCCATGTGAACAGCTTTCCTAAACTATCACTGTTTAATTTCAGAAACCTACTGCAATTCTTACTGCAAAAAAATCATGCAAATCAAGTCAGTACTAAATGGTCTACAACACACTTTATTTTTTTTTAAAGCAGGCTCCACACCCAGCAGGGAGCCCAACAGGCTAAAGTGGGCCCAACACAGGGCCTGAATTCATGACCTGAGCAGAGACCCAAGAGTCAGAAGCTTAACCCACTGAGCCATCCAGATGCCCCTACAGTACACTTTTTTGATGCTGATAAAATACTCACCTCCTGGGACGCTTTTGCTTATTTTTTGTACGGCTTTTTCGAGTTGGCTTAGGCAGAATTCTCCTCTGTAAGGTAAAAATTATCATGGAAAAAAAAAAGAAAAACCTTAAGGTGGCAGAAAGCTAAAAACTGTCAAAATGCTTTAAAAGCCAAAAAAAAAAAAAGGCAGTAACAAAATAAATTCAAAGTGTGTGAAAGTCAACCAACCCAGAGCAAACAAGCTGAGAAGTCCTCTGATGACTCCTGATTTCTCAGTAGCTCCTACTGATCCCCTGAAGCCTGCACACCTACCACACCGTCAGGCCCGCTGCCTAGTGGAGGAAACATGCCTACCAAGCCAGAACACTACTGAATTCCTCATCAGTCTGGCCCTGCATTCCCATAGACCTGTTAGCACCGAGGCCAGATCTGAACTTATATTCCTTGGCCTCTGCTCGCCTCCCGAAGTCCACGACTGACGCACTTCCAGTGTGGATCGCAAGCAGAAAAACCTTGGCTCAGACCAAGCACACATCTAGTTTGATTCCTCTGTAAACAACCCACTACATTTCTGCCGTTATGGGCATAAAAAACCTTTTTACATTAAACACCAAAACTGTACTTCATCTTTTTGATATATGGCAAGCACAAAATCAAAGTGATTTTTTTCCCCCTCAAACATGGTGATTTTTAAAAATTCCCACAATAAAACATTCAACAGTACAACAGATACCTGAGCGATAAAAACAACATGCTTCCCACTGAACTTTTTCTCCAATTCACGGACTAGCCGGACTTGGATTTTCTGGAAAGATTTCAGCTGAGGAACGGGAACAAAGATGATAATAGCTTTCCGACCACCGCCAACTTCAATTTCCTAAAAAAAAAAAAAAAAAAAACCAACATTATTTTCAATTCATACCCTCCATTCTTTCCATTCAAGTACAACCCTAGTGAAACACTCAACGTGAACACTATCAGTCATGTGCACTAGACACCTCTGTCCTAAGAGGTCCTTTAAAAAATCATCTTCCAGCTCTTTGTCCTTGGCTGGTACAACCCCACCGTCCATCTTCCTCTCGCCGGGCAGATCTGACACACACAAGTCCATGAACTTGCCAAAGGATGCAAGCCTAACACTGCACTACAGGACACAAACTTGCTTGCAACCCAAAATGAGGCTGGCTGTTCTCTGCAAACTCTCCGTCTGTGCAAATACAGGGCAGCTTCTGAGCCAAAGACAGGAATCTGGGAAACTTAACTTCTGATCATCTGTACACCAGGCCCACCGTACAACTGCTGGGGAAAGTGGAAGAGTGAACGCTACAACCAGGTGAGGAGCGAAGGTGACGCTGTGCGGGGCGCGGACGCACGCACTGCCAAGTCCAGAGGAGCAAGCCTCAGAGACCCTCTGTCTCTGCCCACTTCCCTACTCCACTGCGGCAGGCCTCCCCTTCCGAGCCCACAGCGCAGGGGCTAGGAAGCCCCGCGGCCACCCCCCAATCCTGCAAGCCCACCCCCTGCACAACAGGCCCGGTGGCTCTGACACGTGCTCACGAGCCAGGATGCAAGTTCCCAAACGTGATTGCAGACATTCTTGACAAGCAGCCGTCCCGGGCGTGGGGTGGAGAGAACACCCGCCCCCCAGTAAAGTCAACTTCACCTTGGCAGCCGTGATATTCAGCTCCCTCAGCTGGGCTTTGAGGTCGGAGTTCATCTCCAACTCAAGGAGAGCCTAGGGGAAAACAGCAGGAGCTGACCCTCAGGGACCGGCCGGCCGGCGGGGGGCCCCGATCCGCGCACGCGGGGTTCCGCCGGCGCTCGTGGGCTCCTCCCGGACGCGCGCCGGGACTCCCGCGGGTGGGGGGGCGGTGACAGGCTGCCGGGGGACACGGGGGGGGGGGGACAGGAGCCGGGCCGGGGGCTGACACGCCGCCGGGGCGCCGGCCCTGCCCCCCTCACCTGGGAGATGCCGGACTCGAACTCGTCCGGCTTCTCGCCATTGGGCTTCACGATCTTCGCGCTCGAACTGAACATGGCCTTCTCCTGCAAGCACACAGCGTCCTAGCTGAGGTCTCCGCGGCCCCGAGCTGCAGACCCCCTCCGGCCCCCGGCCCGGCCCCGCGCCACGCCGCAGAAGCCATCGGGGTACACAGCCTGGGTAATCGGCCGTATCCCCGCCCGCTGAGCAGGGCCCGCCGGTCCAGGGCGGACTCCGAAACGTGGTTTCCTCAGAGTCGGCTGAAAAGTCCAACACAGAGGAGGCCACCAACATACCTTGTTAAGAGCGCCGGCCTAGGAAGAGGCCCAAGTCTCGCGAGAGCTCCTCAAATCCCGACGGCGCACGGGAAGAGGCGGGAACAATGCGAGCAGAGAAACCGGAAGAACCGCTGAAAAGTGGTCGAAGCCTAGAGAGTCCCAGGAAGAGGCCGGGTGGGGGCGGGGACAAGGGCGTTGGTAACTCTCCTCCGACCGCCGCGGCTCCTCTTTGCTGTGATTGGCTGACGTGGTCCGGGCAGCTGCAGAAGTTCGGGCGGGAGTCGGGGCCCCGCGAAAAGCAACTCCGCCCCGAAGAGAGGACGTTTAAAAAAACACCCACTTAACCCGAAGACTCTCACCTCCCCGCTGAGGCCATGAAAGGACCTGAGATTCCGATTCCGTTTGAGCCTTTAGAGAACCAAATGGCGTAACGTTTGTCAGCGCTTCGGCAGCGGAGTGCTTTACGACTAAACGTGCTCTTCAGGCCGTAAACACTTAGCCCTCGGGTCCGAGGCTCGGTGCGGCGGACAGTTGCGGGACGTCCGCAAACGCTCTGGGGAGGGCTCGCGGCGACGCTTGCCGGGGGCGGGGCGAGGGGGTAAGGGGGTCGGGGGTCCCCGACGCGGGCGGGGGCAGAGCGCCTGGGAGGGTGGACCGGGGATGGACAGCCGGAGTCAGCCGGGGCTGACGGGCTCGGGGGTCCCCAGCGCGGAGAGGGTTTGTCCAGCTGGGCAGAGCCTGACCAAGCGCCAGCACACTGATGAAAGCTTGGGGGATGGCACAAAAACCCGGTTCAACAAAAACGCATTTACTGGAAAAGTGCCTACCTTTGCGCCCACGTTGTCACTTCACATTCATGTGTAGAGATGGACTCTGTGCCCTAGAGAGGAACTGAAAACATAATTCACAAATACGTATGATGTACTCTGTGCTAATACTGCGCTAGGTGCTAGTGATTGAGTGGAACCCGCTGAATCCTTGCCCTCGGGAAGATTACCCTTTAGTAAAGAAGACCTCACATAGTGGTATACATATATAACGACAAATTATGGGAACAAGCAGTAAAATGAGTGAAGGGTGTTGTGGAAATGTTGGGGTCTGGAACCAAGGGCCGAGAAAATTCTTGAGATGTCTTTGGTGCAAAAAAGTGGATTTATTAAAGCACGCGGACAGGGACTGTGGGCAGAAAGCTGCACTGGGGTCATGAGGAGTGGCCCACTATATACTTTCAAGTTTGGTGAGGGTTAGCCATAGCTTAGTCTCTAAGGAATTTGGAAGCAAGGTTTCCAGGACCTTGAGGGGGCTAGCTATTGTTGGGAAAAGGTCGTTTATTACTGTCTAATAAAACCTGAGTCATGAGACCCTTCAGATGTGTATCGGTGGGCCATGTTCCCCGGGGATGATTGTCAGCATACATATTGGGGGAAATTGCAAAGGAATTTCTTTATGTTTAAATTAGACTCACAGGATCCTGGGGGGTGGGGCTAACTTTGCCCTTAGCAAAGTGTCAACATCATGGCAGCCAAGCTCCCAGAGGAAGGTCACTCTGCCTGTTCTAAGGACTTGTCACTGGGCTGTAAGTAGTAAGGAAGTTTAATTTTTCTTTTGCCTTTGTTTCCCATATCAAAGGGGACAAGGAGGATTCATGCTTTGAGAAGTCAGAGAAGTTTTTGAAAGAGGGAATTAACCTGAGATGTAGAAGAGAAGTAGGAGCTATTCACCAGGGAGAAGAGCCTTCCAGACAGGGAAAAATTTATGTCAGATTCTCTGGCTGTGGTCACAGAATTTCATCTACTTGAGGTTCAGTTTCCTCATCTGTCAGATTTAACAGTCACTGTCCCCTACGGGCCAAGCACTGAAAAATGCTGAAAACATTACATTAGGTGATAGGTATGATTGCGTTCATCAGATTTTCTTTTAAAGATTTTATTTATTTGAAAGAGAGAGATAGCACGAGCAGGGTGAGGAGCAGAGGGAGAAGCAGGCTCCCCACTGAGCAGGGAGCCCGATGCGGGACTGGATCCCAGGACTCCGGGATCATGACCTGAGCTGAAGGCAGATGCTTAACCCACTGAGCCACCCAGGTGCCCCACGTTCATCAGATTTGTTAGATATGTTTTGCTAATAATGCTAAAAAAAAAAAAGCCACTATCTTCTTGGAAAATGAAAAGTCAACTTGAAACTTGTTCCAGAAAGAAAGAAAAGTAGAGCTGCTCTTCTAATCTTACCTGGGCAGTCATTTTGAACATGCTTGCTAAACCATGTTCTTGTCCTTTCATCCCTTCCCCACTCTACCAAAGTAGTGCAGAGGTGTATTCAGTGATGTTCTTTCTGGTTTCCAGTACTTTGTTGAGTAGGAGTGGTCAGAGAGGGACCTCCTTGCCTTGTTCCCCATCTCGGGGAAAGCATTGTCCTTCATCATAGGTGTGATGTTAGCATTAGGTTTCTTTGTGGATGTTCTTTATCAGGTTGAGGAAGATCCCCTCTATCCCTATTTTCCTGAGAGTTTTTTTCTTGAGTGGTATGTCAGATGCTTTTTATGCATCAATCATTAGGATCATGTGTTTTTCTTTTTAGCCTGTTAATATGGTGGACTGCATTAACTGATTTTCAAGTATTGAACCCACCTTGAATTTCTGTAATAAACCTCACTTGGTCATGGAATATCATTCTTTTTAATATTGCTGGGTTCCATTTACTAATATTTTGTTGATGACTTTGTTGTGTCTGTGTTCATGAAGGACATTGATCTATAGTTTTCTGTTTTCTACTGTTACAGTCTGGTTTTGTTATTAGGTTAATACCAGCTCATAAAATGAAAGTATGGGGAAGTGTTCCCTCATCTTCTGTTTCCCAGAAAAGGTTGTGGAGAATTGTTGTTAATTCTTCAAGCATCTACTTGAATTCTGCCATGAAATCATCAGGGCCTGGAGATTTCCTTTTTTAGGGGTTTTTAAAATTATCTATTTCATGTTGAATGAGATTTGGCAGTTTGTGTTTTTAGAGGAATTGCTCCCTTTCAACTTGTTGAATTTACATGAGTAGAGTTGTTCATAGTATTCTCTTATTATCCTTCTAGTGTTCCTAACTTTTTTTAGGCATATTTTTAAGTAGATTTCACAGAGAACCTTCAAATCAATACATTATTATAAGCCTGATGGAATATGCTGAATTTTTAAAACTTGGAACCTGATAGAATGCTGCATGTGTACATTTAGCAGGTGTTTTTAGGCTCTAAGTCACAACTATGGATCACTTTGCTGACATCCATGTTAGGAAATGCCTACTAACTGGTGTTTATGTATTTACTGGTTTCTTTATTTAACTGTGCAATAAATGAATCAGTACCAACAGGACTGAGTCACCAGTCTCAAGAGGGATGTAATCTGTGCCCTTCACACTTTTACTTTGTCAGCCATTTTGTTTGTGTGTATTACGGACTCATGACTGCTCAGATACACGGTCTATCAGTCAGCCTCTGCCAGTGTTTCGCTTTGATGTTCAAACTGTCACACTCGGTTTTGGCCAGCAGAACTTTTAGAAGACGTTTAAAACATTAGCCCGCCCCGCTTTTTTTTTAAAGATTTTATTTATTTATTTGACAGAGAGAGACACAGCGAGAGAGGGAACACAGCATGGGGAGTGGGAGAGGGAGAAGCAGGCTTCCCGCCGAGCAGGGAGCCCAACCCAGGGCTCAATCCCAGGACCCTGGGATCACGACCTGAGCCGAAGGCAGACGCTTAACGACTGAGCACCCAGGCGCCCCAGAAACAATAAAAACTTAAATGTAAAACAAAAAATCATTATGAAAATATTTTATTTATTATTTATTTATTTATTTATTTTTAAAGATTTTATTTAGTCATTTGACAGAGAGAGACACAGCGAGAGAGGGAACACAGCATGGGGAGTGGGAGAGGGAGAAGCAGGCTTCCCGCCGAGCAGGGAGCCTGATGCGGGGCTCGATCCCAGGACCCTGGGATCACGACCTGAGCCGAAGGCAGACGCTTAACGACTGAGCACCCAGGCGCCCCAGAAACAATACCTTCTTAATGAGTTTCCACACCCCATCATCTCCATTCATCCGTGAACACCTTGCTTGCTTTTTTTTTTTTTTTTTAAGATTTTATTTATTTGACAGAGAAAGACACAGCGAGAGAGGGAACACAAGCAGGGGGAGTGGGAGAGGGAGAAGCAGGCTTCCCGCGGAGCAGGGAGCCCGACGTGGGGCTCGATCCCAGGACCCTGGGATCATGACCTGAGCCGAAGGCAGACGCTTAACGAACTGAGCCTCCCAGGCGCCCCGAACACCTTGCTTTCTAGCACAAAGTGATCCAGGCTAGTTTTATACCAGTCCGTCTCAGACATGGGATTAACCCTTTCTCCAAAAAAGACTTGGTTCCTTTTATTGGAAAAATGGTATTAGACCAGAATCTTGGCACGAGGGTACCTCATGGGGGTACTCTTGAGGCCGCCTTGATCTTCATAACTAGCATGATGATCTTCAATAGGTGTTCTTAAGTTCATATGATTGATTTACTAGCCCTCCTTGTGTATCTGTAACCTTAAGGTCCTTTCTAGGAGGAGAATTAAAAAAAAAAAACCTGCATGTCATGGCATAGGAATTCTATACCTCTTACACAACCCTCTCTCCCTCTCCCTCTGCCCCTCCCCCTGACACTCGTGTGTGTGCTCTTTCTCCCTCAGATCTTTAAAAAGTCATAAATGTAGGGGCGCTTGGGTGGCTCAGTCGTTGAGCGTCTGCCTTCAGCTCAGGTCATGATTCCAGGGTCCTGGGATCGAGCCCTGCATCGGGCTTCCTGCTCCGTGGGAAGCCTGCTTCTCCCTCTCCCACTCCCCCTGCTTGTGTTGCCTCTCTCATTGTGTCTCTGTCAAATAAATAAATAAAAAATATTTTTAAAAAAAAGTCATAAATGTAGAACTTCGATTTCTCAGAAGACTTTGGGTAAACATAAGTATTTATTACTTTAACGCTAATCCAGTTGAAACTTCCTAAAGCCAATTATGTTATAAAGTATAATCAGTACATAAAAATCAAAATTTTTAAATAACTGGGAAATATGTTATATATTATACCTTTAAATCATACCCAAAATTTCAAGTGGAAATTTTTCCATAGGTTTACATTATTTTCAGATTGTCTGAATCCTGCTAGAATTGTTTCATAAAAAACACCAATATGTATAATTATAACAATGTAATTGCAATACATTGCAATTTAAATCCCATGTTTTACATCACAGTTACATAAATCTTAAGCTATTTAAAGAAGAAAATGCTTACCTGAAATCAAACATGTCATGTCCTGAATTCCCCAACTATGCATTCTTCATTTGTCACTAAAACACAAAATTATATTTTTTAAAAATCAGTGTTTCTCCAACTTTAACATTCAAAGGAATCACCTGGTGATCATTGTAAAATACAGATTCTTACTTCAGAAGTTGTGGGCTGAGGCTCAATATTTTATACTTCTAACTTGCTCCTAGGTGATGCCCATGAGGCTGGTCCAGTGACCACACTGAGTAACAACGGACCAGATGTCGAGAAGAATTACAATAGATGTAGTAACGGAACTGAGAAAGATCCCTTTCAGCATGAAGGAAATGAATTAGAGAATCTACAGTTTTGACCTGGAGGGACCAAGAGACCCTGCCTGGGTAGTTCTGGTCCAGGACAGAATACCGTCTGGGAGGGGATGAAGTTAAACAGCCAAGATCTGTTCTCCTTTAATATATATATTAGT
Source organism: Neomonachus schauinslandi (assembly GCF_002201575.2). Taxonomy (NCBI): domain Eukaryota; kingdom Metazoa; phylum Chordata; class Mammalia; order Carnivora; family Phocidae; genus Neomonachus; species Neomonachus schauinslandi. The sequence goes on along the minus strand of NC_058412.1, from coordinate 2,222,551 downwards.
TCTACATTGTGTAAAGTCCCCCATTAAAAAGGACCCTATGCTGGGAATGTAGAATGTCAGCACCTGAGGCAGAAAGCCTCGAGGTCAGACAGATGAGCGCGCCCAGGCTGCAAAGTTGTTCCCTTCCACACTGCTGCTCCCGGAGTTAATGATAAAGTGACAGAAGGAGAGTTACCGCAGAGTCCTTGCAAGTAAAACGAATTTATGGACCTGTCTGGCTGATCAAGAATTAATGGATTGAATTTAGCGAAAGGTTTTGTCTCTCCCCACCACTTACAGCTGCCAGGGTTTTCATAATTATTACCCGGTGGCCAGTAGGGAGCATGGGAATGAAATGAAGGTGCAAGCCTGTGATGAATGTGAAAATCAACTGCGTATAATGAAGCAAGGTCACTGGCTTCTTCTGGAAAGTTTCAAAGTCACTCTTCCTATGTAACAGTATCTGATCTGTAGACATGGGTCACCTATCAGGTGGATGAATGGTAATTGTTCAAATATTAATATTTAAGGTACAGAGGAATGCACTTGATTTTTATCATAAACTGATAATTTGCTCATCTTCAATATATTTCACCAAAAGCAACACAGTTCTTCTCATGAACCTTCATGAAACATGTACAGGATGAAAGCAGTAATGTGACATTGGGAACACGCTTGTGTATCAGACCAGATTAGAGGCTGCACACTGTATTCACAGCCACCATACACGGTGTCATTATCCCCCGTTTTCAAATGAGAGAACAGAGACTTTAGGGAACGCATCAAATGTATACAGCTAGTAAATTACAGAGCTGGAATTTGCAGTCAGTGTGTGTGAGCTGCACAGGTCAGGGCTGGGGGAGAACAGGAGAGGTCTGGGGGATAGGAGTCACACACTCGCTGCATTTCTACCCTCGGTCCTTCAGTATGCTCATCCCGTGCACTCCACAGAAGTCCACAGCCTCTCAGAAGTGCTAGTACACCAGTAACCCCACCCCCATTAGCCAAGGGCCTCCGGAGGTCCGAGGTCCGGGAAGTCGATCGACAAAGCCCTGCGGACCTGATGATCCTCAGGTGTCACACTTTGCCTGGGATTGTTCTTGGTAACAGGTCACCTCTAGGGAAGTAACAGAAGTACTTGTCTCTAGAAGACTGCAGTTGAAATGTCCTTAGCTCGGTAATCGTGCTCCTGGGGCTTACATGGGGGCATTTTCTGCAACTGTTCAGACTGAGACTGGGAATACGACCCACAACTAGTAGGAACCTGGGTGCCTGTGTCAGGGGCTAGCGGGGGCAGGGGCATCCCCCGCCTGTGTGATGCCGAGTGGCTTACTGTTAGCATCCTTCTCCAGTCAAAAGTGTTTTCAGTTATCACCATGTCATAGTCATCATTATCTTCCTAATTCACGCTTCTAAAATCAATCATTAATATTTAAAAAGAATAAATTTCAATCTTAAAGACATCGTTCAAATTCAGTAAACTATTTAACATACAAACTAAAATCTGCTCTTTATTTTTATTTATTTCAGTCATCTCTGCACCCAGCGTGGGGCTGGAACTCACAACCAAGATCAAGAGTCGCACACTCCTCCGACGGAGCCGGCCAGGCGCCCCTTTAATCTGTCACCTTGGAGCTGTCACTGCCACTTACTGTCTAACTGATAACACAAGTGATCACAGGGAATGACACTGTGAAGTAATGCAAGTTCCAGTCCGACTTCTCTGTCTTCACAGTCACCGAGCTGCCGCTGTTGGCCTCAGACATACCGTCCAAACGCGGGAGCCCGGCGCCCGAGCCGCACGCAGCCGAGCCTGCCGCAAGACCAGAGCTCCTGAGCCCGCGTGCTTGTCGCTGAGTGCTGGCAGGCTGGAGCCAGCCGTGGCACTGGGAGGTCCACGTAAAATGTAATGTTGTTAAAGATTTATAATAGGGGTGCCTGGGTGGCACAGTGCGTTAAGCGCCCGACTCTTGGTTTTGGCTCAGGTCCAGATCTCAGGGTCTTGAGGTCAAGCCCCGAGTCAGACTGCGCTCAGTGTGGAGTCAGCTTGAGATTCTCTCTCCTTCTCCCTCTGCCCCTCCCACTCATGCACACTTAAAATAAATCTTAAAAAAAAAAAATTATAATAAAAATGGGTAACTACACACACACACACACACAATTAAAACTCAGTATACCACAACTGGTTGTTTAGACTTAGACCAACAAGAAAGGTTTTTTTCTGGATGGTGCATTTATCACTTAGAACATTTAGAAAGTTTTGATTTAGTTTTATTATTATTTTAAAATTCTCTACAGAAAAGGCAACCCCATATTACCTGCAGCAGGGCCAAGCTCCCACCACGCAGCCATTGGTATCATGGTGGGAGGAGGCTGTGGGATGATGGACGGAACGTGAAGGAATGAGATGAGGAACTGACTCTTGCAGCAAACCACACCTCATGCAGATTCTGGATGGACGGAACTTCGAGGGGTGACTGTCTTAACCCCAGGACCTCAGGCGTGAGCTGTAAGATCCTCAGTGCAGCAGGTGATCCTTGTGCCCCGTGCATGGCTTATAGGGGATGGAGTCTGGTGGGCTGCCATCAGAGTGGCCGGGCCCATGGAGGGAACCCCTGCCCTGGGGCTCACCTCTCTTCCTTGACAAAAGGCAGCAAAATGAGCTCGCTGGCTTCTGCTCTCACCCAACTGCCCTGGATTCCTCGTTGGTGCTGATCTCCGCTTCAGACTGATAGCCAGAATATTGAGGATCACGTTCCAGTTCCACAACTAACTAGGTGACTTTGGGCAAGTCATCAAAAACTCCTTGAGCCCGTTTCTCTGTCAAATAAACCTGAGGTCTGCCTGTTGACCTCACAGGACTGAGGTGGGAAGTGAACAGAGTCACAGAAATGAAGCAGCGTGGCCAGCTACTGCGGGGAGGGGTGTCCTCAAACCTGAGTGTGCTGCAGAACCACGGGGCGCAGTGGGGGGGGGGGGGCTTGCTAAAACACACACTGCTGGGCTCCGCCCTCCCTCCTCTCCTCACAGAGTTTGGATCCTGCTGATGTGGGGCAGGACCCAGAATTCCCATTCCTAACAAGCTCCCAGGTGATGTTTTTGCAGCTGGTCTGAGGGCCCCACTGTGAGAACCGTGACTTAGGTTTACCAGGATGGGTGCTGGACGGGGTCGGAGTCCTGGCCACAGCCCTGCCTGTCCTCACGGCTGCAGGCAAAGTACTTGATCACTCGAAATCTCGGCTTTCTTGTCGGTAAACGGGATGACTTTAGTACGTGCAGATCAGATAGAGCTGTGTGTATATAGTACTTAGCACGGTGCCTGGGACATCGTGCCGGCCTCCTGAACGTCCGTTCTGACTATGTACAGTGATTCCGTGGTGTCTGCACACAGCAGCGTGCTAATAAACAAATGTGCTACTTCTGAAGCAAGGGACGGCTTCAGACTGTTATCTATCCCAAATTACACATTTTGGGAACTCCTAATGTGTTTTACAGAAGCATGTTGCAGACTGGTAGAAATTTTGACTCAAAAAATACAATTTGCAGGAAAAATGTAAATTGGAATTACAAGGACACAGTTTGAATGTATTATTTTTCATGTGTTCCTGTGTTGATCTGTAATTATCTTCTAGGTCAGAAGTTCCTAGGATTTTGGCCTCAGGACTCTTTGGACTTTTGAAAGTTATTTGAAGGCCTTGAGGAATTTTTTTGTAGGTTATGACTATTGATATTTACCGCATGCAACATAAAATGGAGAAAATTTTTAAATTACTCATTGAAACAATAAACCCATTTCAAGTTAATATCAGTTATCTTATTAAAAATAACTATATCCCGGCGCCTGGGTGGCTCCGTCGTTAAGCGGCTGCCTTCCACTCAGGTCATGATCCCAGGGTCCTGGGATCGAGCCCCGCATCGGGGTCCCTGCTCAGTGGGAAGCCTGCTTCTCCCTCTCCCACTCCCCTTGCTTGTGTTCTCTCTCTCGCTGTGTCTCTCTCTGTCATATAAATAAACAAAATCTTTAAAAATAAAAATAAAAATAACCATATCCCTCGCCCCCAAAGTGAGAAGAGTAGCATTGATTTACCTTTTGCAAATGTCGGTAATGTCTGGCCTAGAGGACATGCCTCTCTTCTCCTTTAGATTTACTGCTTTCTGCATGCATGTGTAACTCAAGGAGTACATGTTTTCATTTTCATTTTTAGATTTATAAGAAGGATGTCCTATCTCCACTCGGGGACTTGCTTTATTCACTTACTATCATATTGCTAATAATTATCCATAATTGTGTGTGTCAGTGAAACTTAGTTCACTCATTTTGAATGCTGTCGAGTCTCACTTTCTGGGTCAGTGCTCAGTACCGTATTGAGAATGGGCCAGTGTTTGCCAGGATAGGTAAAGTCACATACACTTGGAGCCAGAGATTAAGATAGAAAAGATTTTCAGACGAGTAACTGGTTAATGAAACACCGGAAGAAACAGTTTTGGAATTACAGAAAGCCGCATGGGTGATTTTCTTACCATACTCAGATAATTCTAACCTACAATTTTACAGGGATGATGAGCGCCCTGTGCTAAAGGACCACAGCCAGCCACTTTACATGGAAAAGCAAGTCCCAAGTGGGTCTGAGCCCAGCATCAAGCCAGTGGGAGGGGCAGCAGCTGTGGGCCGAACTCTGATGGGGGCCCAGCCTCCTTCCTCCTCAGGGGAACACTGTGAGTGCAGCTGTGTCTATAATCTGTACTACTGTCAACATTTCAGAGTGGACTGACCATCCCAGCTCACAGTTTTAGAGTGAAGACTTCTGCTTTTGGCCCACTACCCTGATCTACTTCCACTCAGCCTCCTAACCTGCAACCAGGTCTTCCAGTGCCATCTGTGTCCATAACTGAACCTGTTGTCACCTGGAAAGGATGGGCTAGTGATGTCTCTGAAGAAAGCAAGTCTAGAAATAAATTGTCCAAGGTCTAGCCTGAGCTCACTCAGAGGCCCATGGCGCTCCAAGGCCTTGAGTAAAGACAGAACGAACTGCAGTAGAAAGAGGGGCTGCAGTCATCCTGAGAGCAGTGGCCAGGGCATCTCTGGGTTTCATAGCTACACCAGAAGAGATAGCATGATCAATCATTAATGATTTTTAAGGACAATTTTTATTTTATTTTTTATTTTTTTTATTTTTTAAAGATTTTATTTATTTATTTGAGAGAGAGAGAGAATGAGAGACAGAGAGCATGAGAGGGAGGAGGGTCAGAGGGAGAAGCAGACTCCCCGCCAAGCAGGGAGCCCGATGCGGGACTCCATCCCCGAACTCCAGGATCATGACCTGAGCCGAAGGCAGTCGCCCAACCAACTGAGCCACCCAGGCGCCCAAGGACAATTTTTAAATTATTTTTTAAGCTTATTTATTTTTTTAGTAATCTCTACACCCAACATGGGGCTCGAACTGATAACCCAGAGATCAAGAAGCCCACGCTCTTCCAACTGAGCCAGCCAGGTGTCCGTCCCCAGGACAATTTTTTTTAAGAAGCTATCTTGAAGTGCAATAAAAATAGGAATGAGGAATGGACTTTAGCCAATTTAAATTTAAATGAGGAAAGTTGAAATTTTTTAAATGGATGTTCTTTGAGTTCACAGACAAGCACACACCGGACCGCAGCAAGGTCTGTCTCCCCTTTGCTGTTCCTTCTTCCTTCGCTCTGCCTAATGCATGAGAAGGAACTTTCTGTCCTTCAAAACCGTGTCCCGGACCCCCCACGCAGTCTCACTGTCCGCCCCGCACTTCTCAAACTGGTGGCTTTGCACTGTCGTCTCCTCATTCACGTGCCCATCTCGGCGGTTCCTCTCGGTGCTCAGACTGTCTTACTCAACCGTGCATACCCCGGGCTTGGGCAGCGCGCAGTAGGTGTTCGGTAAGGTTTGCCCAACTGAACACCTAGAGAAAATTAAAGTCGTTTAAAGTTAATTTGAAAAGCAATTCTTGCCAGTGGACAGGACTTTTCAAAGAAGTTGTTTTGCTTACAGAGCAAAAAGTCAAATATCGGGCAGAATTCTAACAAATCGCCTTTACGACTAAATTTTCTCCCTGGTTCCCAGTGCATTAGGTTTTGACACCCTGCTGGTCACGCACCCACGTGGGTGGAGCGCTCCCCTTCCCTCCGGCCTCAGCTCTCTTTTTCATCGCGGAATGCCAGTCCTTCCGGCCTCTACGACAGTTAGGACGCAAGCACCTATTTCTTTGGTTGGACAGCCCCGACTGCACACAAAGGGCCCGGGACAGCCCCACAAACCGGGGCGAGGCCGAGGAGGGGCGAGAGGAGGGGCCTCTAGCGGTCCCTCCCGCCCACACCGCCCAGACCCCGCCCCTCGCGCGGCTCCTCCCCAGACCCCGCCCGCCACAGGCACGGTCCCGCCCCTCATTCGGCCCCCGTCCCGCCCACATAGCCCTGGCCCCGCCCCTCGCCCCGCCCTACCCCGACCCTACCGCCCAGACCCCTCCCTTCACGAGGCACCTCCCCTCCCATACCGCCCAGGCCCCGCCCCTCACGCAGCACCTCCCTGCCTACACCGCCCAGACCCCGCCCCCGGGGACCGCCCAGACTCCCGCCCCTCAGGCGGGCCCTCCCCTCCGGCCCCGCCCTAGTCCCCACCCACCTCCGTAGGTGCCGCCCCTCCCGGGACCGCCCAGGGCCGACTTTCTCCCTGACCTCCGGAAAATTGAGCCGGAAAAGCGCTGGGCGCTAGGCCCCTAGGCCCCGCCCCGCAGGCGTTGCGGGGACGCGCGTCATTTCCCCCGCGCCGCCGCCGGAAGTTGGGTCTGTGTGGTGGTGGTGGTGGCGGGAGCCGGGGAATTAAGGTGCTGGGCGATGGCCAGCTGTGAGCGATGACCAGGCTTCTGGCCGTGGCGCGCAGAGTTGCTTTGGCCGCCGTGCGCTGCAGCACCCACGGCAGCAGCGGCCTCAGCATGTTTTATGCCGTGAGGAGGGGCCGCAAGGCCGGGGTCTTCCAGACCTGGTGAGTGGGCTGCTACTCCCCAAGGCTGAGGGCAGGGCGGCCGCAGGCGGCTCTCCGGACTGGCCCGGAGCTCGCGGCTGGCGGCCTGGGGTGGAGCGCGTGGGAGCCCCGCCGCCGGCCGGGCAGTGGGGACCCCGGGCCGGCCGCCGCGGGTCTCCGCTGACGTGGGCTTGCTGGTCCCGTCCGCAGGCTCCAACTCGGTTTCATTTTTGTTGGCAGTATCAGAAATGCCACATGTAGTTTAAGGGTGGCCGGGGCCTCAACTTAATCCTTCCTTTCTGTTTCCGGGAAAGAATTTCCAAATGGTTACACATAGTCAAACTCTGATAATACCTAACCCAGTCTTCCCTGTGTTTTTAAAAAGGGAAATTCTTATAAACTGAATCTGGATCCCTGTGACGGCCCTCTGAGGTGGGTTTATTATTTTCAGGGGTAGTTACTGTGGTCAGGACGTTCTTGGGGTTAGTAAGTGGCACAGGTAGGACTTGTATCCGCGCGCTCTGACTCCACGAGCAGGACCGTCCCCGCCATACGGTAGCAGGGTTTGTTATCTGTGTGTGGGCGGGCACTTGTTCCCCTTCGTAGCTATGGTGCTGCGGCAGAAGCATCTCAGAAGCTCACCTTAGCTGTAATGAAATGGTTGATAGGATTTCCTTTTTCAAAGACCCCAAATTTCTAGTATGTTTTCAGACTGAGGAAACTGACATGCTGGTGTCCTGTCTGGCTGGTACATAGCACCACAGGGTGAAGGCTTGGGCAGGGGACAAAATTACAAACAGCCCTGACCGTTTGTCCAGTTGGAGCTGACAGCCCCAACCTTTTCACACTATTCCCAACCTAAGAAAGGAATCTGTTAAAAAGAGGACCAGCAAGGGAGGAAGGAAGTAACCCCGCACTCTATTCCAGGAGCGAATGTAGAGCCCAGGTGGACCGGTTTCCTGCTGCCAGATTTAAGAAATTTCCCACGGAGGAGGAGGCCTGGGCCTTTGTCAGAAAGCCTGCAAGCCCGGATGGCTCAGAAGGTAGTCAACTGCTCTTGTCACTATGGCGTTTTAACCTGCTCAAAACCTTGCATACCCCAGCGTCACTTGGTCTGTATAGCTGTCTTCTAAACAGAAGATGTGATGATTGTTTCCACTTTTCTATTTTACAGATGAGGAAACAGGCAGGAAGTAGTTTAGCTTAATGGTTTAGCTTAGTGGTTTCTGTTAGTAACAGTATTAGAGATAAGCTGGGGCTCCAATCTGATGTTCATTTGGAGTCCTCACTCTATTTAATTCTGTTTTATTTATTTTTATTTTTTAATATTTTATTTGTCAGAGAGCAAGCACACAAGCAGGGGGCTGCAGGCAGAGGGAGAAGCAGGCCCCCTGCTGAGCAGGGAGCCAGACATGGGGCTCCATCCCAAGACCCTGAGATCATGACCTGAGCCGAAGGCAGATGCTCAACCAGCTGAGCCACCTAGGGGCCCCTAATTCTATCTTTTAAAAAATACTTGTTCTGTTATCAAATTGAATGGGCTACAGTTTTAAAGTGTTGAATGTAGTTTGTTTCCTGGCATGCACCTGTATGGTGTTTCCTTCTTTTTTAGGACAGGGTCACACAATCAGAATTTCCTACAGTTTCACATGTTGCAGAAGGTATAATTAATTGAAGCTTAAGTCCCAGTATAAGGAACATCAAGTATGCAGAACTAAGGGTGACTGCTTGAGAGCACAAAATTTTTAAAATACAGTTAACCCTTGAACAACAATGAGTTTGAGCTGCGTGGGTAAACTTATATGTGGACTTCATTATATTACATTTATCATATAATATACATTTATTATAGATTTTCTTTAGGATTTGTTTTTTAAGATTTTATTTGTCGGGGAGAGAGAGAGTGAGCACAAGTGGGGAGAGGGACAGGCAGAGGGAGAAGCAGTCTCCCTGCCAAGCAAGGAGCCTGATGTGGGACTCGACCCCAGGACCCTGGGATCATGACCTGAGCCCAAGGCAGACGCCCAACCGACTGAGCCACCCAGGTGTCCTTCCTTAGGATTTTAACATTTTCTTTTCTTTTCTTTTCTTTTTAAGAGTTTTATTTATTTATTTGAGAGAGAGACAGAGAGCACAAGCATGAGCGGGGGGGGGGTAGGGGGAGGAGCAGAGGGAGAAGGAGAAGCAGACCCCCTGCTGAGCAGAGAGCCCAACGTGGCTCGATCCCAGGACTCCAGGATCATGACCTGAGCCGAAGGCAGTCGCTTAACCAACTGAGCCACCCAGGTGCCCCTTAATAACATTTTCTATTCTCTATTACTTTATTGTAAGGCTACAGTACATAAAGACATACATAAAATATGTGTGAATCAACTGTTCACATCAGTAAGACTTCAGTTAACAGTAGGCTATCAGTAGTAGTTAAGTGTTTAGGGAATCAGAGATTGTACTCAGATTTTTCACCTGAGCAGGGCGTCAGACCCCCACGTTGTTTGGGGGCAAACTATATATCTTAACCTATTTTGAAGAAGTTGTGTCTCATTAGCTTTACTCACAAATATTTTTACTAGTGGATTAAGATGAGACAATAGTTTGAGTCCACTTTTTTTGAGCAGGCTCTCTACAATCCCACTGAGATGCTCAAGCTTTGAACACCTGCTCCTTTGGGAGGCCGTAACAATTGCAGTCAAAGCAGAATTCAGGGAGAGGCAATCACGCTTAGGAATCTACCCTGCATGACAAGTTTCTGAAGCAGGGCAGAACCTCACTCACTGTGCATCTGCTTCACCCTGTCTCCCGAGCAGCTTTTAAGGAAGTTGTGATGTGACCATTACATTTTCTGCCCTGATGGAGAAATCAGTTTGGGACAGAAAACAAATGTGCAAGTATGGCTCTTGTCTTAGTTGGGTTCTTAATGCTTCCTTTTCACTGCTCTTTTGTTTTAACCAAATAGTAATTTATTTATACTTCAATTCTTCCAACAGAAGAATAGAAGTATGTTTCTGTATATTAAATACTCTAAATCCTAAGGCAAGATAGTTCTTAATATCTATGAATCACCTTTCTTAAAAGTTTGCAGAGACCTCCAAGTTACTGACTTATATATATAAACTGGAATTTGACATCTCTAATGTTCAAGAACTCTGTCAAAGCAGAAGTGTTAGCCCCTTTCCCAAATTTTCTCTTAATGTGACATATATTTTTATTTTGTGATTCTTGAGCTATTTGGCAGTTATCATGATTTATGAAAACTGATTTGGGGTTAACTTAACCAAGTTTTGTGAAGGGAAAATTATCTGACAGCTATGGGCTCCTTTTCCTTCCAAGTCTTATCTGTCCTTTAAAAACTTTCATTCCAATTTAACTTTCTCTGTTACTACAAGTGAAATCAATATTTGTATTGATATTAAACTTCTACAAAATTACCCTTTGACTTATACTTGTGTTTTGGGTTTACTTATGTAAAGTCCCTAGAGGAATATATATTTTTTAAAGATTTTATTTATTTACTTGAGATAGAGTGAGAGAGAGAGAGAGAGCACAAGCAGGGGGAGTGGGAGAGGGAGAGGCAGGCTCTCCACCGATCAGGGAACCTGATGCAGGACTCCATCCCAGGACCCTGGGATCATAACCTGAGCCAAAGGCAGTCGCTTAATCCATTGAGCCACCCAGGCGCCCCCCTAGAGGAATATTTTAAAGGTAAATACAGCAGAGTGGAAAACCAAACATTGCTCTCCATAATGGCTTCACTCAGATTTTGCTTAGATAACCTTTAGCAGTCTTCTGACAGGTGTGGGTGGAGAAGCTACTCCAGGCAGGACATTCTGGCTTGGACCCAAGTGGTAGATGTTCAGTCAACATTGGAGCCCCATTTCTCCATCCCTGGTTCAGGGATGAGGTTAAAGTGAACTCTGTAGTGTTGGGCTTTGTTGTTATTTTGGAAATACAATTAGTTGCTCCTTCTGTGCCCCTATTCCCACTCCATAAAATGAGAATGTAGGAAAAGCTGCTCCCACATAACCTGAGAGAGTGTGTGAGAAGCCTTTGGGATTAATCCTGCGTCCCCTGGCTGAGCTCCTGAAGGAAAGCTCTGCAGCTACCGCCCTGAAGGAACCCAGTCCCTCCTGCTCTTTGGTTTCTACTTTCCTTTCTCAGTGTAGCCCACTGTCGGTTTACTTAAGGTCCAGTTACCCATGCCCTCTCAACTTCCCTGGAGGTTCTCGACTTGGCATTGATGGAGTTGAAGTATCTAGAGTAGTAGTAGCTACAAAATTCTAGTCCTTGTTTTCTTTCTGGGTTAAGAGTCCCTTAGATTGTCAAACTGCCCACCATCCCTGTAGGATTCAAAACCTTTGGTATCTCTACTATCTCTGTCAAAAGCAGACTTCTACTTTAATAGAAATGTTGTTTTGTCTTCATATTGCCCTTAATCAAGCTTATGGAAAATTTAGAGTAATTTCATAGAACATCAAAATCTGACACGGTGTGGACTGTCTTAAGTCATATCCTCTATAGGGCCACAGACAAAGTGTATGTAAGTCTGATTTAGTGATACTAAATCACTTACTGAGTTTCTGGATTCTTAAGCATTTCATGTTATGTTTGTTTTTTCCTGGTTTATGAGTAGACTCGATCTTTCAGGGACAGAAAATAAGCATGAACAAGAATCACAGGTGAAAGTCAACAAGCGACTCCGTGAACCCTCGGATGGAGAGGAAAACGCAGAGCCCTGTGTGAAGCATGCGAGACAGAACACAGAATCCGTGCCTTCAGTTAACAAAGACTCATTTTCTTATATGGGTATATCTCTCTTGGATTTTTAAGTTTTCCATATAATAATCGTGAAAATAAGTGTAAGAACGTTTCCCACTTAATAGGGGAAAGTTGAGCTAATGTTTAGCCTTTTCATTCTCATCTGAAAAGGTTATTTAAAAATTTCTAAGGTTACTATTTTATAGTTGATCAAACTGCAGAATTATTAAAACTTTGGACATTCATCAGAAAAGCATTATGTGGCCTACAAATGAAAAACCGTAATCTTTTGAAACCCTAGTATTCTCTCGTGCACACAGCATTTCAGGTCACTATGAGAAAATGCAGAGGCTTCAGCTTCTTCAAATAAGAAAGGGCCTGGAGGGCGCCTGGGGTGCTCAGTTGGCTAGGCATCTGGCTCTTGGTTTGTGCTCAGGTCCTGATCTCAGGGTCAAGCCCCCATGTCAGGCTCTGTGCTCAGCAGGGAGTCTGCTTCCCCCTCACCCTCTGCCCCTCCCCTGCACATGTGCTCAAGCGCTCTCTTTCTCTCTCTCAAGTGGATAAATAAATCTTTAAAAAAGAAGAAGTAAGGGCCGGACAGAGCTCTTTTTTAGAACCAGTATCTTAATACCATTTACATTTAGCCTTTGCAAAACATAAATGATTTTACCTAGTCCCGAGAAGCAAAAGAGTCTGAATTTTTCCTCTACCTTTAACTCCAGGGATCGGTTTATATTTAATTACTTATGTTATATAAATTTCCTTTTTGTTTTTTATACATATGAACAGAAAATAGGAGTAAGTAGCTTTTTTTTTTTTAGTAAGTAGGATTTTTATATAAATCAGTGTGTTTGTAGGTTCCAAGTTTTCTCCAAGAAAACTTATAATTCAAGGAAAACCAATAGAAAATGTTTTTTGTTAAGCTGTATTAAAACTGTATAAATCAATTTTGCAGTTGTGTAAAAAAAAAAAAAACCAAATGTTCTGGATTTGGTTACTTGCCAGTAGTAATCAGAGCACATATGTGGGGAGTGATTGGGTGATGAGCCGTTTCCAAGGTACTAACAGTGGCTTGAAGTACAGTGGCATTTAACACAGTGCCTGATAGGTTGAGACCGAATTCAGTGACCAGAAAGGCTGTTGTGTGGATGGTGTCAATTTCGGTTGAACCAAGGATTCTTGCCCAACACCCATGTTTTTCCACACTCCCATCCCCATTCTGGCTAGGAACATGTTCTTCCTTTAACATCCTCCCTCCTCTTCCCTTTGCCTCTGCCTTGTCCAGTCTATAATCCTTTTGAGAAACAGTGCAAAGCAAAGCCTCTATTTGCCCCCATGGCCCTACTCTTCAAGATCTGCCAACCTGACTTCTCCTGCCCCCCTGCTAAGAGTGTTCTAGTCATCAGTGGCCTTAGAGTGGCCTCCTATCAGATCTCTTCTACCTACTTCTTTACAGCATTGTTATGTTGGTCAGACCCTCTTTTTTTTTTTTTTTTTTTTAAGATTTATTTATTTGACGGGGAGAGAGAGAGTACAAGCAGGGGGAGCAGCAGAGGGAGAGGGAGAAGCAGGGTCCCTGCTCAGCAGGGAGCCCGACTGGGGGTGGGGGTGGGGGGCGGCTGGCTCCATCCCAGGACCCTGGGATCATGACCTGAGCCAAAGGCAGACGCTTAACCGACTGAGCAACCACGGTGCCCCTGACCCTCTGTCTTGACGGAAAGAAGCAAAGACAAAAATTAGATCAACATTTGTCAGAGAACTAGACCTTCTGGCGGACAGGTCCTTATCATGCCAAGGCACTGCTTGTTTGCCAGGACAGCTCCTGGGAGTGAGTGTGAGCCCTGCCCCCCACGGGGAGAGGGGTAGTGGCACCGTTCTGACCTCTGTAGTGGGGGAGGCAGCAGCAGCTCTCGCTGCAGGGGGTTCTAGGTTCACAAAATGACTGCCTTTACCCTTAATTTGCCTGTCATGCAGAACCGAAATAGGAGTGCATGCTAATGAGAAAGGGTCGAGGGCCCCTGTGTAAGGAATCGGTAATGTTTTCCATTGCACAGTACTTTGTCAGTTTAAAATGTGAATGTGGGCTTACTGAATTGGGTGCTTTGGATGCAGTGGCACTCAGGAAGTCCCCTTTTCCAGGAGAGTTTGTCGTCGTCTACACTGACGGCTGCTGCTCCAGCAACGGGCGGAGGAGGGCACGAGCAGGGATCGGCGTTTACTGGGGGCCGGGCCATCCTTTGTGAGTAAACGAAGTGAATCGCATTCTAAAGCTTGTCAAGGAGTGAGGCAAGGTCTGCTGACTGTTTGGTTAGCTTTGGCAGAGGGAGCGCAGGACCGAGTCATGTCGACACTGACAGCTTTGTTCTTCAGGATTAAAAGACCCCGGCATTGCTTTCTTTACCCTGAATCTTGACGAGTCTCTGTGTCCCGCTGATGACATCATCTACCAGAATGACTTCCCTGCCCCCTAGGAGAGTCACATGTCTCCTGTGGGATGGTTTTGGCAAGGATGTCAAGGTCACCAGGCCTGGAACCCGTCATGTCCCCACGACTCTTCTGAGGACGTGTGAGCTTAGAGGCGACTCCTAGTTTTTCACCAGGCACAAGGCCAGAGTGATGCAAAGTGTGATCATTCAGATACACTGGGCAGCCTAAAAATCAATGTAAAAGAGGGATCTGAGTCTGTGAAGTAGCCACATCAGTTCTGAGCTTTGTCTCCAGCATTTGCAGGTGCCCACAGCACTGTTGGGCATAATGTAACATAAACTGTTCAGTAACAGTAAGATTATGTTTCTCTCGACTTGTGGTCTACAAAGTTCTTTCCCTTTGATATCTCATTTTAGCTTCAAACGCTGTAAGAAGTGGCGAGCTTGTGTGGCACTGAGTGTCTGCGGGCTTAGTGCTCACCCAAGACCACACACTAATGTATTTCAGGGCCAGAAATAAAAGTTTGCTTTTGAATTCTGGCCCAGTATTCTTCACAAGACCATCCCATGGTGCTTTTCCATAAAACGTTAGTGCTCTTGGTTTGATTTTTAAAGGCTGTATTTTTGTATGATGCTTTCATATGTCAAAAAAGTGTATCAAGCCTATCGTCCGTTGAGAAGCTTAAGGAATCACTTTGAGAATTAGCTCTTTTAATTGATTTCATTTTCCTTTTTACGATCCCAGGAACGTAGGCATTAGGCTTCCTGGGCGGCAGACCAACCAAAGAGCAGAAATTCATGTAAGTTGTCAGACACATTTCCCACTGAGAGTAAGTCCATCATAGCAGTGAACTGTGTACTCTCTGTGTGCACAAGATACTCAGAGTCCAGAAGAAACTTGGTTTGGGGTTACTAATGACTCTGATGAATAGGAATTTTCCAGAAAAATTTTAAAAGTAACTTCAAATAGGTGTGCAAGCAGAACTATGTGTGTAGCATTATTTCACACAGAGCATATAATCATTACAGTTAGCTCAGAAAAAAAATGTTTAAATGGTGAAGTGATTTTGAACATCAGTAACATTGAAAGTTGAACAGTTTCTATAGCATGATGACTGACTCGTCGTTTCTTCAAGGCAGCCTGCAAAGCCATCGAGCAAGCAAAGGCTCAAAACATCAAGAAGTTGGTTCTATATACGGACAGTATGTTTACTATAAATGGTAAGTTTTTACATTTTACTTCTTCTAGTGTTTTTCTAGTAAACATGAAGGAAAATAGGTATTTCCTTTCCCTGTAGGAAGTATTGTATCAGGGCAGGACCCAAATGGTAAATGAGGACAGCAGTGGGTTTGTCAGGTATAAAGAGAAGGCTGGGGATTCTGGAGCTCAGTTCTGCTGCTCTGGAGTTTGCCACATAGACATGTCTTTGCCAGGCTCCTAAGATAGGGCAGCAAGATAGATATGTCCCTGCTCTCGTGGTCCTTCGAGTGTAAACACGCGTAAGTAACTTAAGGTGGCGTGCTGATGGCTCCTTTGAGAAATAATCATGTTTAGGACACGGGGAGGGGGTTGAAGAGGCGGAGGACGCGTCCTCTTAGGCTGGGAGCTGTGGGTCAACACCAGTCCGAGCAAAGGGACAAGCAGAGGAGTGTGCCAGGTTGTACCTCCTGTCAGAGTACAGCCTTTGTGGGCCAGTGGCAGGTCCACACGCCACCATGAAGATGAGTAGAGCGGGTAGAAGAGGGAAGGCTAGGGAGGAAGAGACCAGGACATTCAAGCTCAGTGGGCTGTGAGTGTGCATTTCTTGTAGGTATCACTAATTGGGTTCAAGGCTGGAAGAAGAATGGGTGGAAAACGAGCACAGGGAAAGAGGTGATCAACAAGGAGGACTTCATGGCGCTGGAGCAGCTCATCCAGGGCATGGACATCCAGTGGGTGCGTGTTGTCTGAACCAGTCCTGTCACATGGCTGTGAGGACCAAATACTCTGAGAGGGGGGAGAGAGAGAAGGTGGGGGAGGGGGGCAGCAGAGAGAGAATCTCAAGCAGGCCCCACACCCGGTGTGGAGCCTGATGTGAGGCTCTGTGGAGCCAGCCTGAGATTGTGACCTGAGCCAAAATCAAGAGTTGGACGTTTAACTGACTGAGCCAGCCAGGTGCCCAGGACCAAATATTCTAAATTAACTGGAAAGATTAGTGCTTTCTGTAAGTGATTTAATGACTTAAGGTAACCATTTACATGAAATTAATATCATAGTGCGTATTAGAAATTGGAACTCATTTGAGTCTTGACTACCGTGTAAGTAATGCTGCTTATCATTGGTGTGATTGTGTGTAGAACACACTGTTGGGGCAGTGTGACTTTAGGGGTGCTCAGGATTCCTCACATTCTCTTGGCAGTGCTTAGGAGTGCCTCGTCCGGGCTCACCTTGTTGCAGGATTTCTTTTTCTTTAGTGCCCGCGGTTGTGGTCATGCCACTTTGAAGAATGAAGAGGTGGACCAGATGAAGAGTGGTGGGAAACAAAACAAAGTTTATTGAGTGATAGTACAAAGCTCCTGAAGAGGGTGGGGGGGGACCTGAGAGGGTTGCCACCAGAGTGTCTAAGTCTAGGGGTTTTTAATGGGCTTGTTGGTGGGCTGTTTTAATCTGATCAACCCTCCTTGAGCCTGTCACCCAGTCAGGTTTTTGTCATCTATCACGTGGGAAAGGGTAGAGGGCTCCTTCCAGGGTGGTGTAAAATCCTTTTAATGGTTGTTTCCTCTTGGTGGAGGGCGGGGGGCTTGTCCCTGCCCACCTTTCTTCCCCCTATCCTTCATTAACCTCATCACTGTTAAAGTGACTTCGTAATAGTCGACCTGTTGGTTTCTTTGGAATCAGCCATAATGTCAAAATAAAACTAATTTATAAGGTATTTTGTTAAAAATGAAGTGTGATAAGACTTTAGTAACATGACTTTTTTTTCCAAAATGGAAATATTTTTCTTATTAATAGATAGTTTTTATTAAAACTGTTTTTTCAGGGGGTGCCTGGGTGGGCTCAGTCAGTTGAGTGTCCGACTCTCGGTTTCGACTGAGGTCATGATCTCAGGGTCCTGGGATTGAGCCCTATGTTGGGCTCCTGCTGAGCGGGGAGTCGTCTTCTCTCCCTCCCACAGCCCCTCCCCCCTGCTCATGCTCTCTCGCTCTGTCTCTGTCAAATAAATAAAATCTTCAAAAAAAAAACCTTTTTTCAAACAATACAGAGCAAGTTAAACTGCAACCATTTCTTAACCCTGTATTGCTCTTCCGCCTCAGGACCACTGAGAACAGCTTGGTAATGTAAGGTTTAAATCTGCCCTTCAGCAATGTAGATGTAAACAGTGGTTAAATCACAGAAGCACACGCCTGGGTGGCTCAGTGGTTAAGCGTCTGACCCTGGATTGAGATCTCAGGTCTTCATCTCAGGGTTGTGGGATCAAGCCCCACGTCGGGGCTGTACTGGGTGTAGAGCCTACTTAGTAAAAAAAACAAAAACTAATCACATAAGTATATCTGCTCTTTCTGACAGCACTTAAAGAAAATAAAGTATGTGTGTTGGATATGTATTTGTCCCCATCTATACATACGTATGTTTTACCTGGAAAACTTTCCAAGTCCCATCATTAAGGTGGAAAAAATCAATAAAAACAGTACAGTTTGTGGAAAATCAAAATGGGATTTTTGTAAATGCCTGCGTTGCATCAATCCACTGGGCATACATGTTGTGCCATTTAGAACTGTTGGGGGGAGGGGCCTTGGGGGGAGGAGCGTTCTCCCACTCCGCCCACTGGGAAGTTAATGAGGATGTGCTTGTGTGTTGCTTGTGTAAAAAACCAGTAAAGATAAAAGGGAAAAATATTTATTTAACAGATGCATGTTCCTGGTCATTCGGGATTTATAGGCAATGAAGAAGCTGACAGATTAGCAAGAGAAGGAGCTAAGCAATCAGAAGACTGAACGAAGTAATTTTAGTTCTTGGAAAAACTTGAGTGAGTGACTATTTTCTTACCATTCCTTACTGGTGTGAAAAATAAAATTTGCAGTAGATGGGCAGATACAACTTGCAAAAGTAAATCAGTCATTCTGTGATATCCTGTGATAAAAAGTCATTAAATTATAATAAATTGAGCATCCTTCGAGATTTGAGCATTATTTGAAATTTCAGCATTATGCTTTATTGGGTTTGACACTGTTCTCATTAGTTTTATTGTAGTCTGGACAGAAATTTTAGGACTTTGATTTAATAAGGCATGAATACAGTAGTGGTTTAAAAATGCAGACAGGGTCTGGAACCATTCTGAAAGTGTTCATTATCTTCTAGTTGGCAGGATTGAGTCTCAGAATGTTCAGGTTGACTTGTACGTACCCGTGGATTAGAGCAAGGCAGTGCTCCCTTGGTGGCTACAGCCCATGCCAGGGCCCACACCTCAGCCAAGGGAATGTGGGCTGAGTCTTCACAGGCTGGCACCTGTGTACAAGGCAAGCCTGCACATAGCCCTGGCTGCTTGACTGTTGTATAGAAATATCTTACAGAGCAAGATGCATAAATAAATCTTCTAAAATTTCTTTGGCTGTTTTTGTTAAAAGCACTATGCCAGCAGGGGCCCCTGAGTGCCTCAGTCAGTTAAGCGTCCAGCTCTTGATCTCAGCTTAGGTCTTGATCTCAGGGTCATGAGTTCAAGCCCCACATAGGGCTCCATGCTGGGTGTGGAGGAGTCTACTTAAAACAAAAAAAAGCACTATGCAAGTTAAAGTTTGATATGATCATTTTTTTTAAGATTTATTTGAGAAACAGTGAGCGAGAGAGCACCCAAGGTGGGGGGGGTGAGAGTGGGGGGAGAAGCAGACTTCCCCTCTGGGCAGGGAGCCCAATGTGGGGCTCGATCCTAGGGCCCTAGGATCATGACTCGAGCCGAAGGCAGACACTTTGACCGAGCCATACAGGCGCCCCAATTTTTTTTTTTACTACTTTATCATAAAAAGGTACAGAAAATGACACGAATGTTTAGCTCATTGAGTTTCATTACTATAAGGTGAATACCCTTATGACCACCACTCAGGGCAAGAACTAGAACTTTGCCAGACACCCCAGAAGGCTCTCCATGTGCTCCTCCAACCCCAGCCCCTCCCTCCCTCCAAAGTGAATCCTGACTTTTATAAAAATGACTTCTTTGTGTTTCTTTATGGCAGTTGAGCCTCGCCTACTTTTTTTCAGACTCGGTATTTCTGAAGTCTCTTTATTGCATGTATTGGTCTCCTTGTAAGGTTTACCTGTTGAGGAATCTGGGCCATTTGTCCTGTTGGTTCCCAGAGTCTAGGTTTGCCACATGCATTCTCCTGGCACAGTCCAGCATTTTCTTCTGGCCTCTGTACTTCCTGCAAATTGGCAGCTGGTCCCAGAGGCTTGATCAGAATCAGGTTCCACACCTTCGGCGAATGATAGATGGCCACGTGCTTTCATCAGCAGGCATAGACTGCATTTTTCTGGAATTGGCGGCTGCAGGAGCTCAGTGCCTAGGTCTGTTAATGATTCGGAGGTTCCAAGATGGTGATATTCTGTGATTTTGCTTATAAAAATAAATATTGGCTGGGATGGTTTTAGAAAAAGACGCTTCCTCTCGTCTGCTATTTGGTTACCCAGTGGTAGTGTTCATTTAAGAAAGGCAGGATAAATGCAAAGTAAATTGGTTCCCTGTCATCCTTAGAAGGTGGCCACTTAAGGTTTTTTTATTTATATGTTTTTATAACACTTATGTGTCATGAACTCATCTACCTAAGGCTGTTGGATAGGTTTCAGGGCATTGCAATTTTTATCTTTATTGATCCCAAGTTGTATCTTCTAGGGCTTGTGGGGGGGGGGGGCTCTTCAGCTCGGCTCTTTCTTTCTTTTGATATTCATGTATGCACACACATGCAGTGACCACACCTGTACACAGGTGTACACCGTAGGCTCACACACATACGTGTACAGACCACGCACGCATGTGCACCCAGTCATCAGTAGCTGCATTGCAGTCTGGTGTGTCAAGGTACTCTAGACCCTTCTTGTACTTTTCCTGCTCCAGATCTGGAATTGCCTATTTCTCTAAGAATCTCTAGTTTCTTTCTTTCTTTTTTTTTTTTTTTTAAGTTAAGTAAGCTCTACACCCAAGTGGGGCTTGAACTCACGACCCCAAAATCAAGAGTCACATGCTTCTCTGACCGAGCCAGCCAGATGCCCTAGAATCCCAATTTCTTTTAATGGCAGAAAAGGTGTTTCAAATGCTTGGTGCTGGTCGCTATGGGGTTGGTCATTGCTTCTAGGGCTTTTCAGTGGACAGAATTATAAAGCATACACACATGTACACACATTTAAAGATAAAATATTTGAGCTCATATCGATATTTCCAGTAGAAACTCAGGATTTCAGAGTCCTTAACTCTTCTGTGTTACGTCTGTGTGTCCTACACTGAGAATCCTGGGATAGATGCTCCCTAATTATGCTCTTGCTTCATCCCACTGTAACGTGCAGTATGTGGGTCCTAATACTAATGTTCTGCTGGGATGGTGAGACAGCATTGGATGTCCATGGTCCGCCGTCACACAGTAAAATCCCCCCTTACCCTCATCTCAGCTCTCTTCTGTGTATTCAGTGGTCACACAACCAGCGTTTGGTCAGTGTCATCTTGGAACCATACTCCCTGAGCTCCCCACGTTGGCCTTAATTTGCTTGTTTTATGTTTGAAATCCGTTTTCTAGGGTATGAAACCCTTGGCTCACATTTTCCTTCCTTGAGTGTCTGAAGTATTTATTTCGGTTTTTTTCCAGCATGAAAAGCCCAAGGAGTCTTTCCTTCTTTCTTACAAGTCATGTCCCCTTTTTGCTTCAATGTCCCGAGGTTTGGTTTCCTGCTTCTCCAGTCCGAAGTTGTGTTAGACTGTGTCGTGTGTTGGTCGCCCTGGGTCAGTGTTTGCAGGAGCACGGTAGGCTCTTTGTGTGTGTACGTTCACATCTGCTATTTCAGGAGCGTTTCCTGAACTGCGGCTTAGTGTTCTGTTTTTCTTGCTTTGGCCTTCTGTTTTGGGGGACCTTAGTATCTCTGTGTTGAAATCTGATTTGTCCGTCCTCTGTGTTTTCCACTTTTTCTTGACTGTCTTTCATCTCTTTTTAAGTTTATTTTGTTTTTTAAAAGTTGTCCTCCTATTGATGTCCCATCTCTAAAGGCATTATTTGTCTCTGTTTGCTCTTGATTCTCATTTCTGAAATTAATTTTCTTGTCTCTCTAGTTTCCTTGAATTCTGTCACCTTATTTCTGATATTTTCTCATGCCCATGTGTCATCCTCCCATCTTGGATCTTATATTTTGATGTTTCGAAGCAGTTAATTTTGGTCTGTTTGGTGGGTACGTCTTTCTGGCATGCCCTCGCTGTATGTAGGGGTGTTTGTTCTGCTCCTTTTTCTTTTGTCTTAGAATAGCTCTCTGTGGGATTGATACTTTACCGTCACTCATTTTCCTAAACATTCAGTTGAGAGTTTTTCCTCACTTCACAGAGTTCTCTTTCCTATTGAATTTTGAATCATGGCTAGAAATATGGTGTCTAGTTTCCGGAGCTCTCCCAGCTCTGGCCCTACCGCACCTGCATCGAGTCCTTCTTTCTCTCCACTGTCCCTGTCCTGCTGGTGCTGGCTCTGTCACCACCACCTGGGTCCCTGCGGGTCAGCTGCGGTGGCTCTTGGGCTCTACGGCTCCAGCCCTCAGACCCTCTTGCAGTGGGTCCCTTGCACCCATTCACCCCCAGGGTAGGGACAGCTGTCCTGCTCCAGCCACTGGCCTCAGGCTGGCCCGCCACACTTGGCAGTGGACACCTGTTGGCCCCTTTGGGGTGTCCTTTCAGGGGTCTGTCAGGGGCCCAGGGGCCCCACTGTGCTTTGCCCCACAGGTGTGCAGGCTGTGGTGGGAAGGCCCTGTCCTTCATTCCCATGTGTCAGCTTTTTGGAGTCACCATACCGTTTTGCTTTTTAACAGCTTTATGGAGGTGTGCTTGACGGACAGCAAATGGCATGTGTGTAAAGTGAGCTATGGATTCCCCTGTGAAGTCCCCGCCAGAACTGCGTGTCACCCCCCGCCGGGGTTTTCTCATGCCCCTTTGAAATCCTTCCCTCCCTGACCCCATCCCCAGACGACAACCGATCTACTTCCTGTCACTATAGATTAATTTGTATTTCCTAGGATTTTATATAAATAGAGTCCTACAGTATAAACTCCTTTTCAGTCAGGAGCTTCTTTCACTCAGTGTAATTATTTTGGCATTCACGCGTGCTGTGTCTATCAGTAGTTCACTCCTTTTTATTGCTGAGGAGTATCCATTGTATGGGTAACCACAGTTTGTGCGCCCGTTCTCCTGTTCATGGATATTTGGTCGTCCCCAATGTGGGGCTGTTGTAAATAAAGCTGCTGTGAACATGTATGTACTCGTCTTTTCCTGAACATGTGCTTTTATTTCTCTTGAGGGGAGTGGCTGGGTCACATGGCAGGTGTGTATTCGACTTTAAGAAACACCAGCCAACATCTTTTACCATTTTACTTTCCCATCAACAGGGCAGGAGAGTTCCAGTGTGCTCCCCATCCCTGTCAGTGGTACTTGTCACCTAGGTTTGTTACAGACGTCTGCGTTTCTGTTTCAGGTGAAGGTTTGGGAGGATCTAAAAGTGCTCTTACTGTTGCCACTACCCTCCAAAAATCTGATTTTTTTTTAATTGGGCAGTTCCTCTTTATGTGCCCAAGATTGGAAGTACAGAGTTGAAAGATTGTGCCTTCCAAAACTTTCCAGTGTACTAGGGGATTTGCACCAATGCAAGTAATACCCATACAGAACAGGAAGTGCATGGTGCTTGAGGTAAGATGAAGCCCAGCCACTTTTAGTGAGAAGGGGAATAATAAAGGTACAGGAAACTCCTTCTTACTAACAGAAAACATCTTACTGATTATGTAAAACCAGCAGCATTGGGGCGTCCAGGTGGCTCAGTCGGTTCAGCGGCCACCTCTTGATTTCGGCTCAGGTCATGACCTTAGGGTTGTGAAATCGAGTCTCACATGAGGCTCCGCACTGAGCGTGGAGCCTGCTTGAGATTCTCTCTCCCTCTCTCTCTCTCTCTCTCTGTCTCAAAAAATAAATGAAAAGTAGCTACATAACAGCTTTAGAAATGTGTCACTCTGTCAGCTTTGTCAAGCTCAGGACTACGGTATAGAACATACGCTCTGTGTCGTGGAATACAGAAGCTTCTCAGCTGCAGCTCCTCTCAAAATACGAGCTTAATGCTTTGCAAATGGAGGCTGTTGAATTGTAATTTGTAGCTTCCACGCCAGAGCGATGAGGTGACTCCCTTGCTGGGGTTTGAGAAAATCGAGAGGATCTGTGCAGTCTCTCAGATCAGGCACATGAAATACCAGCTAAACACAACCAAACCGAAACCCCAGTTCTGGCCGTTGGGCACCTCTCGTTTCCAGTGATGTTTATCCCGAGTCAGACAAGCCTGGGGCCTTCAAAGGAAGACCTCGGCCTCCATGTCTAGATGTCTTCCTCATGCTCATGTCCTGGTAGTTCTGGAACAAGGACGGGAGCTGCGCAGTAACAGCCCCTTGCCATGTACCGTGCTGATCGGACCCACAGAACCGGGTGAGAGCAGGCCGTCGGCACGGAGCGTCTTGTAGCACCGCTGTCCCTCGGTCTGCGGCTCTGGCGTTCATCGCTGCCTCCAGTAGGGGGGCACACGGGAGGGGAGCTCGCGGGCAGGGTGCTCCTGTTGGTGTCCTGTCCCCGGCGCATGGAAGGTGTTCAGATACTTGAGGAAAACCTGTGCCAGTTTGTGGACACAGCTGTGGTTCTTAATTGTCCACCAAGGGGATGGAAGGGAGAGAGATCGGCACAGGACCACTCTGGTCTGAACACTGACGTGAGTTACGATTTTGAAAGAACAGCTTTCATCAAAATATGCCTCAAAATTAGGATTCCTCCCTGGTGCTTTCTGGGGAGCCACAGTGGAAGGAAGGATCTTAGATAGACACAAACAGGATCAGTTAAGTGGGAGAGAGGACTGGCAGGTGCCAGCCCCGTCCCCATTTTATAAGCTCTATTTCTTTTTTTTTTTTAAATATTTTATTTATTTGACAGAGAGAGACAGAGTGAGAGAGGGAACACAAGCAGGGGGAGGGGAGAGGGAGAAGCAGGCTTCCCGCAGAGCAGGGAGCCCGATGCAGGGCTCGATCCCAGGACCCTAGGATCATGACCTGAGCCGAAGGCAGACGCTTAACAACTGAGCCACCCAGGCGCCCCATAAGCTCTATTTCTTAATCCCAAAGGTACACAAGAATTTAGCATAAAGGGCAGTAACTCACCAGTGGTGTAAACAGAGCCTTTTTACCTAGGACTCAAAAACCATTAACCATAAAAGAAAAGTAAAGACTACATAGAAATCAAAAAGTTATGAACTGAAAATGCTTTATTTATTGTTATTTATTATTTTTATTTTTTTTAGAGAGAGAGTGTGTATGCACACAGAGGAGGGGGGCAGAGGTAAAGGGAGGGAGAGAATCTTAAGCAGGCTCCACAAGCCCAAGGTGGAGCTCAGTCTCACGACCCTGAGATCATGACCTGAGCCAAAATTAAGAGTTGGATGCTTAACCAACTGAGCCACCTAGGTGCCCCTTGAACTGAAAAGACTTTGAAAAGCCATAAGCATAGACAAACTCAGAAAAAAATCTGGAACTGCTATGACAGGAGGCTGATTTCTCTGATACATAAAGAACTTGTGGAAAGTGAGAAAACGCCTTATAGAAGAACGGGCCAGTCATAAATCACTCAGATGCACATGCCCTTGAGCAAGGAGAAGATACGCAGCTTCACTCCTGAGAGCATGCAAATTGACACCACAGAGACATCGTTTTTCTGTATCCTGTTAATACGTCGTAGTGTAGGATTTATTAGCAAAAATCCAGAAGTCAGTGAGGCTGCTGGGAAACCATGCGCTTCCGTGCTGTGGTGGCGAGCACAAAATGGAAAACAGTTTGCCCTGTCTACTGAAATGATGAGGGCACTTACCTCTCATCCGCCCTTTGCCACTTTTTGAGATTTGCACTGCAGATACACCTGCAGACATCCAAATAGAAGACGAGGTTTGTAGTATCTGAAAAGGAAATGGTATTGGGGCTCGCCAAAGTGGCCACGGGCGGCTCACAGTGGGTCCCCTGACCCCTCGAGAAGCAGAGCATGGAGGGCTTGCAGCATTTTGTGCAGGAGGGTGGGATATGACCTTCATGCTGGAGGACCGAGACGGTACCCTGAGGGGGTGCGAGGCGGGCGGGAGCAGGTGCCGGGAAGACACCTCTCCACGTGTAAACCCCTGCATGTTGTCTTGATTTTGAATCATGTTGGAATGCCTGCTCAAAAATGAAACAATTGGAGAGGTCTGTTTTCCTAGGGAACGGGAGGGAATGGTACGCTCGCCCGAAGGACTCCTGCTGGCAGAAAGCCTGGTCCAGCGGGGTGGGGCTCGCTGAGGGTTTGAGTGCGGGCCTCTGTGTTCTCATCCACATCCACTGGAGCCACACAGGCTCCTCAGGCCCTGGCGTCCTTTGTACTGGGAGGCACAGAACAAGCATAGTCCCTCTTCTAGGTACACAACCTGCTTTAACCTAACATTTGAATACCCAGAGGCCAACACCTGAGTCCGAGCTGTGATGGGCTGAATGACCGTGCCCCCCCAAGTTCCTGTGTTGAAGCCCTAACCCCCAGTGTGGCTGTATTTGGAGATGGGGCCTCTGAGGAAGTAATTAAGGTCAAATGAGCTCACCCCCTCCCTGCTCTGCCACTGGGAACAGAGGAAAGGCCATGTGAGGACACAGTGAAGCCAGAAACCCAGTCAGCTGACACCTTGATCTTGGATCTGGCCTCTGGAATTGTGAGAAATAAATACTTTAAGGCCCCCCCCAACCCACCGGTGGCATTGTGAATGGCAGTCTGAGCTGGGTCCCCAGTGAAGGACGCCTGGCGAAGTCCAGTCTCCTCGTTTTTGGGGAGGCAGTGACGCGGTCCGGTCGTCTGCCCCTCGGGTGCTGGCTGTCCTCGCTGCTGGCCGCGGGGCTGCGTTACCCCACTCCGGAGGCGGGGCGCAGGCTTCCGCTCTGAACGTGTCAGTGAGACAGCTTTGCCTTGTTGGGTGACAGGTTTTCCTGAATGGGATTGTTAAGCTCATAGCATCCACATCGTTTTGCTGAAGCCCAGAAGAACAAAAATAAAAATTAATAGAACTGTAGAGAAACAAAATTATTACTCCTATGTTTGGTCTGTGACTTTTTTTTTAAACCAGAAAAATGTCTATTTATTTAGAGTCAGGAATCTCAGCATTGGTGGGGACTTCCTTCTCTGTGACAGGCCCTAGTTAGTTGCTTGATCTTTTTAAAGTTATTCAGATAGACTTTCAGAAAACTAAGAGGCAGAGATCAGTGAAATGAGTACTTTCCAGCAAGTCCTTGTTTTCCATTTTCGAAGATAGGGACTGATAAGCACCAAGAGCCTTCCTGGTGTCTGGGCCTCTGGTGGTGACCTTCCGCTTTTTGTTTTAAATACCTGAGAGCCGCACACGAAACCCGTCTTGAGGCCCACCAGAGTGACTGTGGTCAGGCTTGGAGGACCGGACGTGGGGACCGCCCCCGGCATTCTGTCAGCAGAGGCTTTCAGAGCACTTGGAGAGTCTGGGCACCTCTCGCTCCTCCCTCTGAGCCTACTGCGGGCACATCCGCTCCGGCTGCATGAGTGCCGGAGCTCCTGACAGGTCTGCCCTCTCCCACCTGCCACGCAACAGCCGCAACGTCAGATGACATCACTCCTCTAGGGCCGCCCAGGCCCCTCATGTCCAGCAGCCCCAGGCCCGCGACTGAGGGCACCATGTGCGCTGGGGCCAGCTGCTGAGAGGCCGCCCGTGCCCTTGGGACCCCGTCTGTGACCTGCCCCGTGCATGGGTCTCCGGGGCTGCCTGATCCCTCCCACGATCTCTGCACAGAGCTGCTGGTGGCCCGGGGGCCCTGCCCAGCTGCCCAGAGGGCCCAGGGGCCCATCTCTTGAGACGCGCCCTTGAGGGGCTGTGGCACCTCCCTGTCAGCCAGGACCCAGCACCCTAGTGCAGGTAAAGGCACTGCTGGCCCGGCCCTGAATGGCTGCACTTTTGACAAGGGGCCAGTGACCTTTCTTGGCTCTGGTGCGTGCTGTAAATAATCTTGTTCAATTTTTAGTTAATTCTCAGGGTGCCTGGGTGGCTCAGTCGGTGAAGCATCCCAACTCTTGATTTCAGCTCAGGTCATGATCTCCCCCTGCTTGGGTTCCCTCTCTCGCTGTGTCTCTCTCTGTCAAATAAATAAAATCTTTATTTTTTTTTAAAGATTTTATTTATTTATTTGACAGAGACAGTGAGAGGGAACACAAGCGGGGGCAGAGGGAGAGGAAGAAGCAGACTCCTTGCAGAGCAGGGACCCCCATGCGGGGCTCGATCCCAGGACCCTGGGATCATGACCTGAGCCGAAGGCAGCCGCTTAACGACTGAGCCACCCAGGCGCCCCAATAAATAAAATCTTTAAACAAAAAAAAAGATTCTCTCTCTCTACCCCCCTCTGCCCCTCTCCCCGGGTTGCACACGTGTGCTCGCTCTCTCAAAAAAAATTCTCAGGGACTTTCTTAAATGTTTACACATGCTAAAAATCTCTCTGATCACCTCAGTATTACTGAATACTGCTTTTCTTTCCAGAGGAAGCTCACCAGATCTGAAGAGTCTTACAGAGGATGGCAGGACTTTGTGAAGACAGAAGACTGCAAGAGGAGTTTCAGTTGGTCAGGAAACGGATTTCTCACTCAAAAACCTCCCTCCCAACCTCAGTAAGCCTGCCATCCCCTCGGAGCAGAGGGCTTCATCCAGAGTCTCCCCGCTGAGGGCGTTTGTCACTTCCTGCAATGAGGTTTTTTTGTGTGTTTGTTAAAATGTGATGGGGAAGTCCTGCATGGAGATTATTGGATGGCAAGAGAATGAAATGTAAAAAGAGAAATTGGAATTAAAGAATTTAAAAGGTTATGTGGCTCCTCTCCCCATAATACCCCAAAGAAGCACATCCTTTATGGTTTTGGTTTTTTTAAGATTTTATTTATTTATTAGAGAGAGAGGGAGAGCACAGAGGGAGAGTGAGAGGGAGAAGCAGACTCCCCACTGAGCAGAGATCCCAATGTGGGACTTGATCCCAGGACCCTGAGATCATGACCTGAGCCAAAGGCAGACGCCTAACCACTAGGCCACCCAGGCGCCCCCTTTATGTTTTTTTGTTTTGTTCTGTTTTGTTTTTATTTGACAGAAACACAGTGAGAGAGGGAACACAAGCAGGGGGAGTGGGAGAGGGAGAAGCAGGCTTCCCTCGGAGCAGGGAGCCCCATGTGGGGCTCGATCCCAGGACCCTGGGATCATGACCTGAACCGAAGGCAGACGCTTAACGACTGAGCCACCCAGGCACCCCTCCCTTTATGGTTTTTATTAAAAAGGCTCTGAAAAAGATTCTTGGATCATTCAATTAGGGCTCCTTGGCCACCACATTGTCATGATTCAACGTGACCCATGTCTTTTCCTAGGGCTATGTGGCTGACCCACCCTCAGGAGGGCATCCGTCTGGGGCTCACTGCTGGTCACAGTGAATTTGCTAGGCTTCACACAGGACCTGTCCATGAACGACATCATGAACTAGCTTGTGGTTGGTGGACGTGATGTCTCTCTTCCTACTAACTCCCCGTGGTACCTGTCCCTTGAATGCACACCAAGGTAACACCAAGACACGAGAGTTGAGGGTCTCCTTAGCCTCTGCAATGAGGGCAGGAGAACAGTTTGTCTAGAAGGATGTCGTGAGAGGGCCAGTTGTTGGGTCATCTACTCTAAGGGAAGACACCCTACATTGTTCTGTGATCCCCAGAGAGAGCGAGGCAGCTCCAGGCCAAGTGTACAGTGTGTGTATGTGTGTCCATACTGCTTTTCAGAAAACTTGACACAAGTTTGCATTTTTCCAAAAGAGTGCCTGTAAAGATGCACCCTTGCTAATATTAAGTCTTCCCAGACCTTCACTGGAAATACTCTTTTTCTCTTTGCCAAGGCCCTTACCAGACTCCTTGCTCTGACTTACATTAGAGATTTCTGGAGAAGTTGGGCATCATCTTTCCGTAAATCTGTTGGTCACTTGTATATATGGCTTCCCATCAATTTATTCTTCAGAAAAGGAAACAGGTGTATAGCATGGTGACTACAGTTGATAATACTGTGTTGTATACTGGAAGCTTGCTAAGAGTAAATCTTAAGCATTGTCACACGCACATACAAATAAAAGGTTACCTGCGAAGTCATCATCGTGTGTTAATTCACTTGATCGTGATAATCATTTTACAATGTATACACAAATCATCAATTGGCCAAAAGTATAAGTATAGTCACCTGATCTTTGACAAAAGAGCAAAGGCATTACAATGGAGCAAAGGTAGTCTTTTCAACAAATGTTGCTGGAAAACTGCATCCACATGCTGAATAATGAATCTAGACCCAGACCGGACACCATTCAAAAAAAACTAATTCAAAATGGATCATAGACCTAAATGTAAAATGCAAAACTATAAAACTTTCTAGAAGAGAACGTAGCAGAAAGCCCAGATGCCCATGGGCATGGCGGTGCCTTCTTAGCTTCAACGCCAATGACACGATCCAGGAAGGGACTGACGAGCTGGACTTTGTTAAAATAAAAAACTTCTGTGAAAGACGTGGAGAGAATGAGAAGACAACCCACGGGCCAGGGGAAAATATTTGCAAAAGGACTGTTATCCAAAATATCCGAAGGACTCTTAAAACTCCAGGATAAGACACAAACGACCAACTAAAAAATAGATTAGTGACCTTCACAGACACAAAAGAAGGTACAAAGATGGAGAGTGAGCACAGGCATCACATGCCATCGGGGAAATGCAGATTAAAACCACAGTGAGGTAGCACTGCACACCCGGGAGAAGGGCCACATTCCAGAACTCTCACAACTCCAAACGCTGGCGAGGATGCGGAGCAACGTGAACTCTCATCGCCGGCGGGAACGCAAAGTGGTGCGGCCGCTTCGGAAGATGGTTGGGCGGTTTCTTACAAAACTAAACATACTCTCACCATACGATCAGTGGTAACTCTCTTGGTCTTCACCCAAAGGAATCGAAAACTTAGGTCCACACAAAAACCTGCACATGATGTTTATAGCAGCTTTGTTTGTAATTGCCAAAACCTGCTGGAAGCAACCAGGTGACTGGGTGAACAGTGGGACATCCATATTCACTAAAAAGCAGTGAGCCATCAAGCCATGAAGACACGGAGTGTCTGAAATGCACATTACCAAGTAGAAGATGCCTATCTGAAAAAGCCACGTACTGAATGGTTACAACTATGTGACATTCTGGAAAAGGTAAACCTATGGAGACAGGTAAAAGATGAGTGGTTTTGGGGGTGGGGTGGGGGTGGAGGGAGGGATGAATAGGTGGGGCACACAGGAGTTTTAGGGCCGTGAAAGTAGTCTTTGGGAGGCCATAGCGTTGGATGCACTTTGTTACCATTTGTCCAGATCCACAGAACGTGCAACACCAAGAGTGAATCCTAATGTCAGCTCTGGACTCTGGGTAATGATGATGCCTCAGTTCACGTTCCCTCAGTTGTAACACATCTACACTCTGGCGGGGGAGTCTGGCTGGGGAGGGGGCTAGAGGGGCAATCTCTGTACCTTCCTCCTAACCTAAAACTGCTCTAAAATAAAGTCTTCTTAAACATCACATACATTTACATACATACAGTCGTACCTGTCAGTTATGCCTCAGGAAAGCCAGGGGAAGAGGATGCAAACAGAATGTGTTAAATGAATAAATGGAAAAAAAGAAAAACAGTGTTCTGTGGCATCTTCAAAATTCCTGTTAAGTTTATTCCAAGTTAATCTGCTTTTAATGCAGTTATTAAGACTGACTATTGTTTGTATATAGAAAAGCCTTGGTCTTACCTAACATTAATTTTGTAATACCAACTTATCGGGCTCCCACTATTTCTAAAACTGCTCCCATTCTTTCCCATGGTTTTACGATCCTGTCATCTGCTAAGAAAAAAACATTTCGTTTCTTCTTTCCTGTCCTTACATTCCTTACTACAGCCCCATGTCTAATTGCCTCGTCTGGCACTTCCTGAACATTCCCCATGCAGGTGACAAACTGGTGATGGAATGCATCAGAGCAAAAACATTTTCAATTACGTATGCTTCTCAACCTTGTAAAATCTAGTGCTGTCTCCTGCTCATCTTTGGCATATCCCCACCATCCAAAAATGCACTGTGGGGTTTTTCTGTGGTTGCATTACACAAAGAACAGCTATAGAGTAACTAGGCTTTCTGAAGCTCCATGGCCCCTGGGCTCCTGCTGTCCTCTCCCTCACCTCCAGCCTCTGCCTCCCCACCCTCTCTGAATCTGGCTTCACCTGGTTTCCTGCATGCACCAGCCTCCCCTCTGCTCCTGAAATGCTCTTTCTACTCTTCCACACCCAGGGGACCTTCCTTGCCCACCGTGCTGCATAGCCCCAGAGGACCCCCTTTGCCCAAGGAAGCCTGGTCAACCAGAGCCCACTGGAGGTGTGCACCGAGGCACCCCAGCGTGCTGCAGGGAACTCGCAGCATGCTCCCCGGTGGCTTAAGATTCCAAGGGAGACAGCACAGATGCCCATCGTGGGTAGCTCACATTCAACATCCGACCACACGAGTCCTTTCGACCATGCCGTCTGCACCCATCCAGGGTGGAGCTCCCACTCACTGTTCCAACTTCTGCGAGACAGGGGCACCCAGTCTGGACTCTGCCCTCATCCCACAGCATCTCCACTCAGACATCTGCAAATCCAACCTCACAGCCCCGCCCCCACCCCATCAGCGCAGCCCACGGGCTCCTGGGCCTCAGCACGCCACCGCGGCATCCTTCCAGGCGCTCAGGCTGCACCCCGGGAATGCCCCTGACCATCCCGCGCCATGCCTCCCATCACTGCATCATCAGCTCTGGTTAGCCTTCGTGCAAAACGGATCCAGAGTGTGATCATTCCGCCCCCCCCCCCCCCCAGCGGTCACTTGTTACTCCTCTTTCCCTGCATTATGCTCCTACCTATCCTTCACCACCCTCTGACCTACCGTGTGTGGCTCTTCTCTTTGCTCTCTGTTGCTTACCCAGAGCCTAGAGCAAGTCCTGGCACAGGGCAGGGACCCAGTAAATATTTGTTGAAGGGACTGATAAAGCATCAGTCCGAAGGGGCTGAGCATAGGAGAAAAGTGGGTTTAGGCTCTCCGCGGGAAGTGGGACCCTGGGCAGAGCAAGCAGGCTGAGAATGGAGGGGGGGCTGGGAGGGGCAGGGGGAGGGGACACAGGGCAGGCCCTGAGGTCAGACCAGTTTCCCCCACTGACTCCTCCAGGAGTAACTTGGGACCATTGGCTCCAGTGTCTGGGACATTAGTCTAACGGCTCAAATGTGCCAAAGTCAAGGGATCCCCGCTGCGCCGTATTTGACCCGTGAGAAACTATGATGTTGGTCAAAGTTTATTTTCCATCAGAGTGAGATTGGCTTTCTGAAAAACTATCCTTATAGTCCAAATTTCAGTATCTATTATTTATACATTCTTGTGGGTTTTATTACTAAGAAGATTTAGTCCTAACCCTTATTGTAGTTGCTTGGTGTTCTCGTGTTTCTGCTTCCCTGCCCCCCAGCATTGGTGGGGGTTAAAATCAAAAGCAAACAGAGACCAGCCTTGAACATTCCCTGAGCAGACAAAACCAGTTTGGTCATACGAACAAAGATTAATTTAGCTTATTTTGCAAGACTAGCTTGACCTGAATAATTTCTCCCTTATGCCCTTGGAAATCGTGAGCGAAAATTACGCTGTTTCCCAAAAGTTGGTATGAGGTAACCACTACTCAATTCTGTAAAATTCTAATATTGTAACCACTCCCTGTGAGTCGGGAAGTCGTTGTCTCCTCACCCCCTGAGCCCCGTCCTTGTTTTGGTGAAGTGCTCACAGTTTGGAAAGGGTCTTTTTGGTGTATGCCCAGTAAACTTCTACTAATTACTGCTTCGGTGATTCACTGCACCTTTGACAGTGTTTACCAAAGAATGTTGTTGGGTGGGACACTTTTGGAATTAGTGCATGCACCCCCACCCCATGGGGAAAAGTTTTGTTACCCATAAGCAATTTCTTCATTATGAACCTTACCACTTTTCAGAAGAGAGACAGCATAGGAAGTTTCCTCAAAGTTTTTTTTTTAATAATGTTTTATTTATTTATTTGAGAGAGAGAGAGAGAGAGCATGTATGCGGGTGGGTGGGGGAGGGGCAGAGGGAGAGAGAATCTCAAGCAGGCTCCATGCCTTATGTGGAGCCTGACATGGGGCTTGATCTCACGACCCTGAGATCCTGACCTGAGCCGAAATCAAGAGTTGGACACTTAACGGACTGAGCCACCGAGACGCTCCAGTTTCCTCAAAGGTTTTGACCTCAAAACACTCTTTGCTAATCATTTCTTTCAATGTATGTGACATGGAACACGCTTGAGGAAGAGTTTTATTGGAGCAAGTGTTCGGGGGGACAGTATGATCCCAGATACGGTGACTGACAACTGGAGAATGGGCCAGGTGCCCACACACTGGAATAAACATGCGGTTTTATTTTCATCCTGGAAGCACAGAGATGTGGGAAAATTCACTGAAAGGCTGTAAATAAGCCTGCATTTGTCCCCGGGGAAAGAGAGCCTAGAGTCCTATGAATGTCTTCTGTCTTATTTCAAAGATGTATTAAGACCGAGAGAAATGCTCTCCTTTAATTAGTGTGAACGAGATTTTGCTGACTGTGGCCTCCAGGCAGCGATGTTTGAGTGCTTCTCCTCTGGTTAAGAAATGCAGCCCATACTCCCTTTTTTCAGTTAAGAAAATTTCATGCAGAGATGGCTTGTTTCTTAATTCAAAATACCGTAACTTTCTGTAAACATCATTGGAATTTTTCAGATATACAGACAAAAAGAATAGTTTCATGAATGTCCATATGTCTCTGTCACCCAGGTTCATTGTAGTCAAGTCTCTGTCAGTGAACTTGCCAGGTTTTCTTGACGTGGAGGATCTGGGACAGTCCCACTGGTTTTCATTTCCAAGGTCTTAGTGTCGACCCTCTGTTTATTTATAGACGGGCCCTTGTGTGTCACAGCAAACTCTTATTTTCAGCTCTTTCTTTCAAAATGCCCTGAAACAGTAATTTCTATCCAGGTGCTCCTGCGTTGCTTCCAGCTATTGGCATGTCTGCCATTATTTATGACACCCATTCTCCCTTAACATTTGCTCTATTTTCCAGAAAGCCCTCCAGGCTTTCCATTTAGAAGACGTTAGCTGAGTGTTGGCTCTGACAGGAAAGCAGTTCGGACGCGGGCTCCCTGGGGACTGGTTTGCTCTCCTTGGCACGGACGGGTCTCAGCAGCGAGGAGGGGCCTCGAGGCCCAGGGCCTGAGGACACAGGGGCAGCGTTAAGTCGAGAGCAGTTTGCTGAGCTCCCGCATGCTCTCTTTGGGAGAAACACCTGGCAGTCCAGTGTTAGTGAACATCCGCCCATTGTCTGCCCAGCACGTCTCTCGGGGACCTGGCTTTCTCCCTGCACCCATCACAGGGCTCCAAGGGGCTGCGAGGCTCGGCCTCCCCTGATGGCCACCCACATGGCCACCCAAGCAGACCTTGGGCTCTGCAGAGATCCTAGGGGCGGACACGTGGTTCTAACTGGGCCATCTGGAATCCTCCATGAGACCGGATCTCCAGACACCACATAAAAGAGCTCCTTTTTCTTGAATTCCAAGCAAGCATGGTTTTGAGCTGCTGGTGGCCGTGTTTCCTGTACTTACATGGTTTTGAGCTGCTGGTGGCCGTGTTTCCTGTACTTACAGAAAGCTCACTACAGTAGATGAAATTGAGCCGGGCACAGAGGAGAGAGTGGAGGCAGGGAAGGAGGGAGCTGTTACCAGGCTCTGGCAAGGTTGCCTAGCAGTCTCAACTTCCTGAGCCAACACATCCTTGTTTTGTTTGCTTAGCAAGCTGGACTCATGTCTCCTGCAGCCCGAATACCCAGAACAGTAGAGATGAGAGCTGCCTTCCTAAAGCATGTTTCTCAAAACAAGCTCTGTGATAACGCTGGGGTGCTGTGTTGCCTCACTGTGCTGAGCCCGCGGTGAGGGCGCAAAGGCCGTGGAGGGCCCGCCCGAGGTCACTGCTCTGCACACACGTGCAGCAACAAACACGAAGCCCAAGTTCTCAAGAATGTCCTGGATGCTTTAACCCACTGAGCCACCTGGCGCCCCTGGTGGCTCAGTCCGTTGGGCATCTGCCTTCTGCTCGGGTCATGATCCCGGGGTCCTGGGATCCAGCCCTGCATCGGGCTCCCCGCTCAACGGGGAGCCTGCTTCTCCCTCTCTCTCTGCCTGCCACTCCCCCTGCTTGTGCTCCCCACCCCTCGGTCAAATAAATAAAATCCTAAAAAAAAAATAGAATGTCCTGGATGAAGCCGTAAAACTTAATTTTATTAAATCTTGACCTTTGAGTGGACATGTTGTAATATTCTCTGTGACAAAATGGTAGGCATACAGAAAGCATTTCTACTGTAAACCAAAGGGTGATGGTGGCTAGGAGAGACAGCCGTACGATGGACTTGCAAGCCCAACTAGCCACCAGATGACCATGGGTGTTCCAGCGAGGGTGTCTGGCAGACATCTCAAGAACGGACTGTGTGAGGCCGCCATGGCAAAGTCCGACCGTACTCAGCGCCTTGGCAGTAGCTGGGCATGCGGGCTTGGGCCAGACATGGGACACTAAACAAGCCACTCTTGCTAAGGACAGTGTTACACTGGCTTCGGAGTGAGCACAACCCTCCCTTCCAACAAAAAAAATGTGTGGTCATTTTCTAAGGTTTACCTAGAAGCTTCAGCAAGTGTTAAGCTTGACTAAAGGTGATTCTACTTGCTTTCGTAGAGTTCATTTTACTGTCTTTTAACCTAATTCCAACGAAACAGTGATATTCACTCACTGTGCTTCTATCTAAAACATGGACTCAGGTAAATAAATAAAAGTAGAGAGGTGCCACTGGTCTTAACCATTTTCAGTCTCTGCTCAGGCACCGCAACGGTGAATAAGGACAATTCATAGACTTACTAATGTGGTAGGCAGCATTTTGAGATTTCCACCCCCCAGTGTATCAGACCCTTGAGTGCAGGTGGAACGGTGCATCTGACCACTGGTTAGATTACTGGCAGATGTAATTAAGGCCCCAAACCACTGGACTCTGAGCTAATCAAAGTGGAGATTATCTTTGGTGAGCCTGAACTAATCAGGTGAGGTCTTCTTAGAAGAAGAGATTCAAAGGGCTAAAGCCTTTCCTGCTGGCTTAGAGAACTGAGCTTCCATGTTACGGGCAGAGGACTGAGGGCATCTTCTGGACAGGGAGAGCCGCTCCTGGCCAGCAGCCAGGAAGAGAATGGGGATCTCAGATTTACCACACGAGTTCTGCCAACAACCATGCTCCAGAAAGGACGCAGCCCCAGTGACCCCTGAGTGCAGCCTGTGGGACACCGAGCAGAGGAAGAGCCGCTGTGCCCACACTTCCGACGTGCAGGGCTGGGAGCCCTCTGCCACATGGCTTAGACTGTATCCATTGAATGCAAATAAAACAGAAGCCCCTGGAGCACATCAGGAGACAATTCTCCGTGGGTCTCTGACATTTCTGCGCAGCCACAGATGAGATCCTAAAGGGCCTGTCAGGGAGATTTCTTTAGTGAATGGCCTTGCGAGACAGATGCAGTATCTTCCTGGAGCAAGGGCAGCTGCACTTCCTGCCCAGCACGTAAAGGTCTTGGGTCCTAAGCTCAAGGTCCTTTGCCTATAATGCAACTCGCGGAGCACGCAGGTGTCTCTCAGCCTCTTGGTGTCCCCAGCAGGAACCGGTGTTTGGGAACCCGTCAGACATGCTGACGACGACTCCTGCAGTTGATCCCCGCACTGAGCCTCTGACCCAGGAAACTCGCGTCTTCTGCCAGCATTGGTGAGCTGACGGCAGCCTCACTCCACAGCTCGTTAGTAGCGTGAAATCTCAAACCCTTCAGAGCTCTCCCCACAGGCCAGGGGAATAAAGTACTTGGTGACCAGATGAAATGTGAATATCATTAATGGGATAGAATGGGGTCAGCAGGTTCCAGCCTGCTGCCTGTTTTTGTATGTTCTGTGAGCTAAGAATGGTTTTTACACTTTAAAATGGTTGTTACCGAAGGACTGATCTATTTTTCTTGATTTTGCCTCTTGGCCTGCAAAGCCTAAAAGATCTACTCCCTGGGCCTTCGCAGAGGAAGCGTCCACATCCTTCATGTTCCAGCGTCTCGGGGCCCCTGGCCTTCTGCTGTGCCGTTGCCCTGCCCCGCTGGCTGGCGGGCCCCTGGGCTGGGAGCACTTCACAGAGCCGGGGTGGAGAACGGTGCTCGCGGGCAGGGCTGCAGCGACGGGGACCATCTGTCTTTCAGAACATCTAAATAGATTCTTCCCGAGTTGCCTACTTTAGGGTGATAAATTCTGGTCGCAAAACGTATTTTTTGGCTGCTGCTGGCTATTCTTCTGGAAGGAGTAGTTCAATTTCAAAAGACTTCCCTTCAAAGGAGCAATCCCGTGGGCCAGCAACGGTCATAGGAATATAATGAGTGCTGTTCTGATCTGAGTCTGCCTGCTTGAATGGGCTCTGGCTGCAAGTGCTGGGCTCCGTGACAATTCTTCAGGGCATCCCGATGGTCTTGCTTTTCCAAAGTTTTTTTTTTACAATATAACACAGCTCCCTCTCTCCTCCCTAATAGGAAAAAACAAGTCTGCTCAAGACGGAGGCCCCCAAATGGTGACGCGTGATTGTCTGTACCGCAGCCCCAGCAGGCAGGAAGCACTGTCCCCATTCCAAGAAGCAGTCGTTCCCACCTGGAGGAGAGCAGCCTTGCTCCTTCCCTCGCTGGGTTGCCGCGGTAACGTCTGCAGGCTTTGGGGCTGGCTCCTGGCTCAAATCCCAGCCTTGCTCCTTCCTGGTCACGGGACCTCCAGCGAGGCACTGGAGCTGGGTGTGCCCCAGCTGTCTCGTCTTTAATAGGTCGGTGGTAAGTCTCGCCCACCTTGCTTGTAAGCCTGGATGAGACCGCACTCGGGAAGCCTTTGTAAGATTACCCAGCACACAGAGCTGTTCCGTCCTAGGGCACAAGATCTGGTTTGCGTCGGGAGGGCAGTTGCGGTAATGCTGTGAAAACTCTGCGGTGTTCTCTTCACATCCTTTCCACAGTCATTCAGCAAACTTTCTTTTACTGCCTATACGAGGTCCCTGGAAGACTAAGAGGACACACGCTGACCCCAGACACAAGTTGTCATTGGCAGTACAAATTCACTTGGGGCTGACAGTCCTAAGGTGGAGGCTGACGTCAGTCAAAGCAGTACACGCCAGCACCAGAGTGTAACAGGGAGACCCCCCCAGAGGTGTAGGGAGGGGTTAGACAACCTCTGCAAGGAAGGGAGATCTCAGCTGAGAACAGAAGGGCACGTAGGAGCACATCAGGGTCAGACGCTGAGAAGCCCAAGTGCGTGGAGGGCAGAGAACAGGCGGGAGGGAGAGGGGCTGGAGAGGTGGTCAGGAGCCATGGCAGTCAGGAAAGGAGAGGGACGCAGACAAGCGACAAGATCCCATTTGTATTTTTATTTACTTTTTATTATTTTTTAATTTTTTTAAGTAGGCTCCATGCCCCATGTAGAGCCCAGTGAAGGGCTTGCACTCACGACCCTGAGATCATGACAAGCTGAGATGGAGTTGGTCACCCACCTGATGGAGTCACCCAGGCAGCCCCATTTGTATTTTTAAAATACATGCTCTGCAGAGAACGGCCTGCAGTGCTGCACGAGTGGGAGCAGGGGTCCATCTCTCAAGTCAGTGTTACCAGTCCGGAGAAGAGGGCAGAAGGAGCTGGGATGAAGTGAGTGGATTTGTGCTGCTGCTAGATTTGGTTGGATGCTGAGGGTAAGAGAGAGGAAACACAAAACCCCTAGACTTTGGGATTCAGGCACTGGGTGGTTGGTGCGGCTGTTGACAGGGTTGGGAAAGGCTGGGGAGAGACCTGCCTGGACGTGCGGGAATCGAGCTCTGCTTTGGCTGAGTTAGGTTTGACAGGCTGATTCGCCACAGGTGTGGCCATGCCGAGTTAGACACCCAGCCGGGTCTCCAAGAGGACCCGGCTGGAGATAGCTGTGGAAGTCAACGCGTATCCCGGACTGCATGAGGTCACCTGGAGTGTGTGTGGACAGAGGACAGGACAGTCCACTTTGCGGTGACGCCAAGGAGAAGAACCAGGAGGGAGCTGGAGGCAAGTGAGAAGGAAGCGTTTGGGGAAGGGAGGGCGCAGCTGTGGGCAACAGCAGATCAGACCAGAAGTGCGTGATCGGATCCGGCAACTCAGGGTCCTGGGTCACCTTGTGTGAGCAGTCTGCAGGGAGGGGTGAGCCCTGCAGCTTTACTGGTGGGGTGCGACCCCCATCCGAGACAAGGTCATGAAGCCTTGTCATGAAGCACAGGAGAAGATGGGCAGTGACGTGGAAGGTGTCCCCCTGGGGGACAAGCAGCAGCTGGTCACGCATGTGAAGAGGGAGAGGTGGGACTGCAGCAGCGGACCCGACACAAAGTGTACGTGTGCTTCGTGTACAGTGTTCCTGGAGCTCAGAGTGGGCTGTAGGTTCTGGAGATGTGCCGGCTTAGGTCTAGTTTCAGTCCCATGCGCTTCCCAGTTACTTGATTCCCTGTAGAGGCTGTGCTGGATGGCGGGATGATCGATCTTTTCTGGTTGATTGCTTTGAAAAAATGAACCTTTTTTTCCTAATCTGCTAAACAGATGATCAATTCAAGGAATGGGAAGGGCAGGCTTGTCTTTCTTCCCCTAGAACACAACCCGCCATATGGGGAAGGGAGATGCAGAGCAGACTGTTGATACTGCAAAGATGGGGGGAATGGAGAGGACGCGGAATTCCACCCTGAGTGACACCTGGGTCCTCTGTGGTGACGCGACCTGACCTGAAGCCACGCTGTGCCCCACATGGGTGGCGTGGGTTCTTTGGTGGCACTTAATCTCCGTCCTCTAAAGTATAAATTGTTTCATGTCAGTATTGCTCGTTTCACCAGATTGTTCTAGTCAAGATGACCTCTGGACCCCCCTCCCCGCAGCTGCTCCCCCATCTCCGTCCCGCCCCCTTGAGCCCCCTCCTCCTCGCAGCTGCCCCCGGTCCCGCCGCCCCTCCCCCCGCCGGGAGCGCTCCGGGCGCGCCGGCCCCGCCCCGCATGGCCTCCCCGGGATAAGGGCCTCCCCGCGCGGCGCGCCCGCTCTTCCCCCGCTGCCTCCCAAAGCCGCGGGCCAGGGTCAGGGCGGGGGCCGGGCGGGCGTGCAGGGGGTGCTCGCGGCGCCCCGGCTCCGCCATGGTGGAGGCCTGGTACATGGACGAGTCCGCCGACGACCCGAGGCGGCCCCACCGCGCCGAGCCCAACCGCCCGGTCGGCCTGGAGCAGCTGCGCCGGCTCGGGGTTCTTTATTGGAAGGTACGCAGGGCCGAGGGCAGTCCCCCCATCGGGTCCCCCGTGCTCCCCGCACACCCCAACTTGCAGCGGGTGGGGACCGCGGCCGGAACAGGGCCGGGGGTGGGGAGTGGTGCTGCTCATGCTCAGTAGGGGAGCCGGGTGGTCGGCGGCGCCCGGGACATGCGGCGCCGGGAAACCTCCGCCTGGGGGCGGTGCGCATGCTCAGTAGGGGGGCCGGGTGGTCGGCGGCGCCCGGGACCCTCCACCTGGGAGCGGTGCGCATGCTCAGTAGGGGTCCAGGTGGTCGGCGTCCGGGGCATGCTGCGCTTGCCCGGTTTTAGGCGTT
The DNA here is from genome assembly GCF_002201575.2 of Neomonachus schauinslandi. NCBI lineage: Eukaryota > Metazoa > Chordata > Mammalia > Carnivora > Phocidae > Neomonachus > Neomonachus schauinslandi. The sequence continues at coordinate 2,181,354 of NC_058412.1, read as the reverse complement.
CCGGGCGCCGTGCGCATGCTCAGCATTGTGGTCGGCGGCCTGGCCTCCCTGCGCGTGCTCTGCAGACAGGCGGGGCCTGGAATCGGGCACTTGAGATGGCCTCGGGGCCGGGGTGTTTGGTCTGACGCGGTGCGCCGGGAGGACACGGATGGGTTCGCGCCGGGCACATTATTAGTGGACTATGCGGGGCGAGAGCGGGGCGGGAGACCTTGGAGACCGTCCCCAGGACCCCTGTGCGGTGCCCCGTGGTGCGCCGGCCTCCTCCGCAGGCGGCAGGTGCGCTCTCCCGGCGAGGTGCGCGCAGCGGTGCGGGGTGAGGGTCTCCTCGCGTGGGACCGCCCTCACCCCCCGCCGGCTGCAGGGTCCCCGCTGCCCGAGCCCGCTGTGATGTCCGCTCCCAAGGCGCTTGCTCCATCTGGGGCCAGAGTGGAGTGAACTCCGGTGTGCGCGGAGCCGCGCTTTTCCCCCATGAGACAGGCTCAGAGAATGTGCCAGCCCAACAGCTCTTTAGACCTCGTCTGGTCTCTCTTAGAGGAGAAGCGAGACGGTTTTCCATGGTACCTCTGGTTGAGTAGTGTTAACTTTTTTTTTTTTTTTAAAGATTCCCCCCCCCCCTTATTTTTAAGTAATCTCTACAGCCAACGTGGGGCTTGAACTCACCGCAGGCTCTACCGACTGAACCAGCCGGGCGCCCCTAGTGTTAACTTTCTAGATAAAACTGCCACCGGGGCCCCGGGGGCTCAGTGGTGAAGCGGTGAGCCTTCGGCTCAGGTCATGATCCTGGGGTCCTGGAATCGAGCCCCGCCTCGGGCTCCCTGCTCAGTGGGGGGTCCGCTTCTCTCTCTCTCTCCCGCTGCCCCTGCTTGTGCTCTCTCCCTCTCTTTCAAATAAAGTCTTTTAAAAAAAGAAAGAAAGCTGCCAGTTATTTCACCAGCAAAAATGGGTTTATTTAGGAATAGCAGAGAATTGCAATCCAGTATAAGCAAACCACAGCAAAAACCATAGGCAAGTCCCCCTAATAAATGAACAATCTTTCATTAAAAAATGGGGGGTGGAATTGGGTGGGCTGTTACAACAAGTCCGCTGGACTAGTGGCGTCTCCTTAGCTGGGCTGTTGCTGGGCAGAGGAACCCTTCCTTGCTCCTGCTGTGGTAAAGTGGCATCCACCTGCCAGGTGGGGCTTTTCCTGTTGGGTCTGCCCTTGACCCACAGCGCTGGGTGTAAGGGCTGCCCCTGCTGGTCCCCTGGCTCCGTTGTAAACAGGGTTCCTTTTCGTTCACGGTGGGCGGAAATGAAGCCAGGGCTAGCCTTCTTGCCATTAAGAGGACTTCTCTACTAAACACTTAGATTTTGGGCCTATGTTAATTTTTACAGATTATTTATCTTTTCCTAGCCCAAGATTTAACACTTAACCTACTGGAAAGTACCGTCTTTGAGGCAATCAAATGGTATATAATGTCTATTATGACAGGGAAATAAATTTTGTTTTATCATAAAATCAATTTATCTGCAATCTAAACTATTAGAAGAGTCAAGTTACTGTACTTTGGGGATTTCATTTTGCTTTTTACAGTTTAAGAGCAAGAATGAGATACTGGTCAACTTGTGAATGTATCCAAAGGATAAAATACCACATTTTAAAAGGCATCTTTTAGTTATTCCATGGGGTCAGACCCAGTGCCTCCTACTTTCTAGTTCTGCTCTGGATAAGTCAAAGGGCTATCAATATTAAATTATGTTTAGGGGTGCTCGGCTGGCCCAGTCGGTAGAGCATCCAACTCTTGGTCTCAGGGTCATGAGTTCATGCCCTATGTTGGGCATGGAGTATACTTAAATAAGTAAATAATGTTTATTCTGTGGTTTTCATGTCCTGTGTATTTTTATATACTTCCTTCGTAATAACTGTTCTTGGTCAGTGGGAACAAATGGAGCATTTTTTCATATCTGGTATCAGTGACACAGCAGAGTGATAAAAAGCTCTGTCTCATACACATAATTTGAAGTTAGATTGTTTTAGTGTGGAGCAGTACTGTGCATATCATGAGGTGGATTTGATAATTTTGGGAGTCATCTTTGTAGAACTTAATGTGTTGATGACCAGTATTTTAAGATATTCTGGAGTTTGCTGTTCAGTAGTTGTGATAAAATGTGCATTTTATCGCAACATAATGCAAGGTATGCTAAATTCGTTGCCAATAGTTTGAAGTAGGAGTGCAGATAACTCTGGCTGGGGTCCTAGGGGAGTGCTTCATGACAAACGTGTTAGAATGGGACCTTGAAGAAGAGATAGGGTTGTGATAAATGAAAATAATGAAGGAGATTTCTAGATGTAGGAAGCTGTCAGGAGCAAGGATGTGGGGATGTGAGGCATCTTTTGGAGAGTAGCAAATAATCCTATTTGGTTTAGAATGTAGATTTTTTAAAAAAAAACAGGTGATAGGGACAGAGGAGTAGAAAAGGCAGCTGGGGCCACATGATGGAAGGCCTCTCATACCAGTTTAATGAATTTGGGTTTTATTTGTAGGCTTCCAGAGCATCAGTCATTTCAGCCAAGGGAAACAGCTGACCAAAGAGATGCCATAGAGGGATCAGTTAGACCTGCAGAGGATTGGTGCTGGAGGAACAGGACTGGGGAGGAGGTGGGGTTGGTGACCTTGGACAGGGTTGGTGACCTTGGACAGGCTTGGCCATGGATGTTTCACCTGGGCTCCTAGCAGTGGGACTAGAATGGGGATGTAGAATCCCCCAGGAAGAACTGCTGGGGAGAAGGGAGGCAAGAATTAAGTACAACTGCACTCTCCTTAGCTATAATGGAGAATTGGGAAACCCTCCAGAGAAATAGGGAAAAGAGGGGAAGGAAGGTTAGTTTGCAATTGACAGAGGACTGGATGATAAATTTGGAGTGCAATCATATTGGAGATCCAGAGAGAGAACACTTCTTTGTTTCCTTGCATTCCTGTGACCTCCTTTTTGTTGTTGTTTAAACTCTAATAGTTGGATGCTGACAAATATGAGAATGATCCAGAATTAGAAAAGATCCGAAAAGAGAGAAACTATTCCTGGATGGACATAATAACCATATGCAAGGATAAACTACCAAATTATGAAGAAAAGGTAAGGTAACTCTAAATTCTTTGAAGAGGGGAATCGTTATATTCACTCTTATTAAACACAAGCTTCTTTGTTTTTTCTTTTAAGATTTAATTATTTATTTGAGAGAGCATGCAAGTGGGGGGAGGAAGGGCAGAGGGCAAGGAAGAGAGAATCCCAAGCAGACTCCCTACTGAGCAGGAAGCCAGACACGGGGCTCCATCTCAGGACCCTGAGATCACAACCTGAGCTGAAATCAAGAGTTGGACATTAAACTGACTGAGCCATCCTTTTTCTAATTTCTTAACATGGTTGCTGAGGTCATGGACTTGCAGCCTTCTTTTTTAATGTAGGTATTTAGTACTGTAGATTTCCCCTAAGTACTGCTTTTGTGGCATCACACAAATTTTAAATGATTTTCATTTTCATCAGAATACCTCCAAATTAATTTTTTTGATTTCTTCTTTGACCCATGTGGGTTTTTTGATACATGTTAGTTTCTAATTATATGGGGACTTTTCCAGAGACTTTTCTTTTATTGCCTTCCAATTTAATTCCACTGTAATCAGAGAATATATTTTGAAAGACTTGAGTCCTTGTAAAATATTGAGGCGGTTTTAATGGGTCACAATATAGTTTATCTTCGTGAATGCACCATGTGAGTCTGAGAAGAATGTGTATTCTGCTGTTGTTGGTTGACTCATTCTATGAATTGGTGGTGCTATTCAACAACTGTTCCTTTCTGATTTTCTGCAAGCTGAACTTGTTGTTTATTGATGGGTGGTGTTGAAATCTCCAACTAAAATAGTGGATTCATGTGTTCTTCTCATTCTGTTAGTTTTGCCTTGTGTATTTTGATATTTGTTGTTGGGCGCATACATGTTCAGGATTGTCATGTCCTCTTAGAGATTTGACTGTTTTGTCATTACATGACATCCATCTTTATCCCTGATGATTTTCCTTGTTCTGAAGTCTGTGTTGTCTGAAATTAATATAGCTCCCTGAGCTGTCTTTTGATTACTGTTAACATGGTGTATCTTTCTCCAAGTTTGCTTTTAACCTATTTGTGTCTTTATTTTAAAGTGGGATTCTCGGGGCGCCTAGATAGCTCAATCGGTTAATCGTCTGCCTTCAGCTCAGGTCATGATCCCAGGGTCCTGGGATCGAGCCCCGCATTGGGCCCCCTGCTCAGTGGGGAGCCTGCTTCTCCCTCTCCCTCTTCCTGCTGCTCCCCCTGCTTGTGCTCTCTTTCTCTCTGTCAAATAAATAAATAAAATCTTTAAATTCTGTCTCCAGTACTTACTAGCTATGTAACCTTGGGCTTCAGTTTCCGAAATGTGTGTCACATCCCTGTCTGGTTCTCATGCTTGCTTTGTCTCTGGAGACGGATTTTTTCTTAACTTTTAACATGCCCTGTTATTTTTGGCTAAAGCCAGAGTGTAGTGTCTGTTAAGAGGAACCAAGGCAAGACGGCCTTTAGTGTGAGGGTTTGTGTTACCTGGGTGGGAGTCCTGTTTGCTGTTGCTGGTGCCAGGGGTTTGGTTTCTTCTAGTTTCCTTGTTTTTCTTCTCCCCTGAGGTCTTTGTTTCTCCAAGCACTCTTCCTCACATAGATTCTGTGTCTCATGGTTCTTCCAAAGCTTTAAGTCACTATTATTCTTCTGAAGCCTTGTCACGCGGTAAGCTGTTGGGGAGGAAAAGTGCTTTGTGATTTCACGATTCAGTCTAGTTTTTAGTGGGCTTAGTTTTTCTGTTGTGGCCTTTTCATTCTCCCTTTAGGCTGGAGGGGGCTGGAGGTGGCCTTCTTGCAAGTCAGATAAGGCTCTGGTACAGTTGTTTCCCTGGGAGTACTGGCCTTTGGTATGCAGGATGTTCTCTGAGTTTTCAAAAATGGCTACTTTTCCCCTCCCATTGCCTGCACCGTGAAAGGGTATTTCTGGGATCTTCATCAAGAGAACCTGGTGGGGTTTCTAGATATAAAAGCCACAGACCTGTGGGGCTCCCTTAATACTGGGCTCCCAGGAGTTTTTCACTTTCGAGCTGGTGCACACTCAACCTGCTGCAGTTTGCCAGGATGACCACTTGTGTGTTGTACCAGTTTACCTGCTCCAGGAGGCTCTGCGTCCACCTCTGTCTCAGAGCTAAGGGAAGCATTTTATCCTGTGACCTCAGTCTTCTGATGGATCTAGGGAAAGTCACCCAGACTGTTCTTCCATCAGCTTGGATGTCTTCTGTGTGTGTTTCGGAGAAAGGAAACAGGCAGGTATACCAACAAACTGAACTAAGAACAAAAGCAGCATGAGAACACGGACCCTGCAAACATACACACATGGTGTCATTGCTGTCAAATTATTCTTGCCGGTCAGAGCATGAGTGTTACAGTACCTTACAAGATGAAGTCATTTCTCACCAAATGCCCTAATGGGTCATGAATTCTCTCAGATTTCAATGGTGTGCTTTTCCATGAATTTTAAATTACTCATCTTCTTAGCAGCGCTTTTGTCTTTTTTTTTTTTTAGTTTAGTTTTTATTCTTTATTTTTTTAATGCACACAGGTGCACACGCATAAGAGAAAGAGAATGGGGAGGGGCAGAGGGATAGGGAGAGAGAGAATCTTAAGCAGGCTCCACAGTAAGTGCAGAACCCTGTGCGGGGCTCGATCTCACAACCCGGGATCATGACCTGAGCCGAAATCAAGAGTTGGACGTTCAACTGAGTGAGCCACCCAGGCGCCCCAGCAGTGCTTTGTCTTATTACATCGAAGGGGCTCAGATGCTGTTAATGTTAGTAATTATATTCTCCCCATCATCCTAGTCCTGCAGAATAGCTTCTCTCCTGGAGGAAAACTCCCTTGCTGATACAGGCTTATCTCTCTTGTTTCTCTGAAACAAACCTTTACTTTCTAATGTGTTATGTTTGTGTTAGGTGTCCTCATGATTAGATTCAAGTGATGCATTTTTGGCAGGAATCCTACACAGAAGGTGTTGTGTCTGCTCGGTGCACCCCATTGGGAGGCATGTGGTGTCAGGACCCTTCCTGGCTGATGGGAAACTTGGTTAAGTTCGTGTTCATTGGGTTCTTCATTGTGAAGTTACCATTTCCCCCTCATAACTAATAAGAAATTTGTGAAGTTACTTTGAGTCTGTGAACACTCTGTTTCTTCTCAAACTTTCACTCAGTGTTTGCAGTAAGTCTTGATGGTTCCTGCCTGAATCAGTCACCGCCATCAGGGTGGTGGAAATGGTGACCTTCTAACTATCCTCTAGTATTGAATTGGCCTCCGTCTGTAAGGAAAAGCTGCCTGTTCCTTCTGGTTACATCAGTGTGGGCTTACAGAGTCTTACTTGAATCATGGCAGGCATGGATTACAGGCCAGTGAGTAATTTTGATGTTCGGATTGCCCCAGACTTAGCAAGTAGGAGCGTTTCTAACTGGTTCCTGTCCTTTTGGCAGATCCCCATCATTTTCCTGAGCACCTCTTTACTTGCTGGATCCACTTGTGCCAGGCACCTCCAGTTCCCCTGATCTCGCCCTAGAATCAGCCCCTCTTCCTGGTACCTGTCACTGGTACTTGGAAACCCAGACGGGAGTCCTCATTGCTACTCGGGGGTCATTGCCCCAGGTCCTTGCAGCAGATGGGGCAGTGAATTCTGTGTCTGTGAGAGAGAGAAATCGTTGGTTTGAGCTGATGCCTCTCATTCTGGTCAACTCCATAGGACTTTTTCTCATCCTCCCTCACTCAGTGCTTGCCCCTCTCTTGTCCCACTGTGAGGACCCCAGCCCCCAATCGCGTCCACCTACTTACTCATTTCCCTCAGCACACACAGTAGTTTCAGCCTGGCTGCTACACCCGTCTGTTGCAGAGGGCAGTCCTGCTGAGTGGGGCGTGAGGCCGGTTTGCAGGTCTTTCTCTCAGACTGAGGACAGAGTGAAGTGATATGGTCACAAATTACTCAGGTCAGTATGGTTTAAGTTTTCCTTCCCATGCTTCTTTTATCCTATTTATGATTACGTAAAACACAACAAAGTTCTAAAATCTCAACTTTGCCAGAAGGGTCATCCCCTTTCCCCTTTACTGCACTGTTCCCACCATCTGCCCGTCGACAGTGGTTGTCTTAGCGTCTTGTTATGACGGTGCTCGTAGACCTCAATATTCTGCCACTCTCTGGTGTTTGGGCATCTGAGTTCTTTCCAGTGTTTTACACTACAGCAGAGAGTAACCTTGTGCAAATTTATATTTATGTAGTCGGAGGCGAATCTTCAGGGTCCGTTCTGGGAAGGGGATTGCTTGGTGCGTGCCTAATGTGAATGTAGTTGGCTGGATCATTCCCCTCCTGGGGGCCGTGACACTTGCGTCACCACAGCCTGCCAGCATTCAAGACGGGTGTTAATGTGCTGCTCTTACTGTATGTAGCCATTTTCCAAATATTTATGGATTTTCCAGAAATGTGTAAACATTAAATAAGGAAAGCTGCAAACACACCTGCATGGGGGACAGAGAGCTGGGGAGATACTAACAGTGCGAGTAGAGACAGTTCGATGATGGCATTTTGGTAAGGGTACAGGGGTGGTTACTGTAAAATTCTTTCAACTATTCTCCGTATTTGAATATTTTTATTATCAATTTTAGGGGGATGAGGACTTTTTGAAAGACAAAAGATTTGAACAAATGGAAGGTGTTTGTTTATGGAAACAGTGACTGCCTTCCTCACGTGTACACGTGGCTTCTGACCTGGTGTGATGACTGTGTGTGTGTGTGTGTGTGTGTGTGTGTGTGTATATATATATATATATATATATATATATATGTGCCAGGCACGTGACGACTGCGCGCGCATCTGAAGCACGTGATGACCGCGCGTGCGTTTGAGGCACGTGACGACTGCATGCGCACGTAAGGCGTGTGACAACTGTGTATGTGCGTAAGGTGCATGATGACCGTGCATGCGTTTGAGGCACGTGACAACTGCGCGTGTGTAAGGCGTGTGATGACTGCGCGCGCGTAAGGCATGTGACAACTGCGTGCGCGTGTGCGACGACCGCGCATGCGTGGCACGTAAGGCGTGTGATGACCGTGTGCGTGTGAGGAATGTGACAACTGCGCACATGTGTAAGGTGCGTGCGAGGCCCGTGACAACCGCGCACAAGGCCCGTGACGACCGCGCGCGAGGCCTGTGACGACAGAGTGCGCGCGCGTGTGAGGCCCGTGACGACTGCGCGTGAGGTCTGTGACGACCGCGCGCGCGCGTGAGGCCCGTGACGACGACCGAGCGCGTGTGAGGCCCGTGATGCCCGCGCGCGAGGCCCGTGACGACCGCGCGCGCGCACGTGTGAGGCCCGTGACGACCAAGCGCGAGGCCCGTGACCACCGCGCGCGTGCGTGCGAGGCCCGTGAGACTGCCGTGTGCGGCGGATGGGAGCAGGAGCCTGGATGTGCGTGGGAGCCTTGACTGCGCCGCTGAGCCGCGTGAGGTTGGGCGAGCGCCCGGCCTGTCCGTGCGCGTTCCCTCGAGGGTCGCGGGGGGAGGACCAGTGCCCTGAGTTGTTCTGTGTGGGGCACTGAGAATGTCGCCGGCACACGGAAGTGCTGTGTCGCTGCTGGTCTGCTGACGGGCTTCCCGATTGCCCGAGCTCCCGCTCTGACGTGTCGTCACCTTCCCGCTGCGGAGAACGCTGCCCCTCACTGGTCTCGGGGCGCTCGGGCTGTCGCGGGCCCGTGCGCACGTGCACGCCCGTCTGAGTCGCCGTTTCCGCCGTCCCCAGAGGAAGGCGTTCTATGAGGAGCACCTGCACCTGGACGACGAGATCCGCTACGTCCTGGACGGCAGCGGGTACTTCGACGTGCGAGATAAGGAGGACAAGTGGATCCGCATTTTCATGGAGAAAGGAGACCTGATAACTCTTCCCGCGGGCATCTACCACCGCTTCACGCTGGATGAAAAGGTAGGACGGCTGTTGAGTTGTTTGAAGTGGCCGGGAGAGGCCGGCGGGAGCCCTTCCGTCGGGCGGCCCGACCGCGCCCCGCTGCGCCCGCCCGGGAGGGCATCGCCGATGTCGGGCGTGCGGGCCGGTGCAGCCTCCTCCTGTCGTCACTGGCGCCGGGATCCGGAAGCGCATGCCTTTGTCACTTGTCACGTGTGAGCGCGCATAGGACAGGTTCCTACAAGCGAAAACGGGGTTGAAAGCTCTGTACCTTTCTATTTATCTGTGAGATTTTATTTATTTGACAGAGAGAGACAGCGAGAGAGGGAACACAAGCAGGGGGAGCGGGAGAGGGAGAAGCAGGCTTCCCACTGAGCAGGGAGCCCGATGCGGGGCTCGATCCCAGGACCCTGGGATCGTGACCTGAGCCCAAGGCAGAACCTCAGCGCCGGAGCCACCCAGGCGCCCCTCGTTTTCACTTCCGAGGGGCGATGCCACGCCGGCCTCCCTGGTGTCCAGCAGCCTGAGGGCCCCGCTGAGCGTGAGGAAGGGTGCGAAGGCCGCCGCCGGGAGCGCGGCGGGCGGCGGGCGGGCGGGTCCGTGCTTGTCCGCGCAGACGGCGGGTTACAGAGAGTGGGCTTCAGCAGCGAACCCCCGCGGCAGAGGCGCTGCTGTCTGAGCGTGAGCGCTTCTGGCCCCGGCCGCCGACACCCGCGGTCTGCGGGGTAACGTGTAGCCGAGGTGCGCGGCCAGCACCGTATCTCGGAGGCGGGTTTAACATGCGGTGTGTCTGTTTTCTAGAACTACGTGAAGGCCATGCGGCTGTTCGTGGGAGATCCCGTGTGGACGGCGTACAACCGGCCCGCTGACCAGTTCGAGGCTCGGGGGCGGTACGTGGCGTTTTTGGCGCAGACAGCCTAGCGGCGCTTCGCCCTTGGGAATGTCCTGAATCACAGCTCAGCCTGTCCTTCCTCCTCGTCTTACGCCCTAGACGTGGGGCTAGGTGCGCTTTCTTGGCAAGGTGATTCGATCGGTGTGTTTAGTGAAAGGAGCTTTATTATAAAAGTGATTTTTACGTGGAAGCAACTCTGGGACTGTGGACAAACCACGTTCATTTTACCTAATTCAAGATCAGCCCGAATGAGAGTCCTCTCCCCAATTGTTCAAGTGCGGGGCTGCTCCGTCCGGACCTGTTTCTTCGACCATAAGCAGACGTCTGCCCCTGCGGTGCCTGCCTTGAAAGAAGGTGTCACAGGAGACAACAGGACCGGCCAGACAGAAGACACTCTTCTCCCAGAACCGGGTGGGGAGTGCTGTCGGGGGCGAGGTCTCTCCTGTTAGTGGGGGCGATGCTCGGAGTTCCTCATGCCACTTTCTTGTTCAGAATAAAGTAGCTGCCTTAATTTTATACTCTTGGCTTGCAGGCCTTGTTCATCATGGTCATGGTGGTTCGCACATGTACGTAATGAATTTATATTTTACCTGCATTGGTGTTTGTTCACTGAGATTCCTAAGTTGATTTCCCTGTTAACTCTTCTACAACCAAGTTTTTGAATTTAATAGGAAAATTAATACATTATCTTTTTCCTCAACAATTATGAGATACAGTTTTGCCTAATTTGTTACAATAATAGAAAAACCCCGAATCAATTTCATGTTTTGAAGAGCAGATTGTTTTAAGGATTTTTTAAACTGGATTAAAAACCTTCGTGTTAAAATTCCTTTCATTGCCTCCACGTGGGCCTTGGGAACGTATGTCCGAGGCATGGAGGAAACTTGTCTTAGACGATTCAGTAAACTGAGTTTTAGGATTGGAACGCACGCGGGTAGCAGGAGGATGGTAAGGGGCGACATGGGCTGTGTCCGCCTCTGACGGGGAAGTCGGGGAGGCTCTTCCTGAGGGCGGCGCTCCTGCGTGGTCGGGTCGCTCATCCAAGGTGAATGTGGGAGAGGATGGATCCTTCGCATAGTCACCACCTGTAGGGCTCTGAGACCAGAATCTTCCCAGGGAGCACAAATGTTCGTCTTCCCAGTAGAACAGTTCTTGCTTTGCTGTCAAGTCTGTGTGGTTATCACTTTAGAGAGAGAGAGATGCCTGCTTGCTGAACAAGGTAGCTCTGCATGGGTGTTGCTTTGCAAATGTGTCGTTTTTAAATTTTTATTTTTTAAAGCTTAATTTATTTGAGAGAGAGACAGCATGGGGTTGGGGGTAGAGGGAGAGAGAGAATCTCAAGGAGGCTCCCTGTTGAGCGCGAACTGGATGTGGGGATTGATCTCACGACCCTGAGATCATGACCTGAGCTGAAACCAAGAGTCGGTTGCTCAACGGACCGTGCCCCCAGGCACCCCAAATGTGTCCTCTTTTTAAAGGTGCGGAGCACTTCCTGCCGTGGTGTTACGTGGCTGGGACACTGATCGGTCAGTGTGCGCGCATAACATGCCTGCCTGTAGCTTCACGCTGGTCTGTGTGCTGGCGTCGTAAGAAAGCTCCGTGTTTTCCTTATTCCGACATAGGCTAAAGGCTGCTGCGAACAGGGCCAGTGAGGTCTTGGGCCAATCCTTGTTGTTCCTGATGAAGAGGCAGGCACGAATAATCCAGGAACTTGTCAGCCTTGGGTCTGGATCCACATTCACCCTTTCACCCCAAGATACTCTCCCTGTTTGGAATCTGGTCTGTAAGGCTCCCGGGTGCCTGCTTTTTCACTCAGGGGTCGCCCTTGTCCACGGCTCCTGAGTCAACGGGGTCCTCTCCTCCCTCTGGTCTTCATGCCCCTCCTGCCACCATCTCGGTCCCCAACTGTGCAGGGATGAAGAGGGAGCTGGAGAGGGAGGAGGGGCCCCACCGCCTCTGAGAAGCCAGATGCTTCAGTGATTGTTGCTAATTAAACCAGGCGGAGCTTTGCATGTATTTTGCTATTTCTGCCCTTCAAATAAAAGAGTTCCCAACTATCAACTTACTATTCTGAACTAAAAATCCTAATTGCCTTTTTTTTTTTTTTAAAGATTTTATTTATTTATTTGACAGACACAGCGAGAGAAAGAACACAAGCAGGGGGAATGGGAGAGGGAGAAGCAGGCTTCCCGCGGAGCAGGGAGCCCGATGCGGGGCTTGATCCCAGGACCCTGGGATCATGACCTGAGCTGAAGGCAGATGCTTAACGACTGAGCCACCCAGACGTCCCCTAATTGACTTTTTTTAATGAAGTTTTTTTTTGTTGTTTTTTTTTTTAAGGGAGGGAGAGAATCTTACGCAGGTTCCCTCGCCTAGCACAGAGCCTGGCACAGGGCTCGATCTCGCAACCCTGAGCTCATGACCTGAGCTGAAATCAAGAGTCAAATGCTCACCAGACTGAGTCCCCCAGGCGCCTCAGGCCTAGCTGAGTGCTCACAGAAGTGCGGGAAGCATGGCAGGTGCATCCGAAGTGTTGCTGGAGTAACACACGGGAAGAGCCCGAGTGGCGCTGGCTGCTTCTCAGCGGATCTCACGACGTTTCTCCTACCTCATCCTGCCTCCACAACAGGCCATGTATCCTGAGCCTTGGTTAAGAAAATAGGCTACCGGATTTAATTCTTACTTCAAAATAGCGCTTTAAAATATGAAAACATTTGGGGCGCCTGGGTGGCTCAGTCGTTAAGCGTCTGCCTTCGGCTCGGGTCATGATCCCAGGGTCCTGGGATCGAGCCCATGTCGGGCTCCCTGCTCAGCGGGGAGTCTGCTTCTCCCTCTGCCCCTCCCCCTTCTGGTGATCTCTCTCTCTCAAATAAATAAAATAAAATCATAAAAAAGATTACACGCAGACTTTGGAGGCTGCAGTTCCTGAGCAGAATGGATGGCCCCTGGTGTACCCACTGTGTTCTGTGCCCCTCAGGAGCCGCCTCGACTGCGGCTGGGGCTTACCAACCCGGTTTCCCTCAGTTCTGGAGGCTGGCTGTCCGAGGTCAGGGTTCTTGCAGAAAGGCTGCCTGCTCGCCACGTCCTCACATGGCAGAGGGGGAGATGGCTCTGGAATTGCCCTTTTCCGCAGACACTAATCCCATCGCGGGCACCGCCCTCATGGCCTCCCCTAACCCCAGTCACCCCCAGAGGCTTGCCTCCTAACGCCATCCCCTGGGGTCTAGGCCTTCACCATGTGAATTTGGGGGAGTATGTTCAGCCCACCACACATGGGCAGCAGAAGCTGAAAAGCTTCCCTTTGGAAATTTGGAATTTAAGATCTTTCTGTTGGTGAGAACACCAGCCTCCGCCTCCAGGCTGCCCAGCAGGCCTCCCCTAGCTGTGAACAGCCCTCCCTGAACAAGAGCTTCCACGTGGCTGCTGGAGAGGATGATTCATGCTCTTAATTAGACACCGGAGCAGTGTCGTTACCTTGACTTGACAGGCTGACGAAATTGCAGGGAAAATCTTCAGTTTGAAAAATGTCCAAGTGTGTATTGTGCACATGCATGTGCACACACACGCACGCACACACACACACGCATGCCCGTACCCAGCTCTGGATAAGGATGCTGGAAACCTCCAGCTGTCTGTCCTGTCCGTCTGCTTGGCTGGGCCCTGAGGAGGGAAAGGCGGCCTGTGAGAGGGTGGAGGAGCTGGGTCAGGGGGCTGGGGGGACAGGGTGCGCCTGGCGGGGGAGGAGGGGTCCCTGGAGCGTCTGCGCTCATCGGCCCGCAGCCAGGCCCCGCTCAGTTGGAAAGAAGCTGGGGCTGGCGTCCCTGGGAGTAGGAGCCCTTTTCTGAATTTCTATGTATTCTGTTCTGTTTTCTGCTTTAGGAGGTTAGTTTTCAAAGCCTCCTCTTGAAGGCAGGGGGCCAGGGCACTGGAAGCGATCCAGGCTGAGAATGACACCCCAGGCCAGTGGGGCTGGGGCTGGCTTGTCGCTGCGGCTGGGCCCTGGGGCCTGTGTGCACAGTGACCTCGCCCAGGGACGTTGGTCTTGTTCTGCACTGCAGAGCGCTTCTCCAAGAAGCCCTCCAACAAGGCCCCTGTCTTTCTGCTTCCTTTGTCATTATAGTTGAGTGTCTTTTCCACATTAAACATGCTTGTATTTTACGCAGGCTGTTCCCCCAAATCCCCGGGCCCCCCGGTCACCTTCCACCTAAAACCCAAGTGGGATCTGATACATGATACAACAGCCTGGCACCGGACAAATCAGTGAGATTGATGTGATTTGCTTTCGTGTCTGAGTATTTTCCGGCTGCACATGGTTAATTAATCATGGTGGCTCTGGGGAGACAGGCCCCTGGTGGCGCCTGACGCTCTAGATTGCCCTTGCAGCACACGGCGGGGTGCCCAAGGACAGGAGACGACAGTGGCAGAGCCAGGGACGGAGGTGCGCCCTCTGGCGGCGCGTCCTGCTGCCCGGGGCCAGGCCTTCCAGCTGCGGTCACGCATCTTGACATCAGTGCCGGGGGCTCTGAGCTGCCCGGGGCCTCCCCGCGCCCACAGCGCCCCGGAATTCTATGAGAGGTGCCTCCATTTCCACACACACACTTCCCCGGGGGCGCAGAGGACAGAAAGGGAGCCCTGCTGCCCCCATAGGTGGTGGGCGTCCCGTTGGGTGAGCGTGCAGATGCTGGACCCTGCCACGAGGCCACGGGGCCCGGTTCTGCTACCCGCATAGCTGTGTGGCCTTGGGAAAGTTCCTCAGATTCTCTGTGCCTCAGGTTTGTCTCCTGGAAAGGGAGTAGGGCCGAGGGCAGGGTCCCCTGAGGAGCTCAGGGCGTGGCGGCCATGGCGGGTTGTTGCCGAGTGTCGCACACACCTGCTTTCACCCAAGCTCGCGCGCCGCTGAGCAGGTGTAGTGAGCGCAACAGCGATCAGCAAAAATTCATGTCAGCTGGGACCTTGTTTGGAAATAGGATCTTCGTGGCTGTGGTCGGGTAAGGCTCTCGGTGAGATCCTCCTGGGTTAGGGCGGGCTCTGACTCCCGGACCGGTGACCCCGTGAGACAGGGAGGGACCCCAGTGGGAGGTGGGTGTGTGAAGGTGGAGGTTGTCACAACACCCCCCCCCCCCCCGAGACGAACGGGCCTGCGGACACCTGACCCCCGAACCGTGAGAGGACAGGCCAGTGTCGTCTTCAGTCCCCCCGTCTGGTGATTTTTCTGCGGCAGCTTCAGGAAACCTGCACAGTCTCCTGTTTTCCCACGAGAGTCGTGAAGGTCAGTAAGGTCACCGGCAGGGGCAGGAGGCTCCAGCTTGTGCCCCCCGGGGGTGGTGCGGGGACCCGGGTGGAAGCAGGCGGCCAAGGGCAGGCCACGTGCAGGGGGACCCGGCCCGCACAGCAGGGGTGGGGTGGCTCTGGCGGGAATTCTCTGAGGCTGACCCTGCCACCCCCTGCCGCTTCCAGCTGTGGGGTCCTGTGGGTGGCGCCCCCATCTCTGACCCTTCCCTTGTGGCTCTGCCCTGGGCATCACTCTGGCCGTGGACCCTTTGGCACCCGGTCCTATCCTTCCTGACGTGGCCTTTCACGTAAGGTTGGCGAGCGTGACCAGAGGCCACCGTCGGGGGTGCTTGGCTGGTCCTGCAGGCCACACGTGGGGGCCCCCAGTGCTCCTGTGTTGCTCCTCAGCCCGGTCAGCAGCCCCCCAGCTGTTCTCCCCGCTCCTGGTCCCGGCGCCGCGCGGGCTGGCCCGGCTGCGGTAACGTCTGTGGGGGGAGAAGCCTCGGGGAGGAAGGCCGGGCTCGGCTCCTCCGGTGACGGAGTCTGACCCCGCACGAGGCTCCCTGGCAAGGGGACCTCCAAGTGGGTCAGCGACCCCCAGCGCCTGGAGAAGATTCGATCCACTTCCTAGAAAGGCTGGTACTGACATCTTCCGTGCTGCTCACGTGCTGGGAACTTAATGCGGAGCGATCCTGTTCGAACATTGCTACAAACACGTGAGGCCCCGGCCGAAGGTTCAGAGGGTCACTTGGCCACCAAAACGCTGGGCAGGAGGGCCTGCACGGCCACGGGCGGGGTGAGCGTCC
Organism: Neomonachus schauinslandi; assembly: GCF_002201575.2. NCBI lineage: Eukaryota > Metazoa > Chordata > Mammalia > Carnivora > Phocidae > Neomonachus > Neomonachus schauinslandi. The sequence continues at coordinate 2,165,374 of NC_058412.1, read as the reverse complement.
CGGCCTGTCCCACGTCTTGGCCTGGGGCCAGCCTGGCTGGGGTCGCTGCTCCTGGAGGATCAGCATGGGCCCCCCACCGCAGGACGGTAGTGGATGTGGCAGAGCCACACTTGTCCCCCCAAACCCCCAGGGGGAGGAAGACCCCAGAACCCCCTTCTGTGAGCTTGCGGGTCCCACCTGGCAGCTGGCTTGGGCACCACTGACCGGGCCGGGGCCTGGCTCTGCCCCGTGCCACCGCTCAGGTGACGAGCATCTTCGTCATCCTCCGGCCTCCGTGTGCCGCCCTCCGGGCCTGCGTTACCCCTCCTGCGGGTTCCCTAACAGTGCTCCTCTCATCCCGGTCCTTTCCTGTTGAGTTTCTTGTTTCTTCACTGCCCACGGTGGCCTGAGGGGAGCCACGGGTGTTGCTTAAAGCAGAGATGATCTGAATTCGAATGATGTCCATCTCGTATCTCCGATCTGCTCGCCTTAGCAGGTGATCTGTATGAAAACTACTAACCAGATTCTTTGTTTAATCAAGTATTTCATAAAGTCTTCAGGGTAAGTACTTGGTGGGGGGAGCCGTGGTGTGTAGGGGGGTGCGTGGTGGGCTGTAAACCCTGAGGCCACACTCCCCGGGCCTGGCCTGGGCCGAGTGGGGCCAGTGGGGTCGGGCTGGTCTTGGCTCTTGGTGCCACCTGTGGGTCCTTACCTGTCCCACAGGGTGACAGCATCTGTCTCCAGGGTTGCGTGGGGTAACGCTGGCATTCCTTGGGGCGCCCGCCCATGGAAGCTGCTGTCCATCCAGTGCTACTTGGGCCTCACGGGATGGAGGACCCTCCCCTCCAGATGGTGGCTGGGGAACTGGGGTTACAGGCCCCCTGCACTGGGGCGGTGGGGGGGGGGCATCCGATACCAGCGCCCACTGCAGCCCGGGGTGGGCCTCCCGGGGGAGGGCGCTGGGCACAGTTCTGAGCAGCCTAGGGAGGGTCCGGATGAGTGATCCGTGCACACCTGTGCGGGTGGGCGTGCACACCCGTGACCGCACGCTACGTGAACTTTTTTCTAAGCAGAGTGCCCTGCACCCCTCCCCCGCGCCCCGTCACCGTCCTGGGAGCCCGGCGCGTGGCTGAGGGAGTCCTCACCGTTCCCCAGGCACCTCCCTGGCCCTAGGAAGGTAAGCTGGTCTGAGCGTCGGTTTGTGTGACTCCGGAGCTGGAGGGACAACCTTGCCTTCTGCAGCAAGGGCGCTGGGAGTCGGCGCTCCAGCCAGTGGGACCATCTGCAAACCACTGGTTCATTACTTTAACGTAAAAACACCATTTAAGAAAAAATGCTTGGGGTGCCTGGGTGGCTCAGTCGGTTAAGTGTCTGCCTTTGGCTCAGGTCATGATCCCAGGGTCCCGGGATCGAGCCCCATATTGGGCTCTGTGCTCAGCAGGGAGCCTGCTTCTCCCTCTCCCTCTGCCTGCCTGTCTGCTTACTTGTGATCTCTCTCTCTGTCAAATAAATAAAATCTTAAAAAAAAAAAAATGCTTTATTGGGGGCCTCTGGCTGGCTCAGTCGGTAGAGCATGTGACTCTTGATCTTGGGGTCGTGAGTTTAAGCCCCACATTGGGTGTAGAGATTACTTAAAATATTTTTAAAAAATTAAAAATGTTCGCAGGTGTAGTCTCTCAGGAACCCCCCCCTCCCCACGCCGGCTCCCCTGGGAGGGTCCCTTAGATTGGCTGGCAAGTTCCAGCCCTGTCTCTACACCGTTCTGCAATCATGTGTATCTATAACAATGTATATGTATCTTTAAAATAACTCGTGCATGTAATCTTGCCATCCTAACTATTCCTGCAAATTTTTAGACATGTGGTCATTAGTGGATGTCTAGATCATTCTTTTTTTTTTTTTAAGATTTTACTTATATATTCGACAGAGAGAGAGACAGAACAGGAACACAAGCAGGGGGAGTGGGAGAGGGAGAAGCAGGCTTCCCGCGGAGCAGGGAGCCCGATGCGGGGCTCGATCCCAGGACCCTGGGATTATGACCTGAGCCGAAGGCAGACGCTTAACGCCTGAGCCACCCAGGCACCCCTATAATCACTGTCTACTATCCAATTACAGAACCTATCACTCTCTAGGATGTTTAAATCCCCTTTTAATTTTTTTTAAAAGATTTTATTTATTTTAGACAAATGCGTGTGGGGGGGGAGGGGCAGAGAAAGAGTCTCAAACTGATTCCCCGCTGAGCACAGAGCCCAACACCGGGCTCCATCCCAAGACCCTGAGATCATGACCTGAGCTGAAATCAAGATTCAGATGCTCAACCGACTGAGCCACCCGGTGCCCCTAAGTCCCCTTTTAAAAGCAAAACCTTTACCAATTTTGATGCTTCTGTCTGATTATAGGAGAAAGCAAATACACTCATTTGGTGGAAAATTTTGAAGTTCAGAGATCTAGAAGGGAAAGTAAAAATGACCTTATGCCCAATCTACCCGTAACTATTACAAAACATAAGTAATTTTCGGTCTTTTAATATGAACATTGTTTATATAAACGTCTCTTTTACTCTGTTTTTCTAGGTCATTAAAACTTTAACAGTATGATCTTGTTTAAACTCCTCTTAGGTATATGTGGTAATTAGTAATACATTCCCCTATTATTACTGTAACCTAACTTTGGACTCCTGCCCAGTCCTCCTCCAGAGCTGCCATCGAGCTCCTGCTCTGAGGAGGCTTCTGCTCTCGCCGGGTTACCTGGTGAGCAGACTGTGTGACTGGGGCGCCGGTCAGGCCACCATAACAGACCCCAAGCTGGGGCTTCAGCCACCGAGACTGCCCCTCCCGTGGTGCTGGGGGCTGGAAGTCTGAGATCAAGGTGCCGATGGGCTGGTTTCTCCTGTGGTCTCTCCCTCCTTGTCTTCACGTGGCCTCTGTGCATGCATTGCTGGTGTCCCTTCTTGTAAGGACATCAGCCCAATGGGGTCAGGGCCCACCCTTGTGACCTCATTTAACCGTAATTACTTCCTTAAGGGTCCATCTCCAAATCCTGCCCCACTGGGGATGATGGGTTCAACCTACGAATTGTGGGGGACATCATTCAATCTGACACTGGAGGAACAGCTTTCCAGGGGTGGGAAGCAGCAGGTGCAAAGGGCCTGGAGCAGGACCGGCTGCCTCCCTTGGCTGCAGGCCAGGGTGGCTGGAACGCAGTGGAGACATGGTGCGGCAGTGGTCGGGACAGACCTCCCTGAGCTTCGGACCCTTGTTCAAGGGAGGGAGGGCAGCCTCATTGGGGGATGGGGACCAGTGGAGGGCAGGGGGGCAAGGGACACAGTTTGTCTGCCTTGTGGGAACAAAAAGTTGGGGAGGGTGAGGAACAGAAGGCTGATGAAGTTGTAACCAAACCCCTGTAATCCCCTAAGAAAAAGGGAAACTGAGGCTCAAAATCCTAGTTGCTTAACAAGGCTACATGGTTCATGGTGTGTAGACCTCACCCTCAATCCCTTTGTTGTCAGACTGAAGAGAATTTGACATTCATGCAAAAACCATCTTGGGGGCATGTGCTACGTGCCTGGTGTTGTTCTAGAACACGGGTCCGCAAATTACAGCCCTTTGGTCAATTATGGACCATAGCCTGTTTCTGAATGTCCTGCAAGCTTAAGATGGCTTTTATAGTCTTTAAGAGGTTTTGAAAACAAAGACAAACCAAGCCGAGTTTGTGCTAGAGCTGGCCCCTGGCCACAAAGCCTGACACATTTACTATCTGGTCCTTCCCAGAAAACATGTGCTAACTTCTCTTCCGGAACACCAGTGAGCCAAGCCAGGACGCCACCCTCATGAGCTTGCTTCTAGTGGTGTGAGCATGGGAGGCTGTGGGGGGAGAGGGGTGTTCAGAGTGTGGGTTGTCCCTTCTTTCCAGAGGGACCCAATAGGACTTCGTGGAGGTGGCCGCATGGGACCTGGAAGGATTCAGCCCAGCAGAGCGACCCATCCCCAGGGCAGAGGCGTGGGTTCGCGGTGTCCTTGTCAGTGGCAGGGGTCGACACCTGCTATTTAATGGCTCACCGAATTTGCATGCTAAACTTCATTACTGCTAGTCCGGTTGCTTTTCCTTTAACGACCCAGGGGAGGAGGAAGACAAAGCCTAACTGCTCCTGAGGGGCAGTGATGATTTTATTGTCTGTGATTATAATGATGGTTGGTAAGAAAGCTGATCTGCTGGCTTTTTAACATGCAAGTCTTTACAAACGGCTCTGTCGTAGCTACGTGTCCCGGAGAGCGATGCCCACTCAGTGGTCTCCGTACTTAGAATTCCCTTGAGCGTGGGAAGAGTGTCTTCTGTGGGAAGAGTGTCGGGATCATAGGAGGGGGACTCAGCCGCCTGGAGCGGGGGGAGGCCTCCTGGGAGCACTGGAGGAGGCTCCCAGAGCTGCCCGCGGGGGCGGTGGAAAGGTCCCGGAAGGAAAGCAAAAGCGGGGTGAGGCCCGGGGGTGCCCTGCCCGCTAGGGGTGGCGGAGCGGCCACACGGCGGAGCAGCAGTGGCTGAGACCCGCAGGCTGCGCAGGCGGCCGGGGTGTGGGGGGGGGGTTCCTGAGGGAGGAAGGTCTGCGTGAAGCTGTTAGATTCGAGATTCTCTCCGCCCACAAGACCCTGTCTGGTCCCGGGGCGGGGGGAGTGTGGGCGACCCTGGAAGGAGAGAGGTGCTGGGCAGGAGCCTTCCCCAGACCCTGGGGTGACATCCCAGCGCCTGCTGATGGGGCCTGGGACCCCGGGAGATGAAAAGTGGGGGACCCGGTACTGGTGGTGCGGAGCTGTGCAGAGCCCCCTCCTCTCCTAGTGACCGGCAGGAGCTGTCCGCCCCCCGCTCCGCACCAGTGGATGCCATGCACCCCCCCGCATCAGTGGACGCCGCACCTCCCCCCACCACTGGATGCCTGCACACGTGGGCCACAGGGCAACCAGCTGCCAGGACGACGGGTTTGTGTCCCCACTGTGCCTGATGGAACAGTGTTGGTGTTTGGGTCTGTGTCCCCTCAAGTCCCGAGGTTCCAGCGGAGCAGGGCACACTCAGGGTTAGTGGGTCACTGTGTTTAGCTCTGGGATAGATTCTAGGGATGCGGTTATTTTTTAAATTTTAAGATGAAGGAAAAGTGCATGTGAACTAGATCAATCACACCAGTTACCCCAGACTGGGCAGCGGTTCGCTGCTCCCGCCTTGAAGGAGCGAGGTGGCCGCCCAGGTGCCCTGCAAACGCCAGGCTCCCCAGCCCATGGGGCTGAGTGAGGCTCGCGAGCTGCCCTGGTGTCCTCCTGCCTGGAGGTGGTCATGCAAACAGGGTTGGGGAGGGAGGGTGAATTTGAAGGTGCAAATACCAATTTCTTGGGGAAACTTTGGTCCTTTCCCGGACTCCCTTGGCTTCGTCCTGCAGGAGTCTGTGCAGTACCACCTGCCCCATGCACAAGTGACCTGGGGCTGACAGGCTCGCAGTCCATGGACACACCCCCACAGGGACCCTCGTGCTGTTGTCCCAGGTTGGAGGGACAGGCCGTCTCACTTCCCCAGAGCTGCCAGATTTGAAGGAAAACTCTCAAGGTGAGAGGATTCAAATGACCTCACCAGTTTTTATTTTTCTCCTAGAAGAGAAAATTTTTTTCAAACCTCCTTAGTATCATAGTCCTTTTGGCTCTCTCTCTTTTTTTTTTTTTTTTAAAGGTTTTATTTATTTGACAGACAGTGAGAGAGGGAACACAAGCAGAGGGAGTGGGAGAGGGAGAAGCAGGCTTCCGGTGAGCAGGGAGCCCGATGTGGGGCTCGATCCCAGGACCCTGGGATCGTGACCTGAGCCGAAGGCAGACGCTTAACGCCTGAGCCACCCAGGCGCCCTGCTCTTTCTCTTTTTAACCTATAATCTATATTTCAACAAGTATGCTGAGACTGTCTGCCTGTAGGTACTATATTTGCATGCTTTTGCTTTATTATAAAAATGAATAGAAACAGTTTTGCTTTATGCAATAAATGTTTATATCATGGTCTTTATTTTTTTTAAGATTTTATTTGACAGAGAGCACAAGTGGGGGGAGGAGCAGAGGGAGAAGCAGGCCTCCCGCTGAGCAGGGAGCCGGATGCAGGACTCGATCCCAGGACCCTGGGATCATGACCTGAGCTGAAGGCAGATGCCAAACTGACTGAGCCACCCAGGTCTTTAAAATGGATTATATTTTAAAATGTATTAGAAGAGCTAGGTTTTTAAGTTCTCTCTATGCTCAACATGGGGCATGAACTCCTGACCTTGAGATTGAGTCACATGCTCTGTACAGGGACTGGCCCAGCCGGGCGCCCCTAGAAGAGCTACATCTTTAAAGGACCCTTGCCAGAAGTTCTTTAGTGAGGAAGTTCTCAGGTAGTTTAGATTTTCTTTAAAAGCAGGATTACTGCAGAGCAGAATACATGACCCCAAAAGATGTCACTTTCACGTGTGGATTAGTTTGAGCTAAAGGCAATCGACACAGCAGATGCAATAAAAATTCTTACCTCTCAACTACCTAGAAGAGTTTGGATAGGGGGCCTCACTCAGAGGGAGGGGTTACCAGCTATAAACTTTTACCTGCATGACCTATCTTCCTGTGAATGCTCCTATCTCCTTCCTTAGCTCAGGATGAAGCAGAAGCCTCAACTGCCTGGCTTGTCCTTGGGGCTCATGTTCTTAGGGGTGCCCCCATACCTACACACTTTTCTGTTAACCTGTTTGATACGTCCGTTAGATTATTAGGCCAAGGAACCTAGCAGGTGGAGGAGAAAAGTCTCCTCCCCTGCAGCTGGTGCAGTGGGCAGCATCTTTACCAGGAGGACATTCCTCCCCCTGCGGCTGCTGCAGCTGAGCTGCTGGGCCTCTGATAAGTGCTGCCTACGTCAGGTAAGGATTTTTACCATGCTAGTGTTCCAATCTCTGCCTGCAGGGTCTCATGGAAGGGAGAAGGGACAGTCCTTCCTTTCATAAACTCAGACTAGCAGGAGCAAATATTTGTAGAACTAGTTCCTTGGATGTAACGATTTGTTAAAGTTTGTTATAAGCACTCTTGGTTTCTGTTGATCCTTTTCCTCCCAGAGATGGTCAGTTTTTCTTTATTGTGTTTTTTGTCCTAAAGCAGAATTGCCATAGAGCAGAACACGGGCACAGGCCCTGTGAGCCAGCCCCACATGCTGGCCTCTGTTTGGACATGCGTTGCTTGCGATTAATGTGCCTGTGAGGTAGATGCCTTGCCAAGGGGGCTCTTGAAAGCCATAGCTGAGAAGCTGGCAGGCATGGGAGGATCATTTACCGGCTGTGGGAGTGTTTGCCACTGAATTCGTGGACTCCACGTTTAGGTAAGTTGGTCATGTAACGGGTTAGATTGACACCAGGTCACCCACCAACCTTAAGAAAATTTCTGTACGGTGAGGTATGCTGTGAAACACCGCACAGTCCCCAACCCAGAGACCCGTTCCTCTTAGGCGTCAGTCTGGCTCCAAGAGACCCAAAGTTTGGCTGAAGCTGTTAACTTTTTATTTTTCCCATGCACGTTTTCCTTGCATGTTGCCTTATGTCCTGACCACCTGACTTTGTGACCGGTGAGCACGTTCTCCCTGGGTCAGATGGTCCACTTACTCAGGTGCAGCTGGTGGCCGGCTGAACTGACTGGGGACCCGAGACCCTAAACCACTGGCAGCACTCTGTCCGGTCACGCCAGCTCCCAGGAATTTGTCATCAAGGGCCCATCCATCAAGGGCTTTTGTCCTCGCCACCGTCATTGTCTTATTGGTGCTGGGAAAGCCCCATTCCAGGAGCACTGCCTGGTGTCTGAGGTTAGTGGGCCACCGGAGGCACCTCATGTTCTCTTGGGAAACTGGACACACTGGTTACCTCAGTCTGACCACTGTGACCATCAAGTCTTGGTTTTGCGGCTAACTCCTGAAGTGAGCTCTCCGGGCTGTGAGAGCTGCCCCTTCTGCATTCTCCGGGTGCCTCTGCTCTTCACCTCATAAAGCCTTTCCACTACTGACGTCAACCTACATCCTACTCTGAAGGGCCTGATGACGGATCCTCTAAATTGGCTGTATTTGAAAGAAAAATGTTTTTAGAGAGCACTCATCCCAATTACCTCACTGGTATCTCTGGAAAAGAGATAAAAAGTGGATAAAAAGTATAATGGCCAGCATTACGGACTCCCTTAACTGAGTGAAAGAACAGATGCCACAACAAAATTAAACTTGACATCCAATGTAAATTCCCCTCCTCAAAATCTGAAGAGTTACTCACCCTGCCTTCCAGCACCCCTGCTTAACGTGTATTCTAGAACTGTGATCCCGGAAGCTGTGGGTAGCCACAGAAATGGTGAATTCTAAGCTTGTTTCGTGTCCTGAGAACTGCGATTGGTCAGGTTGGGGGCTCCAAAATCTGGCCAGACACAAGTGTAGGAGGGTGCTTCCCCTTTGTGCCTACATACGGTTCGGCAGAAGTGTGCGCTAACCCCCCGCGCAGCCAGGGTCCCACTACCCCGCAGCCAGCCCTCGGGGGCATCACAACCAGGCCGATGGAGGTGGAAGGCCTTTAGGAGGAACGCCAAAGATCATGTAAGCAGTACACTTAAAAGCAGGGGTTTCCAAATCAAACAGAATGGGATGCCTATTTTAATTAGTATGCAGAAGCCTCCAAAAAACTTAATTCCAAAATCGCTTTGTTGAAAGAACTGTTGTAGCTTTAATTTCTCATTAGCTCTTTACAAGAGGTCCCTAAAACGTCAGACAGACCCAGCTCCTGCTGCTCCCCTCTGTCCCCAAGGCCCGTCCCCAGAGGCTGCTGGGGATGCTCTTCAAAGGTCAAAGGCCACAGTAGAAGAATGTCCTAAATAAAAAATCCTCAAATGGATGACCTCCTGCGATCAGTAGATAAAAAGGCAGAAAATAAGAGGGGAGACCCCTGGTGTGACCGAACTTTTGACCATAGCTGATATTCAGAGCCTGACAGGATTATTTTTTTACTTAATTTTGGGCAGGCCTTTCCCCCAAGCTAAAATAAAACTGTGCCCAGAGGGGAAGAAGCCGGAGGTCACTTCGTTCGGTGGGTGGATCCGCCTGGTGACATTCAGGCTGCAACCCTGTTCTCCACGGATTTGGAAACAACGGTCTTGCAAATCTCTTCAAAACCAGAAGGGTGGCTCTAGAAGCAAGTCCTAGCCCATCCGTCTTTACCAATCCTAACCTCGCCCCCCTCCTCTCCGTGTTCACAGATCAATAAGAGGAGGACGCTGGGACACCTGTTCTGCCCTTCAGAAGAACAGCAAAGGGAAACCTTTCAACAGCGAGCACCCGGGACCTGTGAGAACAGGGGAATAAGCCTCTGAACTCCATCCAGAGAGTTCTGGAGACTTTCTCTGTGCCTTTGTGATGCAGATTTTCTACCCCCAGCTTCTCTGGGACTTCAAAGCAGTGCTTTGAAATGCAAACTTTAGAGAGAGGCTTCTCATCAGAGGGGGAAGGGGGATGCGGTTTATCTACTTTTGGCTTCCTTTTAGAGAGAACTTTTAAAGCTATTTGGGTCTCTTAGCAAACACGTTTTTTGTGCCACATGGAACCAAACTGTACTAACAGGAAGCCTAGGTCTCTAGAAATTGGCAAATTGGTGTATGTTTTATAATCTAGGGAATACTAATGTGACAGTTCACAATTGCTTGTTGGCATTCACGAGAAATGTCTCAGGCTTAAAAAATTATAATGTGACTGAAGCTACTAGAAATAATAAGGAAAACATTCTGTATGCAAGACACGTGTGATTTTTGGTAAAAGGAGGTCTGAGGAGTGAAGATGCACTTTTGTTGAGGACAAAGAAAGCTGCAGGTTTTTAGAAAAGGCTTTTTTTTTTTTTTAAGATTTATTTGTCAGCGTACATGCACAAGCAGGAGGACTGGCGGGCAGAGGGAGAAGCAGACTCCCCGCTGAGGGGCTCGATCTCAGGACCCCGGGATTAGTACGTGAGCCAAAGGCAGACGCTTAACCGATTGAGCCACCCAGGCATCCCTGGAAAAGGAATCTTTGAAGAGAAATTTTAATGTGTGGTCAAGCTGGCTAAGGTTAAAATTTAGTTTTAATATCAAAAGTAAGTGGTACAAAACTGGTTTTTACTCTTAAAATGGAATTTTCTTCAGGTTTGCTGTTGACAACAGACTGTGAAAGTTTCTTTACCTTTTAAATAATGTGCCAGGAAGCCAAGATTCTGTACCTTACACCAGCTCTTCGGTTTCTGGCCCTTTGACTAAATCAACCAAAGTACAGTTTGACAGCCGTCTCTGACCCTCTTCAGTCAAGTGTCCAAACATGTTGATGTTTTCGACCAACTTCCCCAAGTCAAATTCTAAATAAGGCCTTCCTTGACCTTGAACTCAGTTTTGAGAGTTTCCAGGGGGTCCCTGGACCATCTCACGAGATTTGTTCTCGCTTATACAAAGAACGATGTAACATTAAATAGGCTTATTTGATGTGTAAAGTTATATGGAAAACATGTCAAATACGTGATGATAAACCTTCTTAGGTTGCACTGTAGGGGCGAATATTAATATAAACGTTCTACAAATTCCTAGAAACCTAGTATGTCCTGGATAATGTTGGTCATAATTCCAGTTATCTTAAAACATACAGAAATAAGCAACTAGCTTTGTCAGTTCCATTATAACGAACTCCCCTCAGATCTTTAACAACGGGCAGCCTAAGTCTTGTTGGTTACAGACCAGTTGCTTCACTGTGATACTCGGGCCACAGCCTTCCTGCAAAGGCATCTCCCCTTCAGGAGAGTCAAGGAAAGGGCTCTGATAAGGACGGGCTTTTGAGAGTCTTACAATCGGAAAAGTGAGCTGGGAAAGACTTTCTAGAACTAATGGAACTGCACGAACTTAGAAGAACTATAATTCCATGACTTCTGCTTTGAAACATTGCCTGTTCTTTCGTTTTTCCAGATTTAAGGAAACCTTCTCTTAAGGTATCAACAATTTAAGATACATCCTTGTGAACAAAGATGAAACCATTTTTCTCCCTACCTGATACCTCCAGAATTTGCCAACTTAGTATTCTCATTTTAGAGGCAATATATGTGCATGAGTGCACTAAGAATCCATTCTTGCAACAGGACATGATTAGGAATGTTGGTTATGTTACCAGGCTTTGACTAGACTGTGCTATTTGAGAGTGTTGTAAAGACTCTGAGATGATCAGCTTTCAGGAACTAAGGCTGACCTTATGGAGCCAATAAAGACTCTGGGGGAACATCAGCCTGGCCCCTTGCTTACAGGGTTCCCGGCAGCCTGGCCTGGTGAGCAAGGAAGGGCACTTCCTGGCAGGCCGAAGAACCTCAGGATATTTTGGGGACCTTGAGAAGAGAGGAATTCACCTAAATCTGTAGGTATTGCAGGCAAAGTCTGACAGCAGGTCCTTGGTGTGGTTTCTTAGCCTGGAGAGGCTTTTGAGGTTCATCCAAGACTCTTTATGGAAAGTTCAGCAAAGCAGACTTAATAGAGCCTATATGGTGAGCACTGTTATTCTGCACTTCTATAAATAACCAGGCCGGGTTACTGAAACTAGACTCAATTGGAAAACAGACTTAGTGTTGCTATGGTTGCTTTGATGGGTGTGGGCTGGCTGCAGAGAGACCTAATGTTTCAGTAATATGCCTTTGTGGACAGCAGAGTCTAGTGCTGCTCCTGGGCTGTGAGGTTTTGTTTTCTACCTGTAAACTGGACTAGGTCCAAATTCTTCTATTTTCTTCCTATATTTGGCTGCAACTCTCCAAACTGATGTTTCCAGTCCCCCTTGCCCTTCTCACTTGGGAGTTGTTGAGAACCAAAGCTGCCCTTTTCCTGCAGCCATGTGAGCTGGAGCCGGACCCCCTAACATATGCTCTGGAGATACCACCCCAGCTCCCGTGGGGGCCACTCAGAAAGCTTGCCAGCTGTCCGATTTCCACTACCTGGCTTCACTGCATCTGAAGATGCTCCAAGCTCTGGAGCCCAGAAACTGGGACGGCAGCCTGCTCCAGTGACTTAACTCCATTTCCTTCTGTCCCCACATTGAACACCTGGTTACTCACACCCAGGCCTCACTCGGAAGCCCTCTTGCATAGCTGCCTCCTGAACTGAGACCCAGCTGCTTAATGGAACCAACCTATTCTCAGGACTAAGAGATGAGGTCAGTGAGCTGGAGCAATCGACCAGCTCACTTTCTGGACTGCAGAATTTCCCGGAGATTTCAAAGGTAGGACTGAGGCAGGGGGAGGATATGTGCCCCCCCAAATATGCTACTTTGGCAAGTGGATTCGTTTGAGCTGAAGACAATCAGGGTGAAGGTTTAAGAAAAATGTTTACCTCTCCCTCAACTACTTAGAAGGGTTTGGATGGGGGCCCTGCTCAGAGGGGGGAGCTGTTCCCAGCTATAAACTTTTACTGAATGGCTTATCTGTACACTGGGGCAAAGTTCTGTGAATCCCCCTCCTCTCCCGCTGAAGCCCCAGGTCCCTAGCTCCTTCCTTAGCTCAGGATGGCACAGAAGCCTCAATTGCCTGGCTTGGATCTCATCTTATGGGTCCCTCTTATGTACGTAATTAAACTTTTCTCCTGTTAATCTGTCTTACATCACTTTGCTTGTTAGAACACCCAAAGAACCTAGCAGGGTGGAGGAGAAAACTCCTCCCCTGTACTCTGTAATACTAAAGCAAACGTCCCGGCATACAGGATGAAGGAACACCTAAATCGACATGTGCTTGGTTCAAAAATACCTCCTAGCCCACGTGCTTGTGCACGTTCCATGTTCTACAAACCACAGAAGAAATACGGTGGATTCTTTCCCCCATCGCCAGGCCTGTCCAGCATCAGCTGAAAAGGAGTTGAATACAAGTGATGTGTTTAGTTCTGGGATGTGAGAGGAGCAAAGGAGAGAGAAGGTGCACGGCCATCTGTTTACTGTTTCTCTGCCTTTATGCCCAGACGTACTGGAGGATCTACAGAGTGAGAATAGTTGGGTTTTTCACCTTTTCTCTGAGGATATTCAGAATTATGAGATGAAGCAGCTCAGCTTCCAAGAATAAACAAAAGGGACCCAGGGCCACCCCAGAGCCGCTGCTGCCCGTGCCCGCCACCCACAGCGCATGTTCGCCCCCCGGACTCCTAACCTCCGACAGAGCTGTGGGCACGGGGTCTGCTGGAGTCTGACAAACAGCCGGACAGTGCGGGCCTCTGCGTGGCTCCGGATGAAGAAGACTGCTCCCCGGCACGCGTGAAAGATTTTATTGACTCCGTCAGTCGTGTTCCTCTGTTAGCACCCGTGTCCACCATTCAGAGGCCCTGGGGGCTCCAGAGGGCGAGTGTCCTATGCAAGCTTGAGGCACTGGGTGTTGAAGCTGTCTCCCTCCTTCCCGGCGACTGCCTCGAGCAGGGACTGCTTCTTCTGCATGCTGCGAGAAGACTCCAGCTCGTACATGGTGGTCAGGTTGAAGAGCACGCTCTCGTGCAGGTAGTGCTTGGGGTCCTGCTGGACCATGGCCTCCAGCTGCCGGAGGGAGTCCTTGAGTTTACCCAGGTAGAGCAGACACACGGCGGCATTGTTGTTGGCCTGGAGGGAGGACACAGGCACAGGATTGGACCCGGCAGCCGTCCATCTGCTCACGGGGCGGGGCAGGGGGCAGCCGAGGCTGGCCCTGCTGGGAACCTGCCCAACCACTGGGATGGGTGCCCATGGACGCCGGACAGGCCCCCAGAAGTTAGCCCCCAGCTCTTGTGGGGCCTTACCACGGCGTTTGTTGGGTCAATCCTGAGGATTTCTGTGAAGAATCTGTGGGCTTCTGCGAAGTTATTCTGACCGAGGTGAAGGAACGCTCTGGAACATAAAGGACAGAGCAGTTAAGCAGGAAGAGGGGTTAATGGCATAGACAGGAGCGTGCCACATCTCCTCAGCATGATTCTGAGCAGCCTGGTGTTGGGGGGTGGGGGGATGGACACTGCAGCTGAATGAGCCACATCACGGCTGGCAAATTAAACTCTTGTTAGGTGAAGTTATGATCTCTGTCTTAAGTGACTTTCTGCTATAAAAACGGACACCTGCATGCTGGTTACTTTCTGCGGCAGTGTGAGCTCTGCTCCCGGCCCAGGCTCCATCTTCATAAACCTCCACCCAGCCCCACACTGTGTGTGTGTGACTCCTACAGACATGAAAACATGGGCATTAAAGCAGCTGGGGGCTAGAGAGAATAAACATTTATGCAAATTTATGTTGAAAACGGGCAATATAAACAGTACTTTGAAAAACAAGGAGAAAACATTTTAGTCTGTTGAGACTGAAAGGTGTCTAAGTTCAAGGAGACACCAGTGGGTGTGTTGGGTGGTGACGACTTCTGTGTCAGGTCTGGGGCATGGGGCAGGAACACCATCCCTAGAGGGCTTTACTACACAGAATCTGAGCTCTTGGGAGATTTGAGAAAATAGTCTTTTTTAAAGAGGTTTACCTGTTCATTAAAACCATTATCTTGCCTTGTAGTCCATCCAATTTCTGGGTTACTTTCTCCACGTCTTGAAAATACTTCTCAGCTGTTTTGATGTCTCCAATCTGCTTTGACAAAGTTACTTCAGGTAACAAAATTAGCAAGTGTACATCCACACACACAGTTACCTGACGGGTCAGCTCAGAAGACATGTTTGCACCAGGTGGGGAAACTCTGGTAACGTCACTAATCATTACTTGTAAAAGTGAATGCCATTTAGGACACAGGGGAAGGTTAACACCCATAGGTCAGGAATGAAGTGAATTACATGCCTTATTAAGTCTTAGTTTTTAATTTGTAACTTTTGAAGGGAATCCATCATTAAGTAAAATAATAAAGGGTAACTTTCAGGGGCGTCTGGGTGGTTCAGTCGTTAAGCGTCTACCTTCGGCTCAGGTCATGATCCCAGGGTCCTGGGATAGAGTCCCGCATTGGGCTCCCTGCTCCACGGGAAGCCTGCTTCTCCCTCTCCCACTCCCCCTGCTTGTGTTCCCTCTCTCGCTATTGCTCTCTGTCAAATAAATACAATCTTAGGAAAAAAAAAAAAGATAACTTTCAGAGAGGTGGCCGAGTAGGAGGACCCTGAGCTCACCTGGTCCCATGGATCCAGCTAGATAACATCAATGCAAACAACCCAGATGATGACCCAAAGGCAGAACAAACTCCACAACTAATGGCAGAGAAGATGCCACAACAAAGAGAGTAGGAAGGACAGACATGCGGTAGGGAGTTAAACCCCTGGGGGCCAGCCGTGGGAGAGGGGCAGCAGGTGCAGAGAGGGGTGAGAAACAGACGATCACACCAGGGACCCCACACGAGGCAGACGAATCCCCAGAGCATCTGGATTTGAAAATCAGAGGGGCCGAATTTTGTGAATTCTTACAACCAGCAGGACTTAAAGCCTGGAACTTTGAAAACCAGCCGGCTTGGCTCTGGGAGAGCCTGGAGGTGACTGGAAGCTGGGTCCCTGCCCTCAAAGGGACAGCATAGCAAACGGCCCATGGAGAGCTAGATTAGAAGCAGCAGTCTGAAAACTGCCTGGGGCATATGGGAGGGAGAGTGCCTGACGGACTTCCGCAGGAAAAGGGGAGCTGGCGGGCACCATGCCCTCCCCTGCCCCAGCACAATCACGCAGCCACCTGTGGGAGCAGCACAGCACCTGCACTACCTGACCTGCCTGCACCGTGCCCACACCCCTCCAGCTGGGCCCACAGTGGGTCCCCTCACCCAGAGGACCGGCACAAACCTTGCTGGCAAGGCATCTCCTGACTTCCCTGGGAGGATGCACAGACCTTGTTAAAACTGCCCCCGCTCACATGCCTGTACACACTTTGCAGTGGACCCAGCTGGCCCCAGTCTCCATGGTGGCTGCTGTCCTCTGCGGAAGAGGACTGGTGTGCACAGCTTGTCACACTGCGCCCCTGCTGGTGGGTGCTTTGTGGTAGCCCTGGCCAGCCTGGGCTCTTGCAGCAGCTGTGCGTCCTCTGTGGAACAGGAACAGGGCTGCTTTGTTACCTGCCTGCTCCTCTCAACGGCAGGAGACATAGCCGACTTTCCTAACACAGAGAGTGAGGCAAAATAAGGAGACAGAGGAGTATGTTGCCGATGAAAGAACAGGACAAAGGTGCAGCAAGAGACCTAAGCGAGATGGAGATTAGTATGCCTTATAGAGAATTTAATGATCATAAAGATACTCATTGGACTTAGAAAAGAGTGGAGGGCATCAGTGAAATCCTTAACACAGAGATAAAAAAGAACCAATCAGAGATGAAGAACACAATAAATGAAATTAAAAATACACTAGATGGAATAAATAGCAGGTTAGAGGAAGCAGAGGAGCAAGTTAATGACCTGGAAGACAGAGTAATGGAAAGGAATCAAGCTGAGCAAATGAGAGAAAAAAAGATTATGCAAAATGAGAGAACAGACTTCGGGAACTCAGTGACTCCATCAAGTGGAATAACCGTTGCATTACATGGATCCCAGAAGAAGAGGAGAGCCAAAAGGCAGCAGAACATTTCCTTGAAGAAATAACAGCTGAAAACTTCCCTAATCTGAGGAAGGACACAGACACCCACATGCAGGAGGCACAGAGAATTCCCATCAAAATCCACCCAAGGAGGTCCACACGAGACACGCAGTAATTAAAATGGCAAAAAGCAGTGACAGAACAGGCAGCAAGACAGAAGACAGTTACACACAGGGGAAACCCCCAAGGCTATTGGGGGATTTTGCAGCAGCAACTTTCCAGGCCAGAAGGGACAGAGGGATGACACATTCAAAGTGCTGAAAGGGAAAAATCTGCAGCCAAAAACACTCTATCCAGCAAGTCTATCATTCAGGATAGAAGGGTACTCATTTCAGCAGCACATATACTAAAACTGGAATGATAGATACCAAGAAGATGAACAAGGCCCCTGCACAGAATAGGAGGAGAAATGAAGAATTTCCCAGGCAAACAAAAACTAAAGGATATGTACACCCCTGCTCAGCTGGGAGTCTGCTTCTCTCACTCCCTCAGCTCCTCCCCCCTTCTCATGTTCTCTCTCAAATAAGTAAATAAATAATAAACCTTAAAAAAAAAAAAAACTAGAGGCGCCTGGGTGGCTCAGTTGTTAAGCATCTGCCTTCGGCTCAGGACATGATCCCAGGATCGAACCCCGCGTCGGGCTCCCTGCTCAGCGGGAAAACTGCTTCTCCCTCTCCCACTCCCGCTGCTTGTTCCGTCTCTCGCTGTGTCTCTCTCTGTCAAATAAATAAATAAAACCTTTAAAAAAAACCCCACAATAAAACAGATCAATGAACCCAGGAGCTGGTTCTATGGAGAGATCAACAAAATTGATAAACCTCTAGCCAGACTCATTAAAAAAAAAAAAGACTCAAAGAAAATCACAAATGAGAGAGGAGAAATAAACAACAGAGAAATAGAATTATAAGAGAATATTGTGAAAAATTATAACAACTTGGGGCGCCTGGGTGGCTCAGTTGGTTAAGCGACTGCCTTCGGCTCAGGTCATGATCCTGGAGTCCCGGGATCGAGTCCCACATCGGGCTCCCTGCTCGGCGGGGAGTCTGCTTCTCCCTCTGACCCTCCCCACTCTCATGCTCTCTGTCTCTCATTCTCTCTGTCTCAAATAAATAAATAAAATCTTTAAAAAAAAAAAAAAGAAAAATTATAACAACAAATTGAACAACTGAGAAGAAATGGGTAAATTCCTAGAAACATAAACTACTAAAACTGAAGCAGGAAGAAATAGAAATTTTGAACAATCCAATTTCTTGCAATGAAATTTAATCACTAATCAAAAATCTCCCAACAAACAAAAGTCCAGGACTAGATGGCTTCTCAGGGGAATTCTACGAAACATATAAAGAAGAGTTAATAATACCTATTCTTTTCAAACTATTCCAAAGAACAGAAAAGGAAGGAAAACTTCCAAATTCATTCTATGAGGCCAGCATTACCCTGATACCAAAACCAGATAAAGACACCACAGAAAAAGAGAACTATAGACCAATATCCCTGATGAACACAGATGTAAAAATCCTCAATATTAGCAAGCCCAATCCAACAATACATTAAAATAATTTACCACAATCAAATGGGATTTATCCCTGGGATGCAAGCGTGGTTCACTATTTGCAAATCAATCAATGTGATACATCACATCAATAAGAGAAAGGATAAAAACCATGTGATCATTTCAATAGATGGCAGAAAAAGTATTTGACAAAGTACAACATCCATTCATAATAGAAACCCTCAACAATGTAGATTTAGAGGGAACATCCCTCAACATAATAAAGGGCACGTATGAAAAAAACACAGATAACATCATCCTCAATGGGGAAAAACAGAGCTTTTACCCTAAGGTCAGGAACAAGACAGGGATGTCCACTCAGCACTTTTATTCAACATAATACTGGAAGTCCTTGCCTCAGCAATCAGACAAGAAAAAGAAATAAGAGGCATTGAAATTGGTAGGGAAGAAGCCAAACTTTCACTATTTGCAGATGACATGACACTATATACAGAAAACCCATAGACCACCAAAGAGCTACTAGAACTGACAAATTCAGTAAAGTCACAGGATATAAAATCAGTGTATAGAAATCTATCGCATTCCTATACACTGATAATGAAGCAGCAGAAAGAGAAATCAAGGAATCAATCTCATTTACAATTGCACCCAAAATAATAAAATATCTAGGAATAAACCTAACCAAAGAGGTAGAAGATCTGTACTCTGAAAACTAGAAAACACTGATGAAAGAAATTGAAGAAGACACAAAGAAGTGGAAAGACATTCAATGCACAGGGACTGGAAGAACATATTTGTTAAAATGTCTATATTAGAGCAATCTACAGATTTAATGCAATCCCTATCATAATACCAATAGCATTTTCCCCAGTGTTTGAACAATCCTAAAATTTGTAGAGAACCACTGAAGACCCCGAATAGCCAAAGCAATCCTGAAAAAGAAGCAAAGCTGGAGGCATCACAATTCCGGACTTCCAGCTCTATTACAAAGCTGTAGTAATCAAAACAGTATGGTACTGGCACAAAAATAGACACATAGATCAACGGAACAAACAGAAAACCCAGAAATAAACCCACAATTATATGGTCATTTAATCTTCAACAAAGGAAGCAAGAATATACAATGGGGAAAAGACAGTCTCTTCAAAAAATGGTGTTGGGAAAACTGGACAGCTACATGCAAAAGAATGAAACTGGACCACTTTCTGACACCATACACAAAAATAAACTATAAAATGATTTAAAGACCTAAATGTGAGTCCTGAAACCATAAAAATACTAGAAGAGAGCACAGACTATAACCTCTGTGACATCAGCCATAGCAACATTCTTCTAGAAATGTCTCCTGAGGCAAGGGAAGCAAAAGCAAAAATAAACCACTGGGACTACATCAAAATAAAAAGCTTCTGCACAGCGAAGGAAACAATCAAAACTGAAAACCTACTGAATGGGAGAAGATATTTGCAAATGACATATCTGATAAAGGGTTAGTATCCAAAATATATAAAGAAGTTACAGAATGCAACACCCAAAAACCAAATAATCCAATTAAAAAATGGGCAGAAGGCATGAGCAGACATTTCTCCAAAGACACACCGATGACCAAAAAGACACATGGAAAGATGCTCAATATCACTCACCATCAGGGAAATACAAATCAAAACCACCATGAGCTATCACCTCACACCTGTCAGAATGGCTAAAATCAACAACAGAAGAAACAAGAGGATGTGGAGAAAGGGGATCCCTCATGAGCTGTTGGTGCGAATGCAAACTGGTGCAGCCACTGTGGAAAACAGTATAGAGGGTCCTCAAAAAGTTAAACATAGAAACACCATATGACCCATTAATTCCACTACTAGGTATTTACCCAAAGAAAATGAAAACACTAATTCAAAGGGAAACACACACCCTTATATGTTTATATATAGCAGCACTATTTACAATCGTGCCCATCGACTGATGAACCGTTAAAGATGTGGTGTGTGTGTATATATATATATATATATAGACAATGGAGTATTATTCAACCATAAAAAAGAATGAAATCTTGCCATTTGCAACGACATGGATAGAGCTAGATAGTATAATGCTAAATGAAAGAAGTCAGTCAGAAAGGTACGTACTATATAATTTCACTCATATTTGGAATTTAAGAAACAAAATAAAGGAGCAAAGGGGGAAAAAGGAGAGAGAGACAAACCGAGAAACAGACTGTTAACTACAGGGAACACAGGGATGGGGGGAGATGGGGAAACAGGTGACAGGGACTAAGGAGCGCACTTGTTGTGATGCGCAGCGGGTGATGTGTGGAGGTGCTGAATCACTACGTTGTACACCTGAGACTAACATAACACTGTATGTCAACTACACTGGAATTAAAAAACTCAATAAATAAGTAAAAATTCTTACATAAATAAAGCTTAAAACACACACACACACACACACACGCACGCACACACACACTATGTTTCAGTACAATAAGCCAGGCCCCAAGTCACTTGTTGGGGTTGTGACTGGTAAAATGACAGGGACTATCACATTCACAAATTTCAAAGTCATACTGGGACCCGATACGGAACTCTAGTTTATTCTGCCCAACCAAACCAAGCCACACCCAGCACCCATTAAACACCCAAGGAAGCCTGCTGGCTATCCTGAAGTGGAGCTGACAGGGACAGCCCTGGCTGCTGACAGCCTGGCAACTCCCTGCGCTTCCCTTCCAGAAGCTCTGGCGGAGGTGTGTCGTAAAGGGAAGTACCACAGTTTTGATTTCCTTTGCAGAAACACAAAATTCAGACAGTTTGTGGTCGGGCAACAGTCCAAGTATCAGGGAGAGGTGTTTGAGAAAGAGTTCCCGAGTGCTTAGGTCTCCTGGTCACTTGCCTGGGATTCGGTGTCCTTCGTCCCCCGTTTCCCCGTCTCCGTTCAGAACCAGGTGTCACCTTCAGCCCCGAGAACAAGGAACACCACGAGCTTCCCTCGTGGTGTTTGCCACCGTCCCCAAACCAGGTGGGATGTCAAACAAAGCTCTGGAAGCCAGTGCCTTTCTCTCCAAGATTCTGTGTCCAGACGTTTCTCTCAACGACCTGAGGCCAGAAACATGTCCAGGGAAATCCTCAGAGTCCCAGCCTGACGCAGACCTCAGGACTGTTGGATCCACGGCTCCCGCCTGAGGCTGCTTCATGCGTCAGGGTTCTTAAATGGGCGTCCAGCATATATTCCTCCAGCTGTGTAAACTGAGACTCAGAAATGACGTTTCTGGGTTTGTCCTACTGGATTCCAAGCACAGCACTGTGTTCTCTATGTGGCTTGTCGTGCTCAGTCTGCACAATGACCTCACAGGACGATCATGAGCGTCCCTGGCACACGGAGAAGATATGGCTTACATGCTAGCAGAGCAC
This sequence comes from Neomonachus schauinslandi, assembly GCF_002201575.2. NCBI lineage: Eukaryota > Metazoa > Chordata > Mammalia > Carnivora > Phocidae > Neomonachus > Neomonachus schauinslandi. The sequence continues at coordinate 2,143,901 of NC_058412.1, read as the reverse complement.
GAGAACAGACAGAAACCCAGTCTTCCAGCCTCCTCAACATCCACGCTGTCAGTCAGGGAAGGCCGCCCTTGAGAGCCCCACAACGGAGGCCCCTGAGCGCCCCAGGAGGGACTCAGAGACCACAGCTGGCCTTCATTGTCAGGCTGTCCTTGGACCCAGTGCAGGTCTCATCTGCTTTCCATGAACAGTATGGGCTGGGGCTGGCGGGAGGAGAAGGAGATGCGAGTGTGTGTGTGTGGTGTGGAGGAGGGGATTGTGTATGTGTGTGTGAACTTGGGGTGTAGGAGTGTGCGCACACGCCCGTGTGTGTGCACGGTGTGGAGGAGGGTGTGCATGTGTGTGTGTACGACTGGGGGTGTAGGAGGACAGGGCCACCCTTCAGTGAAGAGAACCTGAGCTCTGGGCTCAGAGAGCCCTTGTTCAGACTCTTTCTGGTACGCTTATGTCTCGGGCCTCGGGCAGCTCACTCAACCACAGGGAAGCTTCCGTTTGCTAATCTGTAAAATGACTGGTAATCCCCACGGTGGAATGGCTCTGCACGGTGCCCGCTCAGGGTGAGTGGTGCTCCAGAGACGTCTGGCCCTTCTCCGACTATCAGGGACCGTCATTTGCTCATACTCCTTTCCCCAGCCCCAGCTCGGGGCGTTATGGCAGAAGCCCTACAGATGGAGGGTGGGCCGGGGGCAGAGGCCCTTAGGCTCAGCCTGCAAAAGTGGGATGGCCATCCTGGGAGAGACAGAAGTGAGGAGGGGCGCACATCCCTCCATCGCCAAACGGTCCAGGAAGATGCTCCCGGCTTCGGCACTGTTCTTGGCAAGAGGGTGTTGTCCCTCACCCTCTGCCCTGTTGGGGCTGCTTCATGGTGGACTTTGTGCGCTCTTTCCAGCAAAACAGCAGCAAGGGACTCTATTATAGCCAACTTCAAATAAGATTCCGTATGGCTTTATCAACGCTCTTCTCAGTGCAACAGGATGATTTCTAAAGTGATCTGTTTCAATGCTTCACCAATGAAAGTCTATGGAAACTCACATTTAGCAATTTGGCTTCCTGATCCCGTCAAAGCCAGTGGGACTTAATACAGTCAAACCAGAACTACTATAAAGAACTAAACCTTTAACATTTGATGAGAAACATTTTTTGAGCTTTTTTTTTTTTTTAAGATTTTATTCGAGAGAGCGAGCACTAGCAGGGGGAGGGGCAGAGGGAGAAGCAGGCTCCCTGCCGAGCAGGGAGCCGGGTGTGGGGCTCAATCCCAGGACCCTGGGATCATGACCTGAGCCGAAGGCACGCTTCACCGACTAAGCCCCCCAGGCGCTGCTCTGTGCTATTTCTTATCTACAGAATGAACGCTGAGTCCCAGGCCACCCAGGCAGGGACCGCCCGCCGTAGCTCACGTGCCTGGTGTGGCATGTACCTGAAGGAAAATCCGGCCGATGCCACTCAGCAGCTGTGGCTCCTGCTCTGGGTAATACTGGATAACCGAGTGATAAGCATCCACAGCCAGCACGTAGTCCTATGGGAAGAACAACCGGAAGAACATTTTAGAGTTAAAAAGATCGCTCTTGGGTTTGTGAAGTTAGCAGCTCAAGAACCTGCAGATCTGCATGTGGAGAGAGGGCACGTGAACGCGTGAGCTGGGCGGAAGCAGGAAACCCAGCGCTGGAAGCCGGGCCCACGAGGGACGTGCAGGCTGGCGTGACAACAGGGCACACCAGGGTTCCGAGTTTTGTTCGAAACCAGAGTCGGGAAACACCTTCCTCTCCCTCTTCCTGCTTCCATCTACATGGCAATGGGAATTCACCTGCACTGTCTCTCTCTTTCCTGTAAAATCATTAAGTGAATTGGTGAACTTTGTCTTGTCACTATCTGCCAATTCCATAAACCAAATTTATTAACAGCATCTCTTACATGTTTTCTATGTTAGAAAGTGAGGGAAAGTCCTTAAATGCAAACACACAAGACACCGCACCAAACACCGTAGCTGAGAGCAGGCACAAGATGCAGCCACATCAGAGGCCTTCACCAGCCTCTCTGGGTCGTCGGCGCACCCTCCATGCCGCCCCTTGGGAGCGGCCCGGCCATCTCTGCACTCCCCTGCTGCCCCCGCAGTGCCAGCCCGCGGGACGCACGCGGCCGATGCTGAGTCATGTAAACCCTGTCTGTCCACAAGTAAGAGGTGGAACCTGTCACCTCTCTCAGGTGCGAACAAGTCACCGGGTGGAGTTGCCGGGGACACGGCCCTTGGCTTGTGTCAGGCCCCCCACAAACCCCGGCTCTCTGGAACAGCAGTGATCACTGTGACGTTCACTGGGCAGGCTCGGTGGTGGGTAGCGTGTTTTCCCCGCGTCACAGCACACGGCCACAAGACAGATGGCAGCAGACGCACTTGGTCACCCCCACAAGCACTTTATTCTTCCACTTTTTCAGTCTGATCTAAACTGGGGCTGGAGTTACTAGTGTGCTAATTGGAATGGTCTACAGAAAGACAGGTGACAAGTAAAATTCCAGTTTCGCAGGAAAAGAATGAAAAAACTCTCTCCAGTCTGGCACCTTCCAGGGAAGCTCATTAAGACAAATTTTATTCAAGATGCAGTGCTCACAAGGAACCTGACAGCACATGCCTGTCCCTCCCCACGGCTTCACGCTGTCACTGCCGCCCACGGCAGGGCTGTGCTGTTTGAGGGTTGTGTGTGCACGCATACGTGTGTGAACACGCACGAGTGTGTCAGCGTGGGAGACGTGTGGGCACGGGCGCAAGTGTGAGTGCAGGGAAGCACAAGTGTGAGAAAGCAAGCGGGTAGCGAGTGTGTGCACAAGTGTGAGCAAGTGTGCGCATGCAAGTGTGAGAAAGCAAGCTGGTACATGAGTGTGTGCACAAGCGTGAAGAAGTGTGCACATGCAAGTGTGAGAAAGCAAGTGGGTACATGAGTGTGTGCACAAGCATGAGCAAGTGTCCACATGCAAGTGTGAGTGAGAAAGTGGGTACACGAGTGTGCACAAGTGTGAGCAAGTGTGCACATGCAAGCACGAGTGTGAGAGCAAGCGGGTACACGAGTGTGTGCACAAGTGTGAGCTCATATGAGCAAGTGTATGCTGAGAGGCACCTCTTGTGGGGGAGGCAGTGCCTCCCACTGCTCGGTGGCTGGTGCAGGGCCCTAAGGTGGCTGAGGCCCCAGCTGAGTGTGCACGGGGTGCCCCCACGAGCTCCAGGGGGGAAGTCACCTGCTGTAATTCAACACCTGCCCGTTACTGCTGCTTTCGAGTGAACAAAAGGCAGGTCTGAAGTTCCTGTTAGTGCTCGAGTGTCACTGACACTTGTGCCCCAAATCTTGGCTCCTGTGTCACTCCAGCTGGCACCGTGGACAGCCAGAGCCAGGATGTGGAGGGCGGTGACATGCCCACTTCCACAGAAGTGCAAGCCCACGGAAGCCAATGTCACTGCCTCACAGCTCTGTTTCAGCACCTGAGGCCAGGAGTCAGTTTTCTGAAGATGATTGATATGAAAGGACAGCTTTCAGAAACCAAGCAATGATCCCTGATGTCTGCCGTGGATCTGTGCAAACACGACGCTCCTGGGAGAATAAACCAGGGCAGATCCACCGGCGTGGAACGCACGTGGGAAAGCTGGCTTCCCGGTAGGAGGTCAGACCACGGAGGCGGAGGGACCGCCACCAGGCCAGCTGCGCTAGCGGGGCCTGCTCCTGCAGGGCCTGGATGGGAGATGGCCCGGGAGCGCCTGTGGCCTCAGGGACAGGCTCCGGAATGTTTCGCGGAGACTATTTGCAAATGAAGCAGAGCGGAAGTGTGCCACAGAGCTTGCTGAAATTGATTATCATTGCCTGGCATGGTTTATTTGCTGGAAGTGGAGGGAATACAGTCTCTCAAAGGGAAAATGGCTCAAACGACCTTTTTTTTATTTTTAAATTTTTATTTATTTATTTGAGAGCGAAGTAGTGAGAGAGAGCACGAGCAGGGGAGAGAGGGAGAAGAAGGCTCCCCGCGGAGCAGGGAGCTGGACACGGGACTCGATCCCAGGACCTGGGACCATGACCTGAGCCGGAGGCAGACGCTTAACGACTGAGCGACCCAGGCGCCCCTCAGATGAGCTCTTTTGAGAGTTTGCCCCACTGCAGACCACACAGACTGGCTCTGGGAAAGGCCACTTGTGAGCTGCTTACAGGACAGGCCTATTCTAGCTCAGTGCTCACCCTTCTCCCTTCAGCAGCTACGCTGGTTTGGTGGCCGCGAAACTGGATTTACAGCTGTTTGCGGGCAGAGAGGGTTTGTGTGGATGACCGAAGCGGAAGAGGCTGGTTTACGTGGCTGCGTGGTCCCTCAGCTGATGCCTATGTGGGGCCGGGAGAGGGGGTCCCTGTGGCACAGTGAAGTAGTAGGTGCTGGTCAGCCGGCGTGGCGCCCCCACACTACCACGGGTCTAAGGAAAGGGAGTGGCATTTAAAACGTGGGACTGCGCAAATGTCCCCGGCCACGGCACACCCGTCCCCGGGCCCAACGGCACGTCCTGCTGGTATTTGGGGCTGAAACGTACAAGTGGATTTCTTGTCATAAAAAAGTTAATATTTATTTCACCGTAACAGACACGTTACCGACAAGAACTGAGTGGCTGATGATATAACTCGCGGTCGGACACGAGTGGCACACAAGGGCCGTGCACGCGCCCCACGTGGCCAGAGAACGCGCACGCACGTGCTCGCTCAGGCTTCCACTGCACAATGTTCCCTTTTTAACTCATGAAAATGGAAGATTAGTGGAAAATTCCAATTAACCTGCATTCACCATAAAGTACTTTTGAAACAGTAACAGGCTCTGTCTTGGGTCCCGACGACGTAGGCAGAAAACTTACGTGGGGTGCTTGACGGTACTGTTACCACCATGGAAAAACCAGTAAGAGCACTTTTCTCCCGTAATCTTCAAATAAAAATCTACCAGTGGAACAGGTAACTTCCCTCCCGGGCAGTCTTAGCCCCATGATTCATGAAACATCAGTCCTGTGAACGAATGATCTGCTCTTTCTCTGTCCAAGCCGTGGGCTTCCCCCATAGTGGCAGTGGCCCCAGGGCGGGAGGCTGGAGCGTGGGGCGGAGGGGACAGGGCCCCGGCTCCAGGGAGGGACCTGCTCACTGAGGGAACACACTCCCTCCTGCCCCCACACACACTGGGGGCAAGACCACGAGGGATGGCACCACTCGGGCAGCCACCTGCTCAGAAACACCGGCTGCGCACACAGCAGGGAGAACGCCCTGAGCTCCTTCACCCCACACCGTCCTTCGCCCCGTGTGCGGAGGGGTGCTGCGTGAACGTCAGAGCCGGAGGGGCTTCAAAGACAGCTCTGAGCCTCTTCAGAGCCGGCGCCTGGGGCCCCGGGACATGAAGGACGCTGCAGGGTCACTGTCTGCGCCCTCGTGTCCCACCCGTACAGGGGCGGCCTGCGCCCCCAGGGCAGGCTGCTCTAAAGCAGGTTCAGAGCACCCGTCCCCTCCCTGACCGAGTGGGCGCAGGGCTGTGCTGGGAATGCACGCCCGTAGCCAAGCCCTCCGCTCCGCGCCCAGGGCACGAGCCTCACACACGGGGCTGCGAGGGGCGATATGTAACATGGCTGTCGCACCGGGGCCAGTCACGGGACTCACCCCCCCACGACAAACCGCCTGCTCTGCTGTGCTGAAGATCAAGCTCAGGAATGACCTTGGGCTGACCTGAAGGGGTCTGGGGCTAAGCGATTCCCGCCGCAGCTCTCCCCGCGCCCCACCTTGGGCTAAGCCTCCTGCTCACCGCGGGGCACTTCCTCATCAGGGTCCCAGCCACCCGGTGCAGCTTCTGCTGACACCCTCCTCCAGAACGGACGTACCTTCATCAGGAGCAGGCAGTTTGCCATGGAGCACATCACCCGGCCTAGTCGGGACCGCCACAACTGAATGGAGGCTGCAAGAGAAGGGCAGCGGTGAGCGTGTGCGTGTCGGGGCCACGTCCCAGCCCTCGGCCATGGTCTTGTCACCGTGGCTGCTGAGCGCAGGGCATCAGGCCAGTGCTCTTGGCTCGGGGTGGAGAGTGGATGCAAAAGGCACACAGCAAGAACAGGAGGCTAACGGGTCAGCTTCAGGGCTGACAGGAGACCACACAGCCCAGCCAGGGCCATGCTCACAGAGAATGAACACATGGGTCTGCCTGCGGTCGGGCCACTGTCCAGACACTGGACCCCTTTCCAGGTGACCTGTGGGAGGCGCCGCCCACCTGCCTGGGGGTGCAGTCCAGCCACAAGCCCCCGGCTGTGGGGCTGGCAGATGGCTGGCCCACCAGGGTGTCTGCACATCGAGCTCTGTGTCCTGGGATCGGCCTTCTCCAGGCCCCACTGCAGAACCTCTCAGATGGAAACTGTAACTACCACCCTGCCTTCCACACTCTGTGAGCATCAGTGTGCGAAGGGCACAGAACTGCTGCCTAAAAGGCCAGGAGCACCCTCACATGGGAGGGAGGAGATGGGCAATGATGCAGAACCAAAGCCAGCTCCCCATGGGGTGTCTGCCCAGTGGTGGCGTGTGGTCACACACATGGCCCAGGAGGAAGGTGGGAATGGGGGGGGACAGGGGAGCATGGTGGGAGTGGGGAGGACAGGGGAGCAGAGTAGGACCAGGACGGGGAGGAGGGTGAGGGGGAGGAGGGCGGGGGTGGGGAGGCAGGTGGTGGGGGCACATTGGCCGCGTCAGATGGTTCAGCTGAGGGCTGGGGGCGTACGTGAACAACCATACTCCAGTGAGCCTGCCTCACCCCGAATCTGACCGTCCCACTGCTGCCAGGACCGATGGCCAATTGTGGGGTAACAACTGCCTAGAAATTACGCTTATTCTTGGACTACTTCAGAACACAATAAACTTAATTGCCAGAATTAAGAACTTAACTCACTTTGCCTTTCAGCAATTAAAAATACATTAGCTGCTTACAACATCATCTTTGTGAAAAGAAAAATTCTGAACAGTATCTTTTGTTAATGAACATAAAATATGGGCTGTCTCAGTGAACCGCAATTTATCTCCACAGACTTCTTTCAAGTGCTAAAATTCTTCCCCATTCACTGGAAAATCTGTTTATCTGTTATGACCCTGAGGTCTCTCTGAACTGCTTTCTGAGATCTAGTAACTACCTGCTAATTCCCCTAAAACAGGCCCTCAGTGGGGAAAAGTGACCACGTGCAGACAATACCAGAGAACGAGATGTTGGAGGGTGAGCAACCTCTCTCCTTGCTAACCGGCCTGCAGCTGCACTGCTGGGAAGGATGCGCACGCACGTCCACACACACACGTCCACACACACTGCTGAGAAGGACGTGTGCGCACACATACGTACACACACTGCTGGGAAGGATGCGTGCGTGCACGTACACACACCTACACACACACTGCTGGGAAGGATGCGCGTGCACATGTACACACGTCCACACTGCTGGGAAGGATGTGCGCGTGCACATACACACACACAGCTGGGAAGGATGCGTGTGCGCACGTACACACGTACACACTGCTGGGAAGGATGTGTGCGTATACACACACACACACACACACTCTCCCCTACACACCTGGCTGCCCTTTGGGATTTCTCAAAGGATGCTATATTTAAAGCATAAATGTAGCCCAGGGCTGTTGGCCCCAAAGGCAAACATCTGCCCACGCTGTTCTCCCTTCTCATGCTCCTGAGTGCGGCCAGGCCCACCACACCCCCGGGGGCACCAGCACGGCTCTCCACCTGCAGTGTTCCCCTCCCCAGGCCACCTCGCCTGCTTTCGGCCCATCGTTCTTCCCTGAGCAGCTTCAGAGGAGGCCCACCGCTTGCCAGAGTAATGCATGCTGGCCAGTGGTCTGCAGAGTCTGCTCCAAGTCAGGCACAGAGAGGTGGAAACTGCCCCTGGAGGTGAGACAGAGCGGGACCGACGCTCTGGGGAAAGGGAAGGACAGGCCCTGAGGAAGGAGTGGTAGGTGAGGGGCTTCTCAGGGAGGTGCCATTTGAGTTGGGTTTTGAAGCATAATTAGAAGTTCATCCCTAATGTTCTCAAGAAGTTGTGGCCAGCATGATCTCTTTTTTTGTTTTTTTTTTAAGATTTTATTTATTTATTTGACAGAGAGAGAAACAGCTAGAGAGGGAACACAAGCAGGGGGAGTGGGAGAGGGAGAAGCAGGCTTCCCGCTGAGCAGGGAGCCCGATGTGGGGCCCGATCCCAGGACCCTGGGATCATGACCTGAGCCGAAGGCAGACGCTTAACGACTGAGCCACCCAGGCGCCCTGTGGCCAGCATGATCTCAAAATGTAATCAGCTCCCAGCAGCCCAGTGCTCAGCGTCAAGACTGAATTTGTCAGCCTGGCCTCGTCGGCTGTGTACAGGGCCCTCTTCCTCTCCTCTGCAGGACTGTAGGGCCTCACGCTCCCCCTGCCAAGTCTGTAGTTCTGGTGGGCAACCCCCCCCCAAGGACGCCCCTCCCAGGAAGGCCTGGGCTCCTCTCTGTTCCAGCACCTGCCTAGTGTGGAAGCCACACTGGTTTCTGGATTACTGGGTGTAGGCAGGTCCTCTGCACCCAACGGGGCTGCCTGTGGGCAGCCCTCACACCTACATTTGCTCTTCATGTATCAACAGTGCTAGGCCTGGTGCTTGGCCTCCCAAAACAGGAACGAGCAAATGAATGCATGCAAGGACCAATGCAAAGGATGAGACACAAGAAAAGCTTTGGGGCCGAATCTTCTGACAACTCTCGATAATTATTTAATGAAAAGTCTGGCCACTGACCTTGTCTGTTCTCCTGTGTGATGCTGCTCATGCTTCCATCTTCAGCTAAGCCTTGCTCCAAATTTGTTAGGATCTGCGGTAATTCCAAATAAGAACAACAAAATCATAAAAAATGAATTTGCTTCTAGACTTTGTCATAATATATCCTAAGAGGAGCAGATTTCTCTGTCTGAAAACCAATTTGTCAAGGAATGTTTCACATGGACACATTTTAAATATCGCCATTCACCACACAGGGAGGCATAGCGGAGGGGAAGCCGCTCCCTAGCCGATGGTGGAGATTGGGTTTATGATGCTCATAAAGCCCTCTGAGACATCAGACATAGGGTAGCTGTTTTCTCTTTTTAAGAAAAGCATCAAGTATGTTACACACGAGGATGACTATTCACTTCTGTGAAAAGATCAGTCTCATTCCTCCAGGGCACCAGGATGGGCGTGGCCTTTTTAAACGTATCAAATACTTTCTGAGCAACTGTCACTTTATATGGTTTCCACGGTTTGGATCATAACTTTGCGTTGCTTCTTTGTGGTTTGGCTTTTCTTGAAAAGAAAAAAGGCTGTTACCACTGGAATCTGGGTAGAGAATGTGTTTTTTGAGTGGCAGGATGAGGATAGCAAAGCATGGAGAGTAAAGACTTTGCTGGGGAGAAAAAGTGTTAATTGAAGAAAGATTATATCACAGCTCTGTCATTACTGCCTTCAGGGCATGGGCATGTGCTTTTGGGAAAAATCCTTTTGTTCATCAGATTGTCTTGCCAGTTAACATCTCCCTCAATGACCCACCCCGATGAAGAACTGGCTTTGGGTGTTCACACGCCTGGTCCCCGTGGACACAGCAAGGAGGGTGAGCTGGGCCTCTCTGCACCTGCAGGAGTCTCTCGCGGACTCCTGACATGCCGGGGTCAAAGCCGGAACTGCAGAGGTTATCTAGTGGGGTCTAAACTGGGTCAAATGACATTTTTCAGCTAATCTGTCTTCTGATAAAGGATCATGAAAACAAACTGGGGCCGGGAAAGGAAGTCTTGATGGTGCTACTGATTTAACTAACCTCAGCTGGAATGGAGGGTGGACGGGAAAGGAAAAGGGGCAAGAACTGCTGAAGAAGAAGAGCAGGTGGCACGGCACCCTCCTGGTCACTGGGTGGGACGCAGGGGGAGGAGTGGGTGTCTAAGCAGAGGCAGGCCATAGACACTGTTAGGGCAAGGTCACGGGTTGGCCTCGCACCATGGCATCTCTGTGGGCTGCTGAGGACCCACCTCCGGGGCTACTGTATCTGTAGCCTGGGCTGAATCACAGGACACCAGGAGTCTCAGGGCTGGAGCAGTGACTCGGGAGGGAGGTGGGGGGAGAGCCAGCAGGGGAAGGGGCAGGCTACTCTGGGGCGGCAACAGAAGAGGAGAAATGTCGCAGGAAAGAAAGTGGGAGCCCCCAACCCCTCTGATGCCGATACGCAGACTTCATACAGTCAGTGTGCTCACCTCCAGAACGTTAGTTCTGTAAAGGAAAATGATGCAAACACGGGCAACCAAAGCCCGAACTGTCTAGTCTGCAACTGTGGTAAGGTCCCATTTCCGTTCCCCATCCCTTCCGTCCCTGGCAAAATGACCGAGGCCCATGTCCAGGTCGGACGCTGGCAAGCACTCCTGGGTCTGCTCCCCACAACGAGCAAGGCAGGATGCACCGGCCTGGTCCACAAGGTGCACCCCATTTACACTCCTCCAGAAATCCTCTAAGTTCATGGACCCTGGAGCATACACATGACCTTGGCATCTGGTATTTTAAACTTCAGGTTCTGATGTTTATGCTTACGGTGTGACCCCAAACCCTGCACTTTGGTGAGCTTCAGGTGACACTCTGGGGACCAATGATGGCCTGGGGACCACAGTTTGTGGGAAAGCTCTGGGGAAGGAGCCTCATACCTCTCCCTTTGGTGGGCTGTCACGGGCTGCAGGTGGCATGGGGTAGTTTTGGGGAATGGGTTTTATGCATGAAGCATCCTGTGTACAGACAACTGGTGGCTGGCCCTAATTCAAGGACCCAAAGACTAACAACCTACTTGAGTCCAGACTAAAGTGAGAGCACGTCTGCCCTAGAGGGGCTCAGATTTCCCTAGAAAGTCCTGGGACCTACCCATCCTCACCACCATCTCCTAGGGGAACTTTTAGAAAAGAGGCCTTCCAAAGTGAAAAGAGGTTTCTTGGAGCCGCTTCAAGCCACTCAAGGAATATTAAACACTCGCATGGACCGGGCACCACGCCAAGTCGCTTGTTCACACCCCGATCTAACCTGCACACAGCCCCGAGGCAGCTGGTGACACCCCGCATCTACAGGTGAGGAGCTCGGGGCTTACGAACGCCAGTCACTCCGCCAGGAAGAGCCAGAGTTGCCCCTGGAAAGCGTTCCGGTCTGCCTGACTCCAGCCCCTCCCAACCACTGCCTAAGGACAGACAGTGTCCTTCGGGGCTTCACACCTTAAAAGAATGTTCTCTTCTTCCCATGCAGATCGCAGGAGAGACTACACAATGCCAAGATACACCAGCTAGGAATTCAGAATTCCAGACCTCCCCATTCCAAGGAGGCCCGCTTTCTGCTGGGTTATCATGCATGAGTCGGGGCTGGATCGTTTGCTAACTCCTGTGGACTTGCGGCTCACTTCTGCTGCATCAGATTTCATGCTACGTTGCAGCTGCTGAGGGAACGGCTCACATTCCCAAGTCCGTGTCCTAAGATATGCAATGATGCAATCTGAAGTTTCTAAAGGTGTGAATTTCCACCATGAGTTAAGACAAATCTTGCAAAACCCCAATGCCAGGGACACTTGTGGGCTCCTGTGAGCGTACACTCTGAACATGCACGGGGCCAGGAGCCTAAGCCTCTCCCGCCCTGATCCCCAACAACGGGGACGCTCCAGCCATCTCCTGCTTGTGCCCTCTGAGCACGCACAGCCCTGGGAGCCCGAGCACCAGCAGCAAAGGGCAGGGACGCCGCCCTGAGCCAGGAAGCAGGGGCCGTCTCCAATCTCTCAGTCACCTGTCTCCACTTGCCAATCACTCCCACCTTATCTGATTAGCCACAATCAATTTGCTCTCTGCTGGAGCAAAATGGTGCACCGGCGCTGTCTGGGTCAGGTGAGGCCTGGCAGCGGCCAGACGCCGTCGGCATGCTGATGGCCAGCCTCCTCGAGCACTTCCCCGAGAAGCTGGCTGGCAGGGGCTGACAATGGCTGTCCTTGGCTCCATTCTTAACTAAAAGATATTAACCCTTCCTGGAAACAAAGCGCTCACCTCTGCCTTACTAGCCCTCGTCAGTAGAGAGCCAACCACATCCACCCCACTTTTCCAGAAGGCACAAACACGTGTCTTCCCCCGGGCTTCTTCTGCTGGGGTGGGGCGGGTCTCTCTAAACTAGCACCTCTCTGACACGGTACCCTCTGCCAGGCTCACCTGGATTGTGGGAGGGACGGAGCTGAACTCAAAACCACAGCCCGTGTGTCTGTATCAGCAACTCACACCGCAAGCTACTCTGGCACCATTATTTGTGGACTGGATCCACTTACGCAAGCAGGGCTGGAAGTGTCAGTATTTCTACGCCCCGGGAGCACGGCAGGTTTGTGTAAATCGAGGTACACGTCACTCTTCATTGATACAATTACACCGAAGCAAACATTTACTACCTTACAGCAAAACCGGTGCCCTGGACCACGTGGTAAAGATCACGGGTGACTTTATGCTGAAGCTGGGCCCGTGGCCGGATTCATGACCACGACCTAATCTCGGGCTCACTGGTCGGATGCGCAGAGTCTATAACCATCCTCTGGGGAGTCTTCCATGTTAGGGAAAGCCTGCCTCCTCTGGGCCATGACTGGCTTACGGCCGCCGAGGACCATGCACTGCCCTGCTTACCGGAGCCAGACCCGCCTCTGGCCTGCCTTCCGGTCACCAGCTGCACCACCGGCTTACCTTTACCTCCCTTTTCCCTGCAGGCTCGTGCAGCTTTATTCAGTAGAAAAACACCTCATTATAAAATTAATATGTGCTAACGTAAGACTGAGAAAACACAAAAGAACAAAATGGCCTATGTTCCTGTCACCCACACAGCTAACAAGATGCTGTCATTTCCCTTCAGTGGACATGATTCATTTCACTGAGGCCATGCTGCAACTGTAATTCTGCAGGCTGGCTTCGAAAATTAGTATTAGGTCATTAATATTTCCCATGTTATGGCTGCGGGACCAAGATAACCACTGAGAAACCATAGCAAGCCTTGACACCCCAGGTCCGGTGTCTCTGGGACACCCCAGGTCCGGTGTCTCTGGGACACCCCAGGTCCGGTGCCCTCCTGTGGTTAAGGTGGCACAGAGTGGAATCAAGGGGAGACCTCTATCTCGGCTGTCCCCCAAGAAGGTGGGTGACAGAGCTCCGAACTGCAGAGAGGACGCTGGCCCAACTGGGCTGAAGCCATGGGTGGCAGGTGGTTCGTCATCTACCCCCAGCTGCTCCTGGGCGCCTCCCACCGCTCACTGCGGCTGCCACGGAAGGCTGTCTGTTCTCGTTTGGGAAATCCACGCTGGGCCTGAGCCTGCTCGCAGCAGCGGGCGGACGGCACGGCCCCAAGGCTGCTGCCGGCACAAATGCACTGTGCTCTAAGCAGCCTGCACTGCCCCTGCTGACTTTCTTCCCAAGGGACGGCGACCTGCATGGCCCTGGCGTCCACGTTCACCCCTTCCCAGGCATTTCACTCTACAGCCACTGCTGACCTCCAGCCTGGAAAAATGACCTTGAAGACCAACCACAGACACTACCCAAGCACTGAAAACACACAGGATAGAGAACTCTTCGGGGAATGTGAACTGAATTACTCTGCTTTCTTCGCAGAAATGAGGACTCCGGTTTTGTAGACTGTCCTTGAGGAAAGCATCTTAGACCAGCATCAAGGCTTCTGATCAATCCGAGGCCACCACACTCTGACCTCCCGCCTGTCCCAGTCTGTGCTGAAGACACGAGGGGGTGGCCTGGGGGTGGCCCGGCTCCAGACCCAAAGCCGGACACCATCGGGCCAAGCCATGTGCGTGAGGGCTGTGCTGAGTCCGTGCCCCGGAGCTCAACACCACCGACCTGGGTCAGGCAGGAGGCTGGGGGAAGGAGTGCAGGCTGAGGAAGGAGAACTGAGGGAGGGGGCAGGTGGAGGGCACCACCCGAGGAGATGCTACTTTGTGGTTTTGACTCCTCACCCATGAAGAGCCCTCCACTCCCTGGGCCCACGGGGACCAAGCTCTGCAGAGCAAGGCCAGCAGGGGTTGCCACACAACGGCGATTTCGGGAGGGCCACTTTCCCAGGGTAGCAGGGAACACTGCACTCTGGGGGAGCAGAAGAGGCTGTAGTTTGACTCCACGGAGGAGCAGGGACCGGGTTTCTGGAACCGGACGACCTGTTCTAGTCCAGGCTCCCCTGCCAGCTCACTGTCACAGCCTGGTGACTTAGTCCTGTGAGGCTCAGCCTCCACATCTGTACGATGGGGACGCCATCACCTCGAGAGTTACTGTGAGCATTAAGGGGCATAACGAGTGTAAAACATGCCGCACAGCATGTGTTCCGGTGTGAGTGCTGCTTGCGTGTTGATGGCGACCCCACGATCGTCATGGTCACTGTGGGTGGTCGACCTCTGGCACACCCGGGCCCAGGAAAGAACACAGAGCATGCAGGGAACCGTGTTGGCCAACAGCCTCCAGTTTAAATCTTTCCTTGGGTTTCTCGTTTGTTGTGATGGACTCAAAAAACCAGCTTGCTGGTGTTGGGTGGAACCTCCGAGTCCTAAGGTCTAACCTGTGACCTCTCATTTTTTAGGGGAAAGCCGAGGACCACGGGCCATGCCAAGAGCAGAGCTGCATGCAAGTAATCCAGCCACGGTGCTAACTTTAACCCACCAAGTCCATGCTGTCCCAAGAGTACTGTGCGGGCTTTTCCTATTTTTAGATTTTGTATGTCTTGAGTAAATAAATTTCAGCATGAACACAGACTTCCTGCCATTTAATTCTGCATGACCATAATGTACTGACGAGCGGCTCAAACGGAACACGACGGGGAGAGACAAGCACGCGCCCAGGACGCCCAGGACGCCCGCAGAGGACGCGGCATGCTGTGCTCCCGTCCGTGCACGGCAGGAGCTCAGACACACACCTAGCAGAGGAGCGAGCCCAGACCGAGCCGCCCTGACCCACAGCGGGGTCAGACACAGACCTCTCTTAAACTCCACATCACATGGAACAGCAGTGTATGCAACTGATGAATCACTGAACTCTGCCTCTACAACTGATAATACACTATATGTTAATTAAACTGAATTAAAACAATAAATAAAGGTGTAGTCTTCCAAAACAAAAGAAAAAGACAAACCTCTCCAGGCTCCGAAGTGCCTGGGGGGGCGAAGTCTGGCTGGAAGCAGCCTCGCTTCTGCGTGGAGCCAGCTCGGGAAGGGAAGGGATGCCTTCAGGGGCACCGCGTGGCCGCCCAGAGGATGAGAGAGGACGCTCAAGGGCGGTGCTTATCTGCTGGGGTGATGGTGGGGGGACCTGAGAGGACTGCAGGCACCACCGTGCTGTCTCTCCCCTTCTCTCTTTGGCACCAACCAGTCATGGCCCACGGGGTTACCGCTCTTCGGAGGCAGGGCCAGGCTTTAAGCTGGCACGTAAAAGAACACATAGAAATTACACGC
Source organism: Neomonachus schauinslandi (assembly GCF_002201575.2). Taxonomy (NCBI): domain Eukaryota; kingdom Metazoa; phylum Chordata; class Mammalia; order Carnivora; family Phocidae; genus Neomonachus; species Neomonachus schauinslandi. Next base: position 2,128,401 of record NC_058412.1, on the reverse strand, counting down.
TGAAATTAGCCATGAACACCCTTTTGGCCAGAGACCAACACACTCTCTCTTCCAGGACCAACTGCTTGTCTTTCTTCCAGAATGAGAACCACCTGCCGTGTCATCAGTGAAGCACCAGGAGAAGGACGGACTTCCATCCGGGTCACGCCATACGACAGGCCATGGCGTCCGTGACGTGCGGTGGGGTGTTCACACGGTGAGAAGCAGGTGACACCGGGGAGACTCACGTCACATGCACGCACTGGCCACGGGTCCCTACACTATTTCTGTCTTGTCTCCCTCCGAGCCGTGTCAGCGTTAAGAGAGATGCTCCCGTGGTGTGATGGTGTGAGACCTGGTTTCCCTCTCCCACCCACGCTGAGCGGTCAGCTGCCATCACCTGGCCACCGGGGTCTGAGGAGGGAGCTGGTGCAACAGAGCACAGGCATGACCCCATCTCCAGGATCGGCCTGTGCGAGAGGGCACTTCAGACACAGGAAGACGTGCTCCTGCTGGACGGAGCAAAGACGCTGGGCAGGCGTGTGATTTGGAGCACGCACCCCAGAGCCAGACAACCTGGGTCAGATCACGTGATCACAGGCAAGTTAGTCAGCCTCTCTGTGCCTCAGTTCACTCAGCTGTAAACTGGCGTAACAGAACCCCTAGTTATAGGGTTTGTGTAAGGATTAAATGAGCTAATATTTGAAAAATGCTTAGGACCAGAGACTGGTTCCTGGTGAACACAACATGTTCAGTAGAAGGAGTACGAGTAGCCTAGAGCCGTGGTGGTGGAAGACCCGCCCTCACCTCCCACCGTGACCCTGCCTCCCGAGCTACGGAGCTCGATACTGAAGATACAGGCCGCCTCAGCGCCGGAAAACTGACCTGCAGAACTCCTGTCTCTCTCCGACCCTCAAGTCCCTGTAACACTAGGCATTTCCTCTCAGGTACATATGGAGGCAGATCATCTGCGTACAATGTAGAAAATCACTGACTTCACATTTCTCATTAACAAGTTATGTGTTTCTTATTTCTGAATATAATTCCACCTTAACTGGGTTTCAGGGATCAAGGAAAAAAGTGTTAGAATCTAAAGAAATGTTGGCTAACACAATTTCCCCGTCAACTCATCAGTGTGTAAGAAAGAAAATACATTTTCCGTTTGTCTCTGAAGTTCTAGAAACCAGGAGCTGGTACAAAGCTGGAGGGTGTAAGGTGCCCAGGACGCCTGCTCGTGCTTGAATGAGGTGCACTCTGTGCAGGGAGGAGCCCACCTACCTCCCTGCTGCGAGTCCCGAGGACACCACCATCCTGGAAACCTCCACAGAACCCCCATCAGGAGTAACTGGAAACAGAAAGGACGAGCTGGACGAATCTAATCTCATTTAGAAAGAGCGCTAATGTGCTGCTCCCAACCTCACCGCTTGTTGTCATAGTTCGGAAAGCCCTCCACAGACACGGTGTCACCCAACCCACACAGCAGCACCGCGAGGCAGGCAGGAAAGGCACTGCACTTCCATCCTAAGGATGAGAAGTCTGGGAGGCGGGGGTGCCCACAGCCTGGCGATGGGGAGACTCTATATATCCCATATTTCCTCCAAATATCACTAAATGGAATGATTTGGTCTTTTGTTGATGCAGCTTGGTGCCTTCCACATAACTGTTATTTCCCAACCAAGAACAATTCAGAAAGCACTTCCGAACCTTATCTGCCTTTGGAGACAGTATTACGAAGGACCGTTGTCATTATACAGTAGAATTTGCTTTGATTCTGGAACATTTTAAACCATTATCTCTTTAAATATTGTTCCAGTGCCTCTGTAAGACACGAGGCAGGTGCTTGTAGTATTTGCAGGATGGGAGAATGGTCTGCCACATTTAAGGGCATATGATTTTTACACAACAGTATTTCCCTGCTTTGAATCCACCAATAACACTAAAGAAGTGTTACGTGCCAGCAAACTAGACAACCTAGATGAAGTGGATAAATTCCTAAAACATATACTCCTCCAAGACTGAATAAGGAAGAAATACTAGACCAATTACTAGTAATGAAAGTGAATCAGTAATCAAAAAACTCCCAACAAACAGAAGTCTAGGATCAGATGGCTTCACAGGTGTATTTTACCAAACATTTTAAAAAGAGTAAACACCTGTCCTTCTCAAGCGATTCCATAAAATTGAAGAGGAAGGAAAGCTTCCAAGTTCATTCTACGAGGCCAGAATTACCCTGATACCAAAATCAGACAAAGACACTAGGAAAACAATAAAAAATAAAGAAAATCTCAGGCCAACATCCCTGATGAACACAGATGCCAAATTCCTCAACAAAGTATTAGCAAACTGAATTCAGCTATACAATAAAAGGATCACACACCATGATCAAGTGGGATATATTCCAGGGATGCAAGGATGGTTCAATATCCCCAAATCAATCAATGTGATACACCACATTAACAAAATGAGGAATAAAAATCCTATGATATCCCCATAGATGCAGAAAAAGCATCTGACACAATGTCCATTTATGATAAAAACTTTCAATGAAGTGGATATAGAGGGAATATACCTCAACATGATGAAGGCCATATATGACAAGCCCATAGCTAACATACTCAATGCTAAAAGATTGAAAGCATTTCCTCTAAGAGCAGGAACAAGTTAAAGATGCCCACTCTTGCCACTTTATTCAACCTATTATTGGAAGTTCCAGGTGCAGCAATCAGACAAGAAATAAAAGGCATCCAAATTAGAAAGGAAGTACAGATGATACTGTATACAGAAAACCCTAAAGCATCACCCCAAAACTATTAGACCCAATAAATAAATTAATTAAAGTTGCAGGATACAAAATCAATATACAGAAATATGTTGTATTTGTATAAAATAACAGACTATCAGAAAGAGAAATTAAGAAAATAATCACATTTACAACTACATCAAAAAGAATAAAATATCTAGGAGTAAATTTAGCCAAGAAGGTGAAAGCCTTATACTCAGAGAACTGGAAGACAGTGATGAAAGAAACTGAAGACGATGCAAATAAATGGAAAGATATTCTGTGCTGAGGACCATAAGAGTGTTGTCAAAATACCCAAAGGAGTCTATAGATTCAATGCAATCCCTATCCAAACATAATGGCATTTCTCACAGAGCTAGAACAAACAACCCTACAATTTGTATGGAACCACAAAAGACCCTGAATAGCCAAAGCAATCCTGAGAAAGAACAAAGAACAGAACAAATCACAGTCCCTGATTTCAAACTATACTACAAGCTATAATAACCAAAACAGTATGGTACTGGCACAAAAACAGACACATAGATCAATGGAATAGAATAGAGAGCTGAGAAATAAACCCATACTTTTATGGTTCATTAATTTATGACAAAGGACACAAGCATATGCAATGGGGAAAAGACAGTCTCTTCAATAAACGTCAGGAAAACTGGACAGCCACATGCAAAAGAATGAAACCGGACTACTTTCTTATACCAGACAGACAAATTAATTCAAAATGGATAAAGGCTTAAATATAAAACCTGAAACCATAAAACTCCTAGAATAAAACATAGGCAGTAAGCTCTCTGACACTGGTTTTAGTGGTATTTTTTTGGCTCCATCTCCTCAGGCAAGAACAACAACAACAAAAAGCAAAAATAAACAAATGGGATTATATCAAACTAAAATGCTTTTCCACAGCAAAGGAAATCAGCAACAAAATGAAAAGGCAACCTACTGAATAGGAGAAGATATTTGCAAATGACATATCTGATATCCAAACTATATAAAGAGCTCAGAAAACTCAATATTAAAAAACCCAACCAGGTAGAGGGCCTGAATAGACAGTTTTCTAAAGAAAATATACAGATGGCCAGTGGGCACATGAAAAGAGGCTCAACATCACTAACTATCATGGAAATGCAAATCAGAACCACAACGAGGTATTATCTCATACCTCTCAGAATGGCTAGTATCAAAGATAAGAAATGACAAGTGTTGGTGAGGGCGTGGAGAAAGGGGAGCCCTGTGCATCACTGGAGGGAACACAGGCTGGTGCAGCCGCTCTGGAAAACGATATGGAGGTTCTTCAAAAAATTAAAAATAGAATTACCGTACAACCCAGCAAGTTTACTTCTGGGTATTTATCTGAGGAAAATGAAAACATGAATTCAAAAAGACATATGCCCCTCTATGTTCATTACAGGATGATTTACAAGAGTCAAGATATGGAAGCAACCTAAATGTCCATCAATGACGACTGGATAAAAAAGATGTGGTGCATATATACGACGGAATATTACATTGCCGTAAAAAGAGTGAAATCCTGCCATTTGCGACAACATGGGCGGCTCTGCAGGCTATTATGCTAAGTGAAGTAAGTCAAAGACAAATACTGTATGACTTGTAAGACTTCACCTACATGTGAAATCTAAACAATGAAATGAACAAAACAGAAACAGACTCAGAGACACAGAGAACAAACCGACAGTTGCCAGAGTGGGGGCGATGGTTGAAATTGGTGAAGGGGTTTAAGAGCGGCAAACCTTCCAAGTGGACCGTAAATAAGACATGTGGATGTAACGGACAGCATGGGGAATACAGCCAATAACAGTGCTGCAACTTTCTACGGTGACAAGTGGTAACCAGACTTATTATGTGACGATTTCCTAATGTACATAGATGCTGAATCACTATGTGTACTCCTGAAACAAACACAATATTGTATGTTAATTATTCCTCAACAACAACAAAAACTAAGGAAGAAGGATTTCAGGCCCCAAATTTTGCCAAAAAACATCCACTGCCCCCAAAACAATTTTAGCGAGAACAAAGAAAACTGTGGTCATGATGAATTGGGTCACCCTTCCTGGGGGAAGTGATAATGGTGGTTGTTGGGGTGGGTTGGGAGGAAGTAATGTGGTACGCTCCCTCTGGGGTGTACTCTCCGTTGGGAGGGGAGGAGGATTGAACAGGTCACCACGGAGCCATCATTACCTTGCTGCAGATGGCCTTCACTTTGTGCAGTCTGTCCAGGGACTCCTGTGGATTGCCCAGGTATTGCTGAAGCTCTGCGTGTAAGATCCGCATCGAAAAGGGGACCATGGAGCCTAGAATCAAAGTCAAAGTTGAGTTAGTTAGCTATCACTCAGCATGCTTTCAGACTTCACACACCCGAAGGAGGGAACTGCCAATGTCCCAGCAGACAGAATGACAGAATACCTTCATTTCTTGGTAAAGTATGCAATGGTGTCAATGATAAAATATATGTTGGGTGTCTCGGTAAAGCTGTATATACATATGTTCTAGACAATTATCAAAGGAGAAAGGTGGTCACTACTGTTTCCATAGCTGTGCTTTAACTAGGGACTGCTTCCTCTTCCAATAAAAGAAACCACAAAACACTCATGGATTTTTAAAATATTTTTTTGGTATGACAAGCTCAAGTAGAAGGTTGCTTAGGTTGGAGTCCCTAGAAGGAGAACCTAAAAGGAGGCTCTGAAAGCACGTAAAGATGTGGGGGTTGCAGGACCAGGGAAGGAAAGTGAGTGAAGGTGTGTCTCAGGTCCAGGTCCTGAGGATGGAGCTTAGCCTGATTCAGTGATGTGCAAGTGCATGTGCACATGTGTGTGTGCACGTGTGGGGTGTGTGTGTGGCTCTGGAGCAAAGACTCTCTCTCAGAGGTGCCCCAGCAGCAGGCAAGGGAGCTAGACTTGAAAACTCTGCCCGCCAGGCCTGACCCCCAGGGAACACTCCATCAGTGTGCTGAGGGGGAATGAGGGCAGCTCTCTGAAGGACTGCACGTGAAATGAACTTATATACAGTGTTTGAATGTGGCTGCATCATCTCTCAGAATAAGGGAACGTTTTTATTGATGTCATGTCTCTTCTCATAGGATTTGGAATTTGACATATAGTATATATACTCAGTACATAAAAACCATCAAAATTATCAGATAGCCTGTGCTGGTCACATACGAGATAATGGATATGAACATGACAACACAGCGCAATCCCGAAGAGTCAGAAGAGGGGCTTTTCAAAACAGACTGGAGGCGTCAATGTCTGGATCCAGAATACAGTTTGGAAGATGGTTAGAAAACAAGCTATGTTACACTTGCAAGTGACTCGGCTTCTCTGTGCTTCAGTCTGCCCACCCGCCTGACCATTAATCATCAGGGAGAGTCCTCCATGCACCATACTAAGATGGCTTCTCAACTGAGCTTCTTCTTACCTTGAAATGGTAGGATGCTCTATGGTCTTTAATAGACAGAAGAAAGACCTATAAGGAAGTCATAAATAAGGAACGCCACAAAAAGTAGGTTCTATGGTGATTATAAGTCCAGAGAAAAGAAAGATGACAATTACTGAATTTTAAATGTTTAAATTTTTTTTTGGAAAATGGTTTTTTTGTTTTTTTTAGAACACTAAATAATTCCTATGTCTAAAGAGGATGGATGACTGAGAGAGAATATCTCTAGAACTCCGTAAGTTCTGTATGATAAGCACAGAAGCAAACCTTCTGCACATCCCAAACCCAATTTATAAATGAGCTGACTATACGACAAGGTGGCAGGGAGTTATCTGCTGTATACACTGGCAAATGCCCATGCACCAGAGAGTTTCTGAATTTAAAAGGATATCAAAATCATTTGGAGCTAAATGAGAATGAAAGTACAACTTATCAAAATTTGTGAGATGCTGTAAAAGCAGTGCTAAGAGGGAATTTTACAGTATTAGATGAATATATTTGAAAAGAAAGAAAATCAACCATCTAAGCTTCCACCTTAGAATACTAGGGAAAGGCAGGCAATATAGAAGAAAAAGAAAATAGAAATTAAAGCAGAAATCAATGACATTGAAAACAGGAAATCAACAGAGAAAACCAACAAAATTCAAAGTTGGTTTTTAAACAAAATTAGTAAAATTAATAAACCTCTAGCCAGGCTAACAAAGAAATAAAAGAGAAGACATGAATTACTAATATTAGAAATAAAAGAGGGGTCATCACTACTGATTACATGGACATTAAAAGGATAATAAAGGAATACTATGAAGAACTCTATGTCCACAAATTCTATAACCTAGATGAAATGGACCAATTCCTTGAAAGACACAATTTAGTAAAAATCACACAAAGAGGAAGAGATAATCTGAATAGGCTAATATCTACTTAAAAATTAAGTCAAGAAATAATGACCTTTCAAAACAGAAAGCACCAGGCCCAGAAGCACCAGTAAACTTTACCAAACATTTAAGGAAGAAATGATACCAATTCTCTACAATCTCTTCCAGGAAATAGATGCAGAGGGGATACTTCCTAATTTATTCAATGAGGCTAACAGTACCCTAATACCAAAACTAGACAAAGACATTACAGGATAAAAAACTATAGACCAGTATGGCTCAGGAATGCTGACACAAACATCCTCAACAAAATTAGAAAATCAAATCCAACTAAACTGAATCCAACAAAAAATTAGCAAATCAAACCCAACAGTGTATAAAAAGAATTATACACCATGACCAAATGGGATTTATTCCAGGTATGAAAAGCTGGTCTAACACTCAAAAATCAGTGTAACCCTGATCACATCAAAGAGGCTAAACAAGAAAAGTCACATGGTGTACCAATAGATGTGGAAAACACAGTTGACAAAATATAACACCTGTTCATGATAAAAACTCTCAGCAAAGAACAGAGAACTTCCTCCACTTGATAAGGAACATCTGCAGAAACCTACAGCTAACAACAGCCTTAATGATGAGAAACTGGATGTTTTCCCCGTAAGATCTTGAATAAGGAAAGGATGTCCTCTTTTTACTACTCCTATTGCACATGATACTAGGAGTCTTAATTAATGCAATAAGACAAAAAAGAAAAGAAAAAAGGAAAAAGGTGTAGAGATTAGAAAGGAAGAAATAAAACTCTTTGCAGATGATAAAATCATCTATGCAGAAAATCCCAAAGAACTGACAAAAAAACAAAAACACCAAAAAAAATCTTCAAGAAATAAGCAACTAAAGGAACAGGATACGAGAGGTTAATCTGTAAGTCAACTGGTTTGATTTACACCAGCAATGAACAACTGAAATTTGAAATTAAAAACACAACACCATTGGGGTGCCTGGGTGGCTCAGTCAGTTAAATGTCTACTCAGGTCATGATCACAGGGACCTGGGATCCACCCATGGGTCAGGCTCCCTGCTTGTGGGAGCCTGCTTCTCCCACTGCTCCTCCCCGCTGCTCGTGTGTTCTTTCTGTCTCTCTCAAATAAATAAACTCTTAAAAAAAAGAGAAGAAATACTTTGTTAAAAAAACAAAAAACAAAAAACACAATACTATTTAGGTTAACACCAACATAAATGAAATAGTAGGATATACATTTAGCAAAATACGTAGAAGATCTATATGACGAAAACTATAAGGCTCTGGTGAAAGAAATAAAAAAATATGTGAATAAATGGAAAGATGCTCCATGTGAACAGACAGGAAGACTCCACACTGCCAACGTGTCCGTTCTCACAACTTTTCTGCACATTCACAGCAATCACAATCAAACCCCCATATTATTTTGTGGACGTGGACACACTGATTCTCAGGTTTATGTGTAGAGGCAAAAGATCATAAATATCCAACCCAACACTGAAGAGAAGAGCAAAGTTGGAGAATACACACCATCCAACTTTATGACTTACTAGAAAACTACTGTAACAAAGACTGTGACACTAGCAAAAAAGAGAACAAATACATGCATGGAACAGAACAGAAAGCCCAGAAATACACCTCATAAATACAGTCAACTGATCTTTGACAGAGGAGTAAAGTTAAGTCAATGGGGAAAGAGCAGTCCCTTCAGCAAATGATTCTGGGACAACTAGACATCTATGTGAGGGGGAGAAAAAAATCAGTCTCAACACAGACCTTCCATCCTTCACAAAACTTAACTCAATATGGGTAATAGACCTAAATATAAAATGCAAAACCGTGAAATGTCAAGAACAGAACATAGGAGAAAATCTAAGTGACCTGGGTTTGGTGATAACTTTTTAGATACAAAACCGAAAACATGATCCATAAAAGAGAAAAATGGACTCATTAAAAACTGCTCTGTGAAAGATGATGTCAAGAATACAAGAAGACAAGCCAAAGACTGGGAGGAAATGTCAGCAAAACGCACATCTGATAAGGGACTTGTATCCAAAATATACAAAGAACTTAAAAATCAACAATAACAAAACTCAATAAGTGGACATCAGATCTGAACAGGTACCTCAACAAAGATATACAGATGACAAAAAAGCATGGAAAATGCTCCCCATCACACATATGTCATTAGGGAGCTGCAAACTGCAAATTAAAACAAAATGCAATAGTATTGCTAGACACCCATCTGAATGGTTAAAATCCAGAAAGTTGACAACACCAAATGCTGACGAAGATGTGGAGCAAGAGGAACTCTTCATTCATCGATGGTGAAAATGCAAAATGGTACAACTGCTCTGGAAGACGGCCTGGCAATTACTTACAAAACTAAACCCAGGCTTACCATATAATCCAGGAGTAGTGCTCCTAGATATTTACCCAAGTAACTTCAGAATTTATATCCACAAAAAACCTGGCACAAGAACGCAACTTTCTTTTTTTTCATAGAATTGTATTTTTTTTTAAATTTAATTTTATTGTTATGTTAGTCACCATACAGTACATCATTAGTTTTTGATGTAGTGATCCATGATCCATTGTTTTTGTATAACACCCAGTGCTCCATGCAGTGTGTGCACTCCTTAATACCCACCACCTGGCTAACCCATCCCTCTACCCCCCTCCCTGCTAAAACCCTCAGTTTGTTTCTTGGAGTCCATAGTCTCTCATGGTTCATCTCCCCCTCCGATTTCCCCCCCTTCATTTTTCCCTTCCTTCTAATGTCCTCCATGCTTTTCCTTATGTTTCACAAATAAGTGAAACCATATGATAATAGGCTTTCTCTGCTTGACTTATTTCACTTAGCATAATCTCCTCCAGTCCCATCCATGTTGATGTAAAAGTTGGATAGTCATCCTTTCTGATTGCTGAGTAGTATTCCATTGTATATATGGACCACATCTCCTTTATCGATTCATCTGTCGAAGGGCATCTCAGTTCTTTCCACAGTTTGGCTATTGCGGACATTGCTGCTATGAACATTGGGGTGCATATGGCCCTTCTTTTCAGTACATCTGTGTCTTTGGGATAAATACCCAGGAGTGCAATTGCTGGGTCATAGGGTAGCTCTACTTTTAAGGTTTTTTTAAAGACTTTATTTATTTATTCATGAGAGACAGGGAGAGAGAGAGAGACGCAGAGGCAGAGAGAAGCAGGCTCCCTGCCGAGCAGGGAGCCCGATGCGGGACTCGATCCCAGGACCCCGGGACCATAACCTGAGCCGAAAGCAGACACTTAACCATCTGAGCCACCTAGGCGCCCTCTATTTTTAGTCTTTTGAGGCACCTCCACACTATTTTCCAAAGTGGCTGTACCAACTTGCATTCCCACCAACAGTGTAAGAGGGTTCCCCTTTCTCCACAACCTCTCCAACATTTGTTGTTTCTTGCCTTGTCAATTTTTGCCATTCTAATGGTGTAAGGTGGTATCTCAATGTGGTTTTGATTTGAATTTCCCAGTGCTAATGATGATGAACATTTTTTCATGTGTCTGTTAGCCATTTGTATGTCTTCTTTGGAGAAGTGTTTGTTCATGTCTTCTGCCCATTTTTTGACTTATTTGTTTTTGGGTGCTGAGTTTGAGAAGTTCTCTATAGATCTTAGATATCAGCCCTTTGTAGTGTCATTTGCAAATATCTTCTCCCATTCCGTGGATTGCCTCTTTGAATTGTTGACTGTTTCCTTTGCTGTGCAGAAGATTTTATCTTGATGAAGTCCCAAAAGTTCATTTGCTTTTGTTTCACTTGCCTTTGGAGATGTATCTTGAAAGAAGCTGCTGTGGCCGATGCAAAGAGGTTACTGCGTATGTTCTCCTCTAGGATTTTGATGGATTCCTGTCTCACATTGAGGTCTTTCATCCATTTTGAGTTTATCTTTGTATATGGTGTTAGAGAATGGTCGAGTTTCATTCTTCTATATATAGCTGTCTCAGCTATATATAGAATTTTCCCAGCACCATTTATTGAAGAGACTGTCTTTTTTCCATTGCATATTTTTTCCTGCTTTGTCGAAGATTATTTGACCATAGAGTTGAGGGTCCATATCTGGGCTCTCTATTCTGTTCCATTGGTCTATATGTCTGTTTTTGTGCCAGTACCATGCTGTCTTGGTGATCACTGCTTTGCAATATAGCTTGAAATCCGACAACGTGATGCCCCCAGCTTTTTCTTTTTCAACATTTCCCTGGTGATTCGGGGTCTTTTCTGATTTCATACAAATTTTAGGATTGTTTGTTCCAGCACTTTGAAAAATGTCATTGGAATTTTGATGGGGATGGTGTCGAAGGTATAGATTGCTCTGGGCAGAATAGACATTTTAACGTTTATTTTTCCGAACCATGAGCATGGAATGTTTTTCCTTTTTTTTTTTGTCTTCTTCAATTTCTTTCATTAGTATTCTGTAGTTCCTAGAGTATAGCTCCTTTACCTCTTTGGTTAGGTTTCTTCTGAGGTATGTTATGGTTTTTGGTGCTATTGTAAATGGAATCGTTTCTCTAATTTCTCTTTCTACAGTTGTATTGTTAGTGTATAAGAAAGCAACTGATTTCTGTGCATTGAATTTGTACCCTGCCGCATTACTGAATTGCTGTATGAGTTCTAGTAAATTGGGGGTGGAATCTTTTTGATTTTCCACATAAAGTATCCCGTCATCTGCAAAGAGAGAGAGTTTGACTTCTTTGCCAATTTGAATACCTTTTATTGCTTTCTGTTGTCTGATTGCTATTGCTAGGACTTCTAGTACTACGTTGAACAATAGTGGCGAGAGTGGGCATCCTTGACATGTTCCTGATCTTAAGGGAAAGGCTCTCAGCTTTTCCCCATTGAGGATGATATTTGCTGTGGGTTTTCCATAGATGGATTTTATGAACTTGAGGAATGTTCCCTCTATCCCTATACTCTGAAGAGTTTTAATCAGAGGATGTTGTATTTTGTCAAATGCTTTTTCTGCATCAACTGAGAGGACCATATAGCTCTTCTCTCTCCTCTTATTAATGTGTTCTATCACACTGATTGATTTGCAAATGTTGAACCATGCTTGCAACCCGGGGATAAATCCCACTTGGTCATGGTGGATGATCCTTTCAATGTATTGTTGGATCCTATTAGCTAGGATTTTGTTGAGAATTTTGGAATCTACATTCAACGTGGATATTGGTCTGAAATTCTTTTTGATGGGGTCTTTGCCTGGATTGGGGATTAAGGTAATGCTGGCCTCATAGAATGAGTCTGGAAGCTTTCCTTCTGTTTCTGTTTTTTGAAACAGGTTCAGGAGAATAGGTGTTATTTCTTCTTTGAATGTTTGGTAGAATTCCCCAGGGAATCCATCAGGCCCTGGACTCTTGTTTTTTGGGAGGTTTTGGATCACTGCTTCAATCTCGTTACTGGTTATTGGCCTATTCAGGTTGTCAATTTCTTCCTGTTTCAGTCTTGGCAGCTTTTAGGTATCCAAGAAGGCATCCATTTCTTCCAGGTTGCTTAATTTATTGGTATATAATTGATAATAATTTCCAATAATTGTTTCTATTTCCTTAGCATTAGTCGTGATCTCTCCCCTTTCATTCATAATTTTATTAATTTGGGTCCTTTCTCTTTTCTTTTGGATAAGTCTGGCCAGTGGTATCTTTAGGTTTATCAATCTTATTCTTTCAAAGAACCAGCTTCTAGTTTCCTTGATCCGATCCACTGTGTTTCTGGTTTCTAATTCATTGATCTCTGCTCTAATCTTAATTATTTCTCTTCTAATGCTTGGTCTAGGCATCATTTGTTGGTTTTTCTCTAGTTCTTTAAGGTGTAAAGTTGGTGAATTCGGGATTTTTCTATTTTTTTGAGTGAGGCTTGGATGGCTATGTATTTCCCCCTTAGGACCGCCTTTGCAGTATCTCATTGGTTTTCGACCAATGTGTTTTCATTCTCATTGGTTTCCATGAATTGTTTAAGGTCTTTGACTCCCTGGTTGACCCAAACATTCTTGAGCAGAGTGGTCTTTAGCTTCCACATGTTTGAATTTCTTCCAAATTTTTTCTTGTGATTGAGTTCCAGTTTTAAAGTATTATGGTCTGAGAATATGCAGGGAATAATCTCAATCTTTTGGTATCGGTTGAGACCTGATTTGTGACCCAGTATGTGGTCTACCCTGGAGAAAGTTCCACGTGCACTCGAGAATGAGTATTCTGTTGTTTTAGGGTGGAATGTTCTGTATATATCTATGAGGTCCATCTGGTCCAGTGTCATTCAAAGCTCTGGTTTCTTTGTTGATTTTCTGCTTAGATGATCTGTCTATTGCTGAGAGTGGAGTATTGAGGTGTCCTACAATTAATGTATTATCAATATTACTCTTTATTTTGGTTAACAGTTGGCTTATGTAGTTGGCTGCTCTCATGTTGGGGGTGTAGATATTTACAGTTGTTAGATCTTCTTGTTGGATAGACCCTTTAAGAATGATATAGTGTCCTCTGTGTCTCTAAGTACAGTCTTTAGCTTAAAATCTAATTTGTCTGATAAAAGAACAGCTTTCTTTTGAGGTATCTTTAGGTTCAAAATGAGTCTCTTGTGGACAGCATATGGATGGGTCCTGTCTTTTTATTCAATCTGCAACCCTGTGCCATTTTATGAGAGCATTTATGTTCACGATGACAGTGATTATTGAAAGATATGAATTTATTGTCATCACGTTGCCTGTGAAGTCCTTGTTTCTATAGATTGTAAATTTCTGTTCTGTGTCACTCTTGGGGTCTTTCTCTTTTTATAGAACCGCCTTTAATTTTCTTGAAGGGCCGGCTTAGTGGTCTCTCTCTCTCCACCCTCTCAGGGATCCCAATAATTATGACATTGGAACGTTCCATGGTGTCACTTAGTTCTCTGATTCTGGTTTCATGGATTTTGAGTTTTTTCTCCCTGGCCTCCTCTTTTTCCTTTTTTTCTATCAATTGGTCTTCTAGATCACTAATTCATTCTTCTGCCTTGCTTACCCTAGCTGTTAGATTATCTAGATTAGATTGGATCTCATTGAGAACATTTCTAAATTCTGCCAGTTCAGCTTTCATTTCTGCCCTTAGAGACTCTAATCTCTCTGCCATTAATCGATTTCTCCATTCTAGCTATCATCTTCATAACTGTTACCCTGAAGTCCATTTCCGACATCTTGGTTATATCTGTATCCATTTGTAAATCTGTGGCAGGAATCACAGTCTCTTGAGTCTTTCCTATTGTGGGGGTTCCTCCTCCTATTCATTCTGTTGAGGGATGGTTGAGGGAATGTACAGAGTCCAAATTATTGACCACAACCCAAGCAAGATGCACGATGCACCTGTTCTATAGGGACCTTAGGGTTGTCGGCCTCTTGTTCTCCCAGCCTGTCTTCTGGAGGATGGGCCTGCCATATTGTTACTCAGGCAACCCTGTTTGGGCAGAGTTGCCCTGCCCCCTGTGTGTGGGGGGGACGGGCTCAGTGAAAACCGGTTTTTTGGGGCTTTTGTTCTCTAGTGGTTCTCTGCGTCTCTTCCTAGAGTCAGAGCAGAAGAGGCCATTTCCAACCCTCTGCCTCAGAGCAGAGAGACCGCAGTCTGTTCTTCAGTGAGCTCTCCAGGCCACAGTATCTCTGTTTCTGTCTGTGCTGCTATAAACTGCAGCGTCCTGGGTTGTGTACCCCTCAGCAGGGCTCCCAGGCCTCGCCTCCAGGTTGGGGTTCATCTCTGTCCTTTTTGCTTCTAAAACCACCAGCCACCCCCAGTTCACAGGCACGGCCCCGCCGCTCCAGGTTTCAGTCCGGGGGGCTGCCCTAAAGTCCTTTCCCTGTTGCTACTGGTCTGCGAGTCTGTGCCCTGTCCCCAGTGCGGGAGGCTATTGCTCACCGGTGGTGCAGCATCCCCATGGCTCCCTCCACCTTCTGTTTATCCTCCGATATTTGCTCATGGAATCACGGCTCCCCACTTCGTACCTCGAAACCAACTGCCTGCGATATTCTGTTTGTAGAGATCCAGATATATCTTCTTACATCTCAGGCTGATTTCTTGGGTGTTCAGAGTGGTCTGGTAGATATCCAGCTCAATTCAGGGGACTGGTTGGAATAGGGTCCCCTACTCCTCCACCATTTTTTCTTCCTCCCGAATTGTCACAAGAACACAACTTTATTCATCACTGCCAAAAACCAGAAGCAGCCAAGATGTCTTTTGATAGGTGAATGAATAAACTGTGGTACATCCAGACAAGTGAATACTTTTCAGTACTAAAAAGAAATGTGCTACCAAACCACAAAAAGGCCTGGAGGAACCCTAAATGCACATGGCTACCTAGAAGCCAGCTTGAAAAGGCTGCATATTATATGATTCCAGCAAATAAGACAATCTGTAAGAGGCAAATCTATGAAGCCAGTCAAAAGATCGGTGGTTTCCTGGGGCTAACGGGGTGGAAGGACAAGCAGGCAGAAGACAGAGGATGTTAAGGGCAGTGAAACTATTCGGTGGGATACCCTAACAGTAGATAAACTTCATTATCCATTTGTCCAGACTCAAAGAATGTACAACACCAGGAGTGAGTTCTAAAGGACAGATTTTTAATAACAATGTATCAATCTATTGTAACAAATGTTCTACACAAATGCTCTTTCTACTCTGCTCTTTCTACAGCAAATACAGGCATTCAGAGAAGAACTGGGGCTAGGGGATGGGAGAGTGCAGAAACCATGTGGGGCTGATCCGCGGTCCGCACTCCTCCTGCCCCCTACATGGGGTTTCTCGGCTCCCTGCAGTCTTGCCCGCATACAGCAGCTCCCACAGCGGCTTTTCAAGAGGGGAAAAGACAAAATTCACCCATGTCTTCCTTGAATGTGGGGACATGAATAAAATCACAAAACTCATATAGTGAAGCAAAAATTCTTTTATATAAAAAAATGTAGCATGTTATTTTAGAACTATTAACTTGTGCTCCCTCGCCCTGATGTTACGGTGAGAGGGAACAAGCCCACGGAACGCGCGGATCCCTCACTGCCACTGGGCCATCTGCTCCTCCATCCACTGCTTCTCCCGTGCAGACAGGACACGCTTGGGGTTCTGTGGCAGGGAAGGCACTGCTGTCCCCTCCTGCTGGCGGTACCGCTCCCTCGCATCAGCCTCCCTCTGGGCACAGTCTGCACCTGCCAACCCCGAGCCCCTCGCAGCATGGGCACCACACTGCCAACAGAAAGCCCTGGGCGGCGTGGATGCAGGTGACACTCAACGTGGCTCCCTGTGATGTGAATCTGGGAGTTTGGGCTCAACCTGACAGCTGAGAACAGAAAGCAGGTGGGTGAAAAAGAGTCCGTGTGTGGCTTCCTTAACGAGCACGCTGTTTCTACTGTGACTTTCTTAGAGAGATCTGGAAGCTAGGATCGAAGAAGGAAAAAGCCTTCCTCCTCTTCTCTCTTGGTACCACTTGCATTGCTTTAAAAATCAAGAGGAAAGCACACACCTCCCAGCCTCCAGGGAAAGAGAAAAATGGAAGAATTCAGAAAGAAAAAAATGCCCCTTGCTAGAAAAAAAATACACTGTTCATAGAGACGAAACATGAAACACTGGAGACCCGGTCCAGCTTGAGTATGCTCACTGAAGGTGACAAACGTTTTCTTAGGGGGTTGAGGTGCCCAGTGCAAGGCCAGGCCTGGACACACAAGCTGGGCGGGGGGGGAGGGGGGGGTGACCACTGTCCCCAGGGAAACCACGCTGTGGTTCAATAAAGTGCAGACAACTGCAGTGATGGGACTCGGGCGTTCCCTAACAATGCTACAGACTTAGTTTTGCTTGTTTTGAGGAAAAGCAGATAAAAGTACCGTTACCCGATTCTCTTAGTCTGGCCAGACGCAGCCTCCCGTGTCTGATGCTGGGACCCCGTGCAACCCTCCAGGCCAAGCAGTGCTGAGCAAGCTGAAACGTGCACAGCTTTCCCACTAGCCTGAGGCCTCCCTCCTGCAGAGAGAGTGAGCTTTGAAATATGGGGCTAGTCAAAATCTGTAAAGACAAATCATTCCCAGTGGATCTGTTTTCCTGGAAGATTCCCATGTACAGTCCTGACCTGCCTAACTCTAGGTTGGTGGAAGCATTCTCATTAATCATTTAGAAAACATTAAATGAAAATACTCCTACAATTCTTAATTGCAGGAAACAAACTGAGGGTTGCTGGAGTGGGGGGTGGGGTGGGAGGGATGGTGTGACTGGGTGATAGACACTGGGGAGGGTATGTGCTCTGGTAAGCGCTGTGAATTGTGCAAGACTGTTGAATCTCAGATCTGTACCTCTGAAACAAATAATGCAATATATGTTAAGAAAAAAAAAAAGAAGAAGAAGGTAGCAGGAGGGGAAGAATGAAGCGGGGGAAATCGGAGGGGTAGACGAACCATGAGAGACGATGGACTCTGAAAAACAAACAGGGTTCTAGAGGGGAGGGGTGTGGGAGGATGGGTTAGCCTGGTGGTGGGTATTGAGGAGGGCGCGTTCTGCATGGAGCACGGGGTGTTATGCACAAACAATGAATCATGGAACACTTCATCTAAAACTAATGATGTAATGTATGGGGATTAACATAAGAATAAAAAAATAAATAAATAATAAAAAAAAAGAAAAAAAAGAAAATACTCCTACAAAATTCATTTCTGACGGTCCCCTGCTGTGCAGGGAGCCCCCACTGCTGGTCCGGCGGCAGAGAGGAATCAGAAGTGAAGTAGGCCTCTGTGCTGGGCAGAGAAAAAAGGCACAGACGAGTGGAGAAACTTCAGCTTCTCTGTGGAGGGGTGTGCCCCTTCCTTCGGCAGCAGAACTCAGATAGTCTGACCTCCCGCTGCTCATCTGCCCTGTGTGCTGGGCTGATGGCGTCCTCTCGGGACAGGGCAGTGGTCCTGGAACATGGCCACCCTGCCGTGAGGCCCAGCCATGTGGACGTCCAGCAGAGAGCACCTAAAGGGTCTGCATGGGCCCTCTGCCCCGCATTAACAGCACACGTTCAGAGGACCTTTGCCCGGGCATTTCTGTCTCACTTCCAAGTTGTGCAGGGCCCTGTGCAGGGATTACTGCTCTGCACGTGTTTCCCTCGACATCTCCCTCTGCTCTGCTGGTCTCACGTTGTTCTCGATTCACCGACAGCCTGAGGAGGAGCCACATCGCTGGCGTCTCTCCTTTCACTGCTTGGTTATCGGGACACAGGTCATTGGATGGCTATGTCTGACAGAGAACATGGTGCCCTTCACCTTTGCCATAGAAACAGTCCTCAACAAAACTGCCTGCAACTTCAATGCTGCATTTTATTAAAAGATTATTTAGTTACTTGAGAGACAGCCAGCTTGTGAGCACACGAGCGGCAGGGAGCAGCAGGCAGAGGGAGAAGCAGGCTTCCCGCCGAGCAGGGAGCCCGATGTGGGGCTCGATCCCAGGACCCTGAAATCATGACCTGAACCGAAGGCAGACGCTTAACCGACTGAGCCACTCAGGCGCCCCCAACGCTGCATTTTAAATTTAAAAAGCCCCACAACCATACTGAACACATCCAAAAACATCCCAGGTGATTTATTCGGTAAACAGGAAATTCAGTGCCGGTCTAGTGCACGAGGCATGGATCACACCACCTCCACGGGAGTCTGGGAGGGCTGTGTGTGATCCGGTCCGTCACTGTGGCAGTTCTTGTGTAAGACAGGTTCAGGAGTGTTCTAATGGTAGCAGTGGAACCCCAAATGGAACACTTCCATATCTATAAGGATTTCTTCTAGGAAAAGCCTGGAAATGCCAAAGTTCATTAAAACTGTGAGCAAGTGAAAAGCAGTAAAATTAACAACCAGCTTGCTCAGAATGAGGAAAATATGCTTCAAATGATAAATGCTCAAGACCTCTGGCATAAAGTGGAAATGTAACCTAAGCAGAAGATGTGAACTCCAAGAGGTGAATTTTGTCACAGAAAACAAAATAAGACATTTGAAACACGCTTAACAATTAATTCTGAGCTATCACGTATGGTTATGTGTTGGAAAAAAGTGTCCGAATTTTGATTGGGAACCAGAAATGTGAATTCCACGATTCTGGAGGGAAGGCAGAAAAGGACGAGAGACCAGCGACAATTTACCTTTACTTCCGGAGGAGTGGATAGATGAAGGAAGGATACAGACGTTTAGCATCCAATTCAAGTGTTTGCCTCATCAATTTTAGTCTGACTTGGTAATCTGTGCAGATGAAGTCCTGAAATACGACTTCATGACAGCACCACGAGGAACTCTAGTAACTTTCACTCAGCGTACCCCGGCTCAGCGTTACAGGAATCACTGAATTTCGTAAATACCACACTGAGGAGTGTCAGAACAGACTTTCTTTCCCATCTTCGGCTTCAAAGTTTTCCTCCAGATGCAGAGAAAGTCGAGTGAACTCTAATGCTGAGAAGTACTTTGAAAACCCAAGCGCTGGTGTAAGTTTTACCCACCCACTTTCATCATGGCTCTTTCTTTTGAACAAGAGAGAATTCCAAACAGCGGATTAAAAAGGTGGTGCTGGGATTCTGGACAATCTCACTACCGCACAAGAGACCGAATCTAATGGATGGATATACCACCGATGTCAGGAATGCACATTTCATTGCTTGTGAAGATAAAAACACAATGAATATGTGTGGCACAAAGCATGAGCCCAGATGTAAACCATCAACAGTTGCCAATAATCATGTATTGATACTGGTTCATCAATGTAACAGACGTGCCACACCAAGCAAGACGTTAATGAAAAGACACAATGAATGACCTAGTTATATTATCTGCAGATACAACCCCCGTCTACAAGTCTCGTGAATACAAACCCTTTTCCCTTTAAAGGGAAAAGCAATTTGTTCTAGAATTAACAATTACAAAATAAATATAATTTAATTAAAAGCAACTTAAAAAGAGAAGCCGATTACAGGCATACGAAGAATGACTCCCAAGAGGAAAGCAGCGTGTACTGTTTGGACAGGTGTGCCAAAGCCCTAACACTCAACAGTCGTTCTAGAGTTGTCAACATTAAAGAAAAACAAAAACAAAAACATTCTTAACCTCGGCCAAAGGCTGGTGCCCACAAGCCCCTTGCCATTTCCTCTTGCCACCTCCACCCCAAGAGGTGGGGTGACAGTGGGCTTCCAGAGAGGGCTGACTGCTCCTGGGGTGTGCAGGGAGGTCACGGAGTGTCTGTCTACGCGGTCACAGATCAGGTGCCCGGGACCCATGGGGGAATGCTCGCTAAGCCAACTGTGCATCCCGTCTCGTTCCCATTAGAATCTAAGGTGGCAGGGAATCAGGGGCTCAGGGTGCATTTGGGGCACACGGGAGGAATGGTCTGTGACAGCGCCTGACACAGAGCCCGGGGAGCTCTGCATGGCCTTCTCGGCCCTCCGAAGCTCCAGGCACAGGGCACGGGAGCTGCTCTACACTCTCTTTCCACTAATCCCCCTCATAAAGCTACTTCCATGTGCACACGGTGGTCACAGCGACGGCACACTGGAGCTCAGCGAGGAAACTGGTCTAGAAAGCTGTATGGTCGGTGCTTCACCTGTTCCAACCTGCCCGGCCCAGTTCAAGGACACTGGCATGATCAGTCTGCACTTATATTTCTGACATAACAACATGTGGAAGCAAGGTGAGGACACTCCAAAAATGTGATAGGCTACACACAAAAAAGGTCATGATGGTATATCGCAATTACAATATTTTTCTAGGGTTAGAAATAATATTCCCAGATCAGGAGAAGATATTTGCAAGATTCATAAGGACAAAAGATTAAATACTCAAAATATGTGGAGAACTTCAACAGAGCAGTAACAAAAGATAACCCGATGGAAACACAGGCCCAGACCCTGGGAGCCCCGGGGAGGAAACGCCAACAGACGCTTTCACGTGAAAAGGCGTTTCACTCAGAAGCATTAAGTTAAAACGTGAGGTTAGAATTTCAGACTCACCAGACAGAAGTCTGACCAATAATGACTGATTCGCAAGTGAGGAAACAAAAACTTTAAGACACTGGTGTTGGGAGTGTGAATTATTACAGCTGCTTTGGAAAGCAATCTGACTGTTTTCCTTTAAAACTGAAAATACAGGGGCTCCTAGGTGGCTCAGTTGGTTAAGCGTCTGCCTTTGGCTCAGGTCATGATCCCAGGGTCCTGGGATCGAGCCCGACATCGGGCTCCCTGCTCAGTGGAGAGCCTGCTTCTCCCTCTGCCTGCCGCTCCCCCTGCTTGTGCTCTCTCTCCCTCTCTGACAAATAAATAAATGAAATCTTAATTAAAAAAAATAAAACTGAAAATACAAACGCCATACAGCCAGGCAGTGGCACTTTGAACGTGGGCCTTAGAGAAACGTAAGAACGCGTGCACCAGACACTTCCATGTGTCTGTGAGTATGCGTGTGCATGCAGCGGAAGTGTGAAAACATGGCCTGTGAGCACACATGACACAGGCATGGGAGTGACCCCTCTGGGAGGGGACGGAACTGGGGTGCCTGAAAGGCCACGTTGGTAATGTATACTTGAATTTATTGCAAAAATGGCTGAAGTAAATGTGGAAAAATGTTAATATTTACTGAGTGTTTAATAAAATTCTTTCTTGTGTTTAAAAGACGTTTAATTAAAATAGTCAATTTGGGTCGAGTGAAGAGTAAAGAGGACTCAAGCAGGGGGCATGTCCAGACTGGGTTTCCCAGGGACAGAACTGCATGGGAATCGGGGTGAACAGGAAGTGAGCGACACAGAAACACCCAACATGCCCACATGTGCAAACCAATCCCTGTGCCCAAGGGCATTCGGTTCCCGTGAAGCAGTGATGGCGTCCTCAGGAATTTAGAGAGGACTCTACTGGACAGAGTTAGAACTCACAGGTAGGGGACTTGTGTCTCAAAATCAGAGCGCTACAAGAAAGAACCTTACGACACGCTTATCTTTCTTTTTCTCTGCCCCGGACACAGAGGCCACATGGTGTTACCATGGAGCTCAATTTTCCTTCTTGTTTTGACATCTTCTACCCTTACCACCAGCACTGATCTTTGGAGTTTCCTGCACCCGGTGACAAAGACAGGGAGGGCTTGGTAGCCAAGTGTGACCCTAAGGTGTCAAATCCGCTCATGACCCACCACTTCGCTGCTCAACACGGAGTCTGAGCTCTGAACGCTTCTCACCCCACTGTCGGAAGTCTGAGCAAGGGTCTGATGCAAGCAGCTCCTAAGCCAACCTCTGGGGCCCTGAGGGACAGGGACCGACTGACGGCCTCCCAAGGGAGGGAGGAGTGGAGGACAGAGACCCAGGGACAGGTTGAGCCTGGGGCGGCTCAATGCTCACTGCTGTTCTTTCTTTCAAGCAGGAGGGAGAATTCAAACCGATTAAAAGACAGTGCTGAGTTTCTGGAAACACACACACTCCACCCTCGGGACAGGCAGAAATTAAATATGAAATTGCTAGACATGTATCAGACCACAATACTCTTCCTTTCTTGGATGAAAATTTAAAAAACAAAACAAAGCACTTCATGATTTTTACTCATGATTCATTAGATGTTTTGCTATGAATATTCTGAATGGGTAAAAATTATGCCCGATATTTAAATAAAATATATTAAAGCTCATTCATAAAAGTTATTTATTTGTTTATATTGTTACAGCGTCCTCTTTAAAGCACATCTTAATGACTTTCTTTGCTTTTATACTACAAGCTGAAATGAAATGAATGAATCAAAATCTTACATTTATGCTTGTTACATCACAAAATGAGAAGAAAATTGGTAAACATTCAGCATATCACTGTGGATGAATGTTAACACATTTTAGCTGAAATGTATGTATGATTTATGTCTATTTCATAATTTAAATTAGCTGCTTAATGATGCATGGCTACTATCTTCTCTTTATCCATATCCCAGTGCAATTTCATTTCAGGCGGAATCAGAAGCGTGCTTTCTTGTCTGCACATCTTTGGGAAAATACGTCCTCAAAACTGAGGCTAAGGATGACAGGGAGTGCTGCACCTGACCCTGAAATCTCATGCCTCATTTTACAGGAAGTTTGGTACCAGCTCCACCAAGCCGTGCTCCTGAAAGCCGGGTGAAGAGGCAGAGTCCCCGGACTCCAGGACACAGGAAGCATCACCAAACAGGGCACACCAGCCAGTGCTGTGTTCACAGACGGAAGGGCTGGGAGTAGCAGTGGCCACCAGAGGAAATACCTGCCTTCTCATCTCTCACTCGTTAAACCCATGGTAAATGCAGAAGCAGCTGATGGATGCACAGTCATTTTGAATCTACAATTCTCATGGACCTCAACAGGAACAGAAATCGGAGCACTTGTGAAGCTGCATGCTTTAGGGAATCCAGTAGTTCGGAGCTACTAAGAGGTGGGCCTGTGTACCCAAAGTTAAGTTTTGTCCGCTGTAGACGAGACACCTATGGACACCAGCCGCCGACCCCCACAGCTGCAGAGGGGGCAGCCTCCTGCCTAGCAGCATGATCATCCAACAGGGGTGGGGCTGGTGGCTGCGCTCTGGCTGCAATCAGGTGGGGCGGGAAGAAACATTTTTGTTTTATGCTGAAGAGAAACATAGCTGTTCCTCATTAGAAGTATGAGAATATCCTATCCTGTCCTTTTTTTTTTTTTTTAAAGATTTTATTTATTTATTTGCCAGAGAGAGAGCATGGGAGAGAGAGAGCACAAGCAGGGGGAGTGGCAGGCAGAGGGAGAAGCAGGCTCCCTTCTGAGCAGGGAGCCCGATGTGGGACTTGATCCTAGGACCCTGGGATCATGACCTGAGCCGAAGGCAGACGCTTAACTGACTGAGCCACCCAGGCGCCCCTACCCTGTCCTGTCTCGATTGCCAAAGCCACCAGGCATAATTTATCAAGCAGAAGTATGCCCAAACATCCCCCTTGGGCACTGCCCTTAACCCCTCCTTGGGCACCTTTCCATCAGAGCTATCAGAAGTGGCTACAGAGACTCACCTCCTTCTGGGGTAGAAGTCTGCTCATTGCCTTTCAGGTAAGGAAGGAAGCTCAAATGGCTGGAACGTGTCGACGAAAAAGGACACGGTTCATTTGCGAGCTAGAGAAGTATCCCCTGAGCGACCAGGAGAAGGCTGCACCCTCCGAACACCACGGTCTGAATTTCCAGCGCACAGGAGGACGTGGGGCTCACCCACAGCCGGGCTCCGACGGACGGAGCCCACCACCCCCGGGGGCTTCCTGGGGCTGGAGCGCGGGAGGAGACTCGCTCAGAGACCTGGCCGGGGCCTACAGCAGACACGGCTCCTGAGGCCATGGCCGCACGGACGGGGGCCCCTGAGCCACCTCTTCCACCTGGGGCAGCACCAGGGGGCAGGGGTGTCCTCCCGAACACTGCTCCCGGCGGCTCCTGGATTCCGTCTGTCCTGGCCCCGGACCCAATAGGCCACAGGCTGGGAAGAAGTTTTACAAGTTCGGGAGGAGGGCCTGCTGTCTCCTTTGCTGACTCTGAGTCTACCACCCAGCTGCTTCATTTCCACTCTGTCGAGCCAACCGGTCTGATTTCGGCCCGGCTTTAGGTACTGAAACCCACCTTTTCCATTCATTTCTCTTCTATGAGGGGCAATTTCCCTTAGTCAGAAGGAAGAAATAGGACTAATAACACCAGTGAGGTTAAAAGGTATGAAAGTACCCTGTGCTAGAAACCTCCTCCAAGCCTGGGCAAACTCGGTCACGCGGTCTGGCCCCTGTCTCCCGTGTGGAGGGTAAACCCGATAAAGGAGAAAGCCTGCTCCTTCCCTGTGTCCCCTCCACAGAAACAGGATCTGAGTATTAGGAAAAACAACACAAAAAGGAGCTGAGAAATGTGTTTTAATTCTGTCTTCTCAGCTCATGTATTTATCTACTACTCATGTTAACCACGTGAGATGCTGATGTAAGTTTTTGACAATTCTATGGCCAACATGATCTTTATTATTAACCGGGCCTTTGTACTCTCTGGCGCTGTTACTATTTTCTCTCCCTGACTCTGATTCTGTGTTTCCTGACAACCAGAACTTTCCTTTTTCACTCCGCGGTTACATCCCACAAACGTTGACCAGCCAATCTTACAAAGGATGGCAATGATCTACAGCGTGTTCCCGACAAATTAAGAACAGAATACGGCAAACAGCCAACACCATCTTCACTATGTGCTAGCCACTGTTCCCAGCAACCTGCACGTAAGACCTCGCTTGAGCTTCACGACACCCTAAAAAGAATCAGCCCTGCTGTCCTGGTAAGGATGCTGGGACACAGAGACGCCATATCACTTGCCCAGGCCCCACGTGACTAAGGGGAGGGCAGGACTTACCAGGAAGCCAGACAGTGGAGGCCCGGCCTTCAGTAACACCACCTCTGCTGCCTCTCGGCAGAAGTCCTCCTGAAACTGTCTTAGGCTCAACAGGAACATGGGATGGGTTCCAACAGATCTACAAGGTTCTCCACCGAGAAACATTTGCTCCCCCTCAAGGCTGCTCGTGCCCTGGAGGGCTCTCTGTCCTCTGTGCTCTCCTTTCCCCAATCCTTATTTTTTGCTGACAACTACCCCGTGCTGTAGCCCAGAGTCTTCCAAATGATGGCTGGAACACGCTGGGGGACTGCAACCAGATTTTTAAGTAAATTAAATCAGGACAGGAACCAGTAGACAATGGCATGAAGTATTGTTGCAAGAACGTTTTGTCTTGTTTCTCTGTGTGTATTTGCAGTAGGTCATGACGTAAGATTATTGTTTACACGGCAGCACAGTCAAAAAGTCTGAATAAACACCACCACCCAGGTCTAATACCAAGCCTTACTGCTGTCCCCCAGCAGGTGCCTGAGACAGGGTTGTCAGAGGGTGAATGGCTACGCAGTGGGGATGTCCGGGGAAGCGTGTTTAGAAAACTGAGTGAGGTCATTCTGTAAGTCAGGGCTCACTGCTAGGCTACTCACTTGATTTTTCCAGACTGGACACACCAGGAAAACTGAGGATGCTTGTTCTGTATGAGGCAAAGCAAAGCAAAGCAAACTACACGCAAAGGCATAAATATGACCAGCACTGCCTTACCTCTTCGCCCAGGATATACGTGAGGGTAGTACTCGTAATAGAGATCAGGCTGGTCCAGGTTTCCAAAGGGCTCAAACTCCATCTCAGCATTCTGGAAAAGGCCCAGCTTCACCAGCAGTGCCAGCCTCACAAACCAAAGCTAAAACACAAAATACAACTGAAACAATAGATTACCTACGAATGTCAAGTTCAGAAATTCCTATTTCCTATTAATTTGGTAGCAGAGCTTGATTTCCAGTATATTAAAACAAAGCCTACACTCGGTTTCTTAGCACATGTGCCTAATTACATGTTTATAAAAATTACTCTCAAGCTTAATAAAAACAACGTAAATGATTTTGTCTGATTTGGCTTAATCTGCCAATCCTTGTTGAGAATGGAGAGCAGGGATGGCAGGGCTGGGTGTGGACAGAGCCACGTATGGGGCGGGCACTGAAGGGTACGGAATCGCCACGGGGGGAGGCAGAGGGGAGGCACAGAGAGGAGAGTGCGATGTGGGTGGGCAGTCAGCTCTGAAGGGCCAGAGGGCCCTCTGGGTGCAGAGGCAGAGCGGGGATCTGGAAAGGAAGACTAGAGTAAACTCATGTTGACGTTAAATTTGGGCTAAGAAAATCTATTTTTCGTTCTCACGTTGTTCTTAGCGGCATGAAAGGTCACGTCCCTTCCCTGTCCCCCCTTCATGACCAACCAAAGGGGCTGTACCTGTAAGGAGTCTGCCGTGTGGCTGGTGGGCAGCCCGCTCTTGCCGTAGCCTTGGCCGTGGGCCGTGAGAAGGCGCCCGCAGAGGTCAACCGCTGCCCTCCAGTTTTTGCAGCTCTGTAAGACACAGCAGGACGTGTCACCGAAAGCACAGCCACTCCTACACGCAGTGCCTGCCGCGCCGGGCCCAGCGCCAGTCCCTTCTGGTGAATGACGGCCAGGCCAGACAGCTGCTGGTACGGAGAGCGCCACTGGTCGACGCCTGTGTGTAACTGGGCAAGAAGGGCGTCAAGTGGGAGATGCAGCTTGAGACGAGCAAATCCGAAAAACATTAAAATTTAACAACTGATAGAACACAGAGAGAATTCCTTTTTAAAATTTATTTTATTTAAATTCAATTAATTAACATGTAGTGTACTACTAGTTTGAGGTAGAGTTCAGTGATTCATCAGTTGTATATAAATACCCAGTGTTCATTCCATCAGCTCTTGTTGAAAAGCTCCCCTACCCCCAAGACTGCTTTCCTTTTTCAGCCAAATAACTTTATTTTGTAATTTTCACAAATTTAAAATCAATAATTTAATTTTATGCCATGTGCCGGATGTATTTCTTTGTATCTGTAAGAGCTGCGTGTGATAATAAAATAAGTGGTTTTGCATGCTTGACATAATCCTGTTTCACCAACATTAAAACAGACGGCTGACCTGGACGCCAGCGGATCAAGCTGGACATGCTCTGTTTATCCTTTGCCCTGATGCAACAGACAGGAGGGCCACCGGGGAAATGCACAGGAAAACGTCCTCAGTGAGAACGCTGCAACCTTCTGGGAAGCGAGAAGTGGATGCTCGTGGCCCATCTCCTCACCACACCGGGCACTAACACCGTCTGCATGCCGCAGACGCTCCCGTTCACGTGTGTGGCCGACAAATGGCAGACCACGTCAGGCTCTGGGGGCAAGTGGTGGATGAACACACATCCTTGCATGCACTCATCTCACGATCTAGCAAGGAAGACAGATATGAAACAACTTATTTTCCCAAGATGAGTAAAATGATTTTGTGTGTGCTCACAGTGCTTTCTGAACAAGAAGCCACGGGAGCACATCACCTGGTGGCCAGACTTAACCTCAGGGAATGGAAAGCTACTGGAGCCCAGACGTGAAGGAGGAACAGTGGAGTCAAGAAGGGGCAGGACCCTCCAGGCCGAGGGGGAGCTGCCTGAGAGAATCCGGAGGTGCCTCAGAAGAACGGCCTTCAATCAGGTGGCCGGCACATGGCAGTGAGAGGACAGGCGTGAGGATAAGAATGGGGATGTCAGCAAGGAAGGCCTCAGACCACGAGAGATCCAGACTCCTTCTGAGGGGCTGGGGAGCCACGGAAGGCCTTTGGGCAAGGGAACGACACAGTCCTGTTTAACAGATGCTGGAGCATGCTGCCCACCTCTCTTAGGTACTAACTCAGGCACGCACTGCTCCTGTTGGCACCCTGCACCTGCCAGACAAATCCTAAGTTGGGGTGAGGACCCAGAGAGCATAGGCCTTGCTGCAGAGGGGCCTGTGAGCGGGGACCAATTCCCGGCTTCTCCTGACAGCAGCCCTGCAGGCCCCGCGAGGGGAATTCCTCGGGGCACGGGCCAAGGTAGGTGCTTTGACTTCTGGAGAATCATCCTAAGTGTGGCTATGTATATTCTTGAATTGCAAACGTGAAAAAGTAAGAGGGAAAGTTATCCTGCCAAGTTTGGACCAATTCTATGTATATGTCTAAGCAGATCCTGTATGCAGGGGCGATTAATTGTTGCTGTTTTCCCAATCGCCTATGTCACACATGCTGGCCTTTCCTGCCGGTGGCAGTAGATCTGAGCAGAGTGCTCAGGGCGGTCTTCTGAGGAAAGGACTCCAGCTGAGGATGGGTAAGAGACCCCGTGAGGAGGGCAGGAGGGGGGCTCCGGTAGGCAGAGGCCTGGTTAGCGGGCCGCGGGGATGCACTGAGGACGAGGGGCCGTAGGGGTAGGCAAGCAGGTGTGGACAAGGGGCAGGGAAGGCCAGGCCAGCCTCTGCAGGCTTCCAAGAGGATGGGCAATGTGTCCTGCTCACATTCTAGAAACATCAGCCCCCCTCCCTGTGAGGAGGAAGCATGAACCCGAGGGGCTGAGCAGGTGTCCAGGCCTGGCACTGGTGGTCTATGTGTGGCCCGCAGGCTGGATTCGCCCTGTGCGTGTCTACACACGGTTCTGGAGACCAGCCTCCTTCACACATCTGTCTGCAGCTGGTTCTGTGATCCATGAGGGAGGTGGGCAGTCACTGCAGGACTAAGTAGCTGCCCCGAGACTGAGTGGCCCTGAACCCAATAAGCCACCCCAGGCCTGGCCAGCACCACATCCAGGGAGACCATGGACAACGTCCCATCAGTGGCTTATGACGGGCCCTCAACGAGAAGGGGTAAGAAACAGAAACGTCTCCAGCGACTTGACAGGGCATTTGATGTCAAATGCAATAATGATAAAAAGTGGACTTGTACATGTTTTTCATATTTTAATTTAGATTGAATTTTACAGAAGTTTCAGTCTGCTAAAGATTGAACAGTTAAAGGAAAACACCTGTCCCTTCCATGCCAAGCTTGAAAAGCATGGTCGCAGGCCACCTGTATCCGTGGCGGGGGGAGGGTGCAGACACGGCAGAGGGACAAGGCCGGGCGACAATCTGACGTGGGGAGCACGGGGAGCGAGGCTGCAGGATGGATCTGAGACTCTGACATGCAGCCAGGCGGCGGCGGTGCGAGTCTTGGAGACAGGGAAGGCTGGAAAGGGTCAGAGCTCGGAATCTGCAATTTGATTCCAACAAGGCTGAATCTGAGGGGGCTTTGAGACGTTCAAGAGGAAAAGAAAAAGCAGCTACTGCCGTGTGTGTAGGTCTGTTTGGGAGAGGGGCATGCCTGGGGCAATGTGGGGGGCTCTGCACAAGGAGGGTGTGGGTGAGATGGGGGTCAGACCCTGAGGATGTGCAACACGGGTGGCCGGGGAGGGGGAGGGCCGAGCATGGGGGGAAGGGTGTGCGGAGCAGGAGGGGACAGTGCTCAGGGCTGCCGAGGAGGCAGGCACAGGGACACCAGAATCATGGGCAGCTGAGAGCTGGTCTGATGGGGAGATGGGATGGGAAGTCAGATGGAATGAAACAGGTGGAAAATAAGGAGGGGACCAGTGAGCCAGGTGACCCTGTGAGGTCTGAGTCACCAAGCTAATCGTGGTGGTGGTGAAGGGGGAGAGAATAGGTGCTTCTTCTGTGTCTGCTTTTAACCAAATGCTCCCGTGTGAGAGAAAGCAAGAGAAGGATCTCGTTGGAGAAACGCTGACTGCATGCTAGAAAGAAAGGATCATCAATAGAACAAGGTCCCAGGAGTCAGGAAAGGATTCTGGCATTGCGGCGGGGAGAGGGGCTTCTGTCCAACGGCCTCCAGCTGCTTTAAGCTGGGGCGGGGGGCCACTCCTCCAACTCCAGCCAGGAGTGGGGGTCGGGGGGGGGGGGGTTTGAAAGAAGCAGGACCAGCCTAAAAAGGTACTGGGAGCCAGAGAAGCCTAGAAGGTCCCTGGGAAGCAGGCGGTGGTGTTTAGTGTCACGATGAGCACTAAGCTTGGATGTGGAACTTCTGCAGCAGGCTAGTGGCCCGGCCAGGCCATCTGCGTGGACTCGACATCATCGGGTGAGGGTAAAGGTTGGGAGAGAAGACAAGCAGGCAGACCTCCTTTAGCTACAACTACCCATGTGACCTCTGTGACTTACCCAGGCGTCAATCACGCCCTTGTGACGTCAGCTGGCCACCCTGAAGGTGGAAATGAGGGTACACTCTGTGGAGAAGCTGGAACCACTCTCACCCTTCATGACCTCTTCCCCCAGTCAGCGGTCCGTGCTCACACCTGTCCCACCTGCCCATCCTGCTCTCCTCCAGCTAGGAAGGGCTGCAAAGATGACCATCCTATGACCTGGCTCAGACCCAAACTTCGCGACACCTCTCCTGCCCACAGTGAGCCCTCCTACTGGTAATTTTCTGGCACACACATTCCTGGGGGGCTACAGCCCCCCAAGGGGATGGAATTTGGTTCTTGGATAACAATGATTAATGGCCCTCCAAAGATTAACCTACCCAACAAAATCTTATTCCTTAGTATGCAATTAGGAAACAAGGTGGAAAAATGCTTCTCAGGGGATTGACAACGAGGAAAGGGTTAAGAAACACTCTGAGGTATAGTCTGTCTCATCCGTTCTGCACGGGCATTAAGGACAACCTGCTGTTCCACATTAACATTAACTGTGGCGGGGTCCTGTCTCCCTCTGGGTGAGCTCTGGGGGCCATGGCCTTGTCGAGGGCATGCTTTTTAACTTCTAAAAGTACTTCTTCAGCATTGTACCTACCATGTACATGCGTTCAAAAAATGGTGAAATAGTAAATTCACAGAACTACAAAAAAGTCATAAAAAAACCGACACTAATAACGAAAGAGATGGAAATGATAACTGATCACTATTAGTGATTGATTTTTTTTAGCCAAAAAAAAAAAAAAAAATAGCAGCAAATGCAACTGTTAGCCCAAGAAATGATAGAGAGTAATTTTTAAAGAATATACAAGTCAGGGCCGACAAGGAGACACTAAAGCAAGGGTTCTGCATAAACAGGTGTAACCTTTCTGGAAAATAATACATACTAATAGCCTCACAACTGCCCACAGTCTGACCTACTTGTTCTCTCAGCATTCATGCTAAAGAAATAATCATGTGTGTAGAAAAGATTTCTGTACAAGGTGGCCCATCCCAAGGTTATTTACAACAGTATCAGATTACGCAATAAAAATATTTATAAATTGGACTTCAATCAGACAATGCTTAAGATGTTAAAAAGATACAAAATCATAAATAGGTATAATATGAAGTTTTGTCTAGTATATGTACAAATACATATGTAAGTATTCATATTCACATGTAGACATACTATATACAGAGACACTAAAATGTTAACAGACGGTGGTTATACAGTTTTTCTGAATGAAGGACATGCTATTTGTAAAAGGAGGGAAGAGGGGTTTGTGAATGACAGGACAGGCCGCACCAAGGGGGATGATGCACTTGCAGACGAGACCATCATGTCGTGGCCACCTAGAAATGGATGGTGTGTCCATCTACCTCCATCCCACACAGAGGGGACACCCATATGCCATTGATGACCATGAACAGCGCTTCATGCAGGAACCAAATTAATGCTTGTTGAAATAGTATTTTTAAAAAAAAAATCAAGTATGTCGGTATAAGTTATGAAGTATGGCTGCTAAAGCATGAGGAAAGAGGTTCTGTCCTGGGTAGGGGGTGGGATTTAGCTGTAGTAGAAGGAGCTGCTTGACACGGTACCACCCCCACTGAGCTCCAGTGTGATCTATTTGGCAGACCTCAAAGACACACAGAATCTGTGTGTGTGCAAAAATATATAAATGAGAAAATCTGATTATGGATATTTATGTATTTTTGAAACATTTATTACACAGTAAAGACTCCTATCTTATTTTACGTCTACTATGTATAGATACCCACCACTAATAAAACATTTAAACGTGTACTAAAACTATTTGCAAGTACTCTGTGAATATGAAGTGCTCCATAAATGATTAAAAATAATAAAATGTATCGTATAAAAAGCCTCAGCTCTTGCTATGATTTCATATACTAAGATATGCTTTCTATATCCCAAACTGGATCACAACTATTAAAAATGAAACCCAAACCTATCATCTTAATTATTCATTTTTCAGTAAATGGAAATCTTTTCAAAAGTGGCTCCTTTCCTAACTGTGAAGAGGAAGCAGAATGTTTATGTTCCTATTACGGCTTCTCCCCACATGATTCTCCCACAGGTAAGTGAGTATGGAAGATGGACGTGGACAGATGCCACTCCTGAGCGGCTCAGCACTGGGCTAGCCCACCTTCTGATGAATACTGATGGTCTATAAACGACATGGAACATCTCAACAAACTTACACTAACCTGACAGCAAATTTTCCAGGAGTCAGAATGACCTAATTCCTCAAGACAATTTAACAGCACGGGGCAGGGGATGCGGGATGCGGGTGCCTCCCTGACCTTCTTGGTGGCCTGTTTGAGAACAGGAGCCTGGGAGAGAGGCAAGGGCCAGAAGGGACCTGGAACTTATCTTACTCTACAGGGCTCACTGCGATTCCGGACCAGCGGTGACTCAGCACGACTCCTTTAAAGACTAAGTTAGATTTGGATTATCTTCTGGTTTCAGAGTCAAACATGATAGTCTAAGAGATTTTTCTCATATCACAATTTAAAAAGAAAAAAAAAGGGGGGGGGGGGAAGAACACAAAGAAGTTGTTAGACAAGTTTACCATTTACATTTCCCCAAGTAGTTCTTTTATCTGATAAGAGAATACCAAGTATTTCTTTGTGTATAATTCAAGTTTACTTTGATATTTCAAAAAGATTTCCAGGGGCACCTGAGTGGCTCAGTTGGTTGAGCATCTGCCTCCGGCTCAGGTCGTGATCTCAGGGTCCTGGGATCAAGCCCCGCATCGGGCTCCCTGCTCCCCACCCCCTCAAATTTTTTTTTTTTTTCAGATTTTTATTTATTTGACAGAGAGAGACAGAGCGAGAGAGGGAACACAAGCAGGGGGAGTGGGAGAGGGAGAAGCAGGCTTCCTGCCGAGCAGGGAGCCCGATGTGGGACTCGATCCCAGGACTCTGGGATCATGACCTGAGCCGAAGGCAGACGCTTAACATCTGAGCCACCCAGGCGCCCCCTCAAATAATTTTTTTAAAAGATTTTATGTATTTAGTTGACAGAGAGAGAGAGACAGCGAGAGAGGGAACACAAGCAGGGGGAGTGGGAGAGGGAGAAGCAGGCTTCCCGCAGAGCAGGGAGCTTGATGCGGGGCTCGATCCCAGAACCCTGGGATCGTGACCTGAGCCGAAGGCAGACGCTTAACAACTGAGCCACCCAGGCGCCTCAAATAAATAAATAATCTTAAAAAAACAAAACCAAACCAAAAATATTTCCAGACAGGAATATTTCTGTTCACACCAAGTGGGGTCAACAGAGCCCGTAACTCTCTTACCCACCAGGAGCCTGGCAGTAATGGGAGGCCCCTGATGGCTCCCAGAGGTTCCTGAAGAGTTTGAAGAGGGGCTATCTGCACAAGTGTGGGCAAGGCCAGGACGACCTCGAAGGGATGGAGACACGTCTAGGGCCAAGGAACAGAGGGCCCAGGCAGGATGTGACTGGTCTGCAGGAGACCTGAGGCCACAGGAGGCTGCCCCGCCTGGAGGGAGCTCTCCCTGCTCACTCTTCCCCGGAGAGCAGGGGAGCAGGGCAGGGAGGGAGGGCAGACACCAGAGGAGCCAGGACAGGTCAGATCTTGCTGCCAAAAATAACTAGGTTTTCCGGGCTCCCCTGGATTGCTGAGCAGCTCAGGCATCAGCGGCTGGTTTTCGAGCATTAACACAAGCTGGTACATTGTAGCAGCCCTTGCACCTTGCTTTGATTGCTCAATGCTGTTTTGGAAATTTACGGATACTGATGAATGTGCCTCTCCTGCATGTATTTCAACTGTTCCAAAGGATTTAACTGTGTAACATAACTTTCTTTTTCTTGCTCAATGCTACGGTTTTCCAATAAAATTTTTGGCTAACACAAACAATACAGCAACAAACATTCTTGAGTATGTCCTTTCATGCACCGACCGGTACGAGAATTGTTCTAACGTATGGGATTACAGGTGGAAATGCTGGGTGGCAGGTGGTGCAGAGAAGGTGGTCCAGCTCACTCTCCCACCACACCTGGGCTGCCCTGTTCATGTGGCTGAAATGCACCACACTCTTGTTCTATTTACATTTCTGTAACTCCCACTGAGGATAAGCACTGTTTCCACGTCTGGGGGCTATTTGGTTTCTGTGAATGACCTCTTCATATAATTTGCCTATTTTTCTACTGGGCTGTTTTGTTTCTTACACATTGTTGGAAGGTATTAATGTGTATTAATGCTCACTTAAAAAAAAGATTTTATTTATTTATTTCAGAGAAAGAGAGAGAGGGAGAGCGAGCATGAACAGGGGGAGGCGCAGAAGGAGAAGCAGACTCCCCGCTGAGCAGAGAGCTGGACCCTGGACTTGATCCCAGGACTTTGAGACCATGACCCGAGCCGAAGGCAGACGCTCAACTGACTGAGCGACCCAGGTGCCCCTGTGGCTCACTTTTTAATAGTGTTTTTGGTATTTTTGTTGAATACAAGTTTCACGTTTTAAAGTAGTCAAATTTATTCATTTCTCCCTGAAAGGTTTAAGAAATGCTTTTCTACCCAGAGTCATTAAGAGTTTATTCTATTTTCTGGAGTTTAAAAAATTTTGTTTTAATTTATTTGGTATTTATTTTTGTGTGTGCTAAGAGATAAAGATCTTTTTGACTTTTCCCACTTGAATATCCCATCGTTGATTAGTTCTTTCCCTAGTAACCTATAACATTGCTCTTTCTGCATAAGTGTGTGTTTTGGGCCCCGTCCTGTCCCACTGGCAACCCTGTGCCCTTGTCATTTCCCTGACCCGTCTTTGGCCCCCACCCAGCTACCATGGCAGATACCTGGTTCCCACGCTAGTGTCACTCTTCCTCAGGGTCTGTCCCTGCACGAGCTTCATGCAGAAGGCCTGGGGACATTTCCCTGTTCATGCACACCAAGCGTGCGCATGCGTGCGGGTGTGTGCACCCGCGGTTTATTTCTCCAGCCTCCAAAGGGCATGGCCTTCAGCTTTCTGATGTTCTTTTTTGTTCTTTGGACTTGCCCGAGTGGTGACACAGACCTAGCAGGGACAGGGCCGCTCTGTTAACAGAAACCGGCCGGGGGAGACAGGGCTGGTTTGTACTCGCTTCTGCCTCCGGTATCCTGCACAGCTCTGGGCCGTGTGACCGGTGAGCCAGGGAGGAGGTCGGGGGGGGGGGATGAAGGAGACTCTTTAAAGGACAGGCCAGGACGGCCCAACACAGTGTTGAGTTCTAATGGCTGGTACTCCCTTCCTTCAAAACAGTGGGCCCTCAACTCAGCAACCTGTGAGCCAGAGCTGTTGATTACATGCTACCTGTCTGAAGTTATAACCATGTATTTTCTCAGAGTGCTTTTTGCTATTTCTATCCCATCTTTCCCATGTTCTGGTCCCCTTCCTGGTGATCCTCCCCCATTTTGCTCTTAGATATCAGAAGTATATGGCGAAGAAATTATTTTTATAATTACAATATAAAGCATACCCCGTAAAACTTTAAGCTCTGTAGAGAAAAATCTTATGAAAATCTCATAACTACTGTAAATGACGTGTAGAACTCTCATAATAAAGTTAGTTTGGTATGAGAAAAAGATCTAAACTTAAATAAATGTTACTTTTTTTTACACTAGAAAATAGGATACACCTATTTGAAAAACTGAACACAGGCATTCAATGACTTCCAAAAGATGAGAAAAAGAGTCCAATAAAAGTCACTCAAGTAACTAATGGTATGTACATAACTTTTCTCCAACTACGACTCAAAAGGAATCATTAACTCTATATATGATACCATTAAAGTGATTAAAATGTCCTTCTCCACAGGCTGTGACATTCATTTCCCTGTAAATTATAATCCTAGAATGTGCTGACATTACTTAGGAAAATACATTTCAAAACTCTTTCCTAATCTTAAAGAGAATAGGAATTATTTTAGGACATAATTAAAATGCCAGGGCAAGGTAATATTTTTATAAATACATTTCCTACCTTAAATAGGTCTCCTTGTTAGGACTCTAATAAAATCTCTCCTGGCATCATGTATTTTCAATGTATGAAAAAAACTCCAAGCCACTGTATATATTTATTAACACCACGAATAATCAAAGAAGGTAAAAAGATTACCTGTGGAACAAATTAGTTACAAGGACTGTGTGTGGCTTTGTGGGTACTTTTTAAACTGGTTTTTACAGGGGCGCCTGGGTGGCTCAGTTGGGAGAGTATGCGACCCTTGATCTTGGAGTCCTGAGTTCGAGCCCCACATGTGGAGTAAAGTTTACTTAAAAAAATAAAAATCAACTGGTCACTACAAAGTGACCCCCTAGTGCTGCCTACCCTCATGATGACGTATCACAGCAGCGGCTTCAAGGTCAAACTGAGGCAATGACAAGAACCCTCTGACAATGCACGAGCCTACTCATGTGACAAGCATCACAGGTCCATGGAAATGCTCACCTTTTAAGACCTATCACTTCATTAACTAATGATAAAGTATAGGGATATTTAAAAACTAGTTGTTTCCCATCGCTTTTAAAAACAGACTATCGAGTTAAAAAGGGACTAAGCATTGGGGTGGAGCAAGATGGCGGAGGAGTAGGAGACCTGGATTTTGTCCGGTCCCAGGAATTCAGCTGGATGGGGATCAAACCATTCTGAACACCTACAAACTCAACAGGAGATCGAAGCAAAGAATAGCAGCAACTCCATCAACAGAAAAGCGACCACTTTCTGGAAGTGTATATTTTTCTGGGGTCGTTGTTACCCTTTTAGCATTTTGTTCTCTCATTCATCTATTCTCCTCTGGACAAAACGACAAGACGGAAAAACTCACCTCAAAAAAAAGAACAAGAGGCAGTACCGACTGCCAGGGACCTAATCAATACGGACATTAGTAAGATGTTGGAACTAGAGTTCAGAATGATGATTATAAAGATACTAGCTGGGCTTGAAAAAAGTATGGCAGTTATTAGAGAAACCCTTTCTGGGGAAATAAAAGAACTAAAATCTAACCAAGTCAAAATCAAAAAGGCTATTAATGAGGTGCAATAAAAAATGGGGGTGCTAGATGATATGATACTTTATGTGGAAAACCCAAAAGACTCCACCCCAAAACTGCTAGAACTCATACAGGAATTCAGTAAAGTGGCAGGATATAAAATCAATGCACAGAAAGCAGTGGCATTCCTATACACCAACAAGAAGACAGAAGAAAGAGAAATTAAGGAGTCAATCCCATTTACAATTGCACCCAAAACCATAAGATACCTAGGAATAAATCTAACCAAAGAGACAAAGGATCTGTACTCAGAAAACTATAAAATACTCATGAAAGAAATGGAGGAAGACACAAAGAAATGGAAAAACGTTCCATGCTCATGGATTGGAAGAACAAATATTGTGAAGATGTCAATGCTACCTAGAGCAATCTACACATTCAATGCAATCCCCATCAAAATACCATCCCCTTTTTTCAAAGAAATGGAACAAATCATCCTAAAATTTGTATGGAACCAGAAAAGACCCCGCATAGCCAGAGGAATGTTGAAAAAGAAAAGCAAAGCCGGCGGCATCACAATTCCGGACTTCCAGCTCTATTACAAAGCTGTCATCATCAAGACAGCATGGTACTGGCACAAAAACAGACACATAGATCAATGGAACAGAATAGAGAGCCCAGAAATGGACCCTCAACTCTATGGTCAACTCATCTTTGACAAAGCAGGAAAGAATGTCCAATGGAAAAAAGACAGTCTCTTCAACAAATGGTGTTGGGAAAATTGGACAGCCACATGCAGAAGAATGAAACTGGACCATTTCCTTACACCACACACAAATATAGACTCAAAATGGTTGAAAGACCTAAATGTGAGATAGGAGTCCATCAAAATCCTAAAGGAGAACACAGGCAGCAACCTCTTTGACCTCAGCCACAGCAACTTCTTCCTAGAAACATTGCCAAAGGCAAGGGAAGGAAGGGCAAAAATGAACTATTGGGACTTCATCAAGATAAAAAGCTATTGCACAGCAAAGGAAACAGTCAACAAAACCAAAAGGCAACCGACAGAATGGGAGAAGATATTTGCAAATGACATATCAGATCAAGGGCTAGTATCCAAAATCTATAAAGAACTTATCAAACTCAACACCCAAAGAACAAAGAATCCAATCAAGAAATGGGCAGAAGACATGAACAGACATTTCTGCCAAATGGCCAACAGACCCATGAAAAAGTGCTCAACATCGCTCGGCATTAGGGAAATCCAAATCAAAACCTCAGTGAGATACCACCTCACACCAGTCAGAATGACTAAAATTAAGAAGTCAGGAAATAACAGATATTGGCGGGGATGTGGAGAAAGGGGAACCCTCTTACACTGTTGGTGGGAATGCAAGCTGGTGCAGCCACTCTGGAAAACAGTATGGAGGGTCCTCAAAAAGTTGAAAATAGAGCTACCATATGACCCAGTAATCGCATTATTGGGTATTTACCCCAAAGATACAAATGTAGTGATCTAAAGGGGCACGTGCACCCCGATGTTTATAGCAGCAATGTCAATAGCCAAACTATGGAAAGAGTCAAGATGTCCATCAACAGATGAATGGATAAAGATGATGTGGTACATATATACAATGGAATACTATGCAGCTATCAAAAAAACCCCGAAATCTTGCCATTTGCAACGATGTGGATGGAACTAGAGAGTATTATGCTAAGCGCAATTAAGTCAATCACAGAAAGACAAGTATCATATGATCTCACTGATATGAGGAATTTGAGAAACAAGACAGAGGACCATAGGGGAAAGGAGGAAAAAATGAAACAAGATGAAACCAGAGAGGGAGACAAACCGTAAGAGACTCTTAATCTCAGGAAATAAACTGAGGGTTGCTGGAGTGGAGGGAGGTGGGAGGGATGGGGTGGCTGGGTGATGGACACTGGGGAGGGTATGTGCTATGGTGAGCACTGTGAATTGTGTAAGACTGATGAATCATAGACCTGTACCTTTGAAACAAATAATACAGTATATGTTAAAAAAAAAAAAAAGATAGTAGGAAGGGAAAAATGAAGCAGGGGAAATTGGAGTGGCAGACGAACAATGAGAGACTATGGACTCTGAGAATCAAACTGAGGGTTTTAGAGGGCAGGGGGGTAGGGGGGATGGGTTTGCCCGGTGATGGGTATTAAGGAGGGCATGTACTGAATGGAGCACTGGGTGTTATACGCAAACAATGAATCATGGAACACCACATCAAAAACTAATGATGTGAAAATAGAGCTACCATATGACCCAGCAATTGCACTACTGGGTATTTACCCCAAAGATACAAAAGTAGGGATCCGAAAGGGTATGTGCACCCCGATGTTTATAGCAGCAATGTCCACAATAGCCAAACTGTGGAAAGAGCCAAGATGTCCATCGACAGATGACTGGATAAAGAAGATGTGGTATATATATACAATGGAATATTATGCAGCCATCAAAAGGAATGAGATCTTGCCATTTGCAACGACGTGGATGGAACTGGAGGGTATTATGCTGAGCGAAATAAGTCAATCAGAGAAAGACATGTATCATATGACCTCACTGATATGAGGAATTCTTAATCGCAGGAAACAAACTGAGGGTTGCTGGAGTGGGGGGTGGGGTGGGAGGGATGGGGTGGCTGGGTGATAGACACTGGGGAGGGTATGTGCTCTGGTAAGCGCTGTGAATTGTGCAAGACTGTTGAATCTCAGATCTGTACCTCTGAAACAAGTAATGCAATATATGTTAAGAAAAAAAAAAAAGAAGAAGAAGAAGATAGCAGGAGGGGAAGAATGAAGCGGGGGAAATCGGAGGGGGAGACGAACCATGAGAGACGATGGACTCTGAAAAACAAACTGAGGGTTCTAGAGGGGAGGGGGGTGGGAGGATGGGTTAGCCTGGTGGTGGGTATTGAGGAGGGCACGTTCTGCATGGAGCACTGGGTGTTATGCACAAACAATGAATCATGGAACACTTCATCTAAAACTAATGATGTAATGTATGGGGATTAACATAACATAATAAAAAAATTTATTAAAAAAACCAATGATTACTGTATGGTGACTAACATTACATAATAAAATAAAATTACAAAAAAGGGACTGCGTGTTGTGTCAATTGGTTGCAGCGTTTTTCATCTATGTGGTCACTCTCTTAAAATGCAAATAAAGACTGCTCCCCGAGAGGGTGCTCTAGAATTAAAAAAAAGAAAAACAAACACAAAAAAACCCAGACTATTTCTGGGGTGCCCTGGCTGGCTCAGTCAGCAGAGCATGCAACTCTTAATCTCCGGTTGGGCGTTTGAGCCCCACATTGGGTGTGCAGATAGCTAAAAAAAAAAAAAAAAAAAAATCTTAAAAAACAAGCAAAAAGCCAGACTATCTCCATATTTTTCCTTCCCAAAGCTTCTTAGTCATAGCAATAATTCCAGAATCACTTCAGTAAAAGAAACCCAATGAAGCATTTGATTTAAATTTACTAAAAAATTACACTTTAATTGCTTTATTAAAAATTTTTTTTAAAAGATTTTATTTGTTTGACAGAGAGAGAGATAGCAGATAGTGAGAGCAGGAACACAAGCAGAGGGAGTGGAGGAAGGAGGAGGGAGAAGCAGACTCCCCGCTGAGCAGAGAGCCCGACTTGGGCCTCAATCCCAGGACCGTGGGATCATGACCTGAGCTGAAGGCAGATGCTTAACGATGGAGCCATACAGGTGCCCCTAATTGTTTTTTAAAAAAAGATCTATTTATTTTAGAGAGCTTGAGAAAGCACGGGGCGGAGCAGAGGGAGAGAGAGAAGCAGACTCCACGCTGAGCCTGGAGCCTGACACAGGGTTCGATCCCACGACCCTGAGATCATACCTGAGCTGAAATCAAGAGTTGACTGCTCAATCGACTGAGGCACCCGGGTGCCCCTAAATTTTAATTGCTTTATGTATAAAATATTTGCTAACCACCTAAACAAATGATTCTTATTACCTCTTTGAAGACACATACTTCTGTAAATATGATAAAAGGTACCAAGGATAAAGGCAATTGTGGGGGGCGTACAGTTTCCTGGGCTTCAAAGACCGCCAGAAACACCTACCTGTTCATGTTAACATGCCTTCAGTTCAGATAGTTTCCCATTAATATTTGGGACTGCATCTCTGCCTGCATAGTCATACTTACTCCTAGTAATGAACAAAGATTTTTGTGTGCATTTTTGTTGAACCCACCCATTCAATAATAAACCCTTTATACCAAGTAGAGAAAACAGAGTATTTCAAAAAGAACAACAACATAAAAATAAAAATTACTTATCTTTAGTTATTGTATTTGATGAAGCATGTTTAATCAAAGTATATTCTGCTTCAAGGAATGTAATCATTTAAAATAATGGCTTTCTAACTAATTGGCCTTAATATTAAAAGTATGTTAATATGACACTTTTTCTGCACAGGACTGGTATCTAATTCAACACAATTTTATTTACATGCAAGGGCTTTAGATAATACATTTGAAGTAATTAACTCTGAGGAAAATACTACAAGGAAAGTCGGGCCTTATAAGAACAACAATATTGAAATCAAACACATCATTACTTACAATTAGCTGTTTCAACCCAACGAAAGTCTGCTCTACGGACTCGGCATTTAAGACCTGTCTCTTCGCTGCGGCTCTCTCACCCAGGAAGCGAAGCATCAGGTCTTTAACTGCATCTCCCTTGAAGGAATGTAAGAAAAATATGTCAACACAATAAAATGTTAATTAAACTCAGCTAACCAGAACCCATAACTAAACGAAATTTCTTTTTTCTCCATTGGTGTTTGGAGGTTAAAACGTGGTTACAGTACACTAAAACTTCAATCACCCAGATGGCTTGAGCATCACCACCTTTAATAAAATGTGTATTTTAGAACTGTTCTCTTTATTTTAGAAGAAGGGGTAAATCACCACCACCTGGACCAGGCTTACATGAGAGGCACGCCGAGCCAGGAGTGGGGTTTGGGACCAAGGGCCAGATGGGGGCGGCAGCGCAGGCCCCAGCAATCCGCCAGGTTGCCTTTGTCTCTGGGAAAGCCTCTGGGACCTGGCACTGCCGTCCTTCAGCCCGGAGACAAGAGAAGAGCACCCTCCCGAGCAGATCCTCTGCCAGGGGCTCAGCCAGACCCTCCTTCGGGTGCTAGGCTCACTCCCAACCCGGGAGACAAGAGAAGAGCGCTCTCCCAAGCAGGTCCTCTGCCAGGGACTCAGCCAAGCCCTCCTTCGGGTGCTAGGCTCACTCCCAGCCCAGGAGACAAGAGAAGAGTGCCCTCCCAAGCAGGTCCTATGCCAGGGGCTCAGACAGGCCCTCCGCTCACAGGAGTTGTGCTGGGGGCCAGGAAAGCGCCCAAACGGCCTCTGCATGGGGAACTTGGGCCTCACAGACCGACTCCTTAGGTTCGACGCCCCCGCGGACAGGGCCCAAGGATGGAAAAGTGGAATCCGAAGCTCCTGAGGGAAGGCGGCTGGTGAGGATGTGGATGAAAGGGACCCCGGCGCACAGCTGCTGGGAACAGAGGATGGAGCAGCCACCGTAGGACAGGATGGACGTTCCTCAGAGAGTCAGAACCAGCTTATGACCCCGCAGTGCCACTTCTGGGTATTTATCTGAAGGACATAAAGACACTAACTTGAAAAGATGTCTGCATCCCCATGTTCACAGTCAGTACTTGGGAACAAGCCACGTGTCCGTGGACGGATGAACGGATAAAGAAGACGAGGTGTCCATACCCCATGGAATAGGATCAGTTGCAGGAAGAGAATGAAATCTTGTCATTTGTTTCAACATGGATGGAACTTGAGGGCATTATGCTAAATGAAGTAAGTCAGAGAAAGACAAATCCCCTATGATCTCACTTCTATGTGGAATCTTAAAAAAATGAAAACCAAAAATCCAAACAAACTCAAAGATACAGGAACACACTGGTGATTGCCAGAGGCAGGGGTGGGAGTGGGGGATGGGCCAAATGGGAAAGGTGGTCAAAAGGTGCAAACTTTCAGTTATAAAAGAAACAAGTCCTAAAAAAAATGAAAGAAGGAAGGAAGTCCTGGGGATGAATGAACTGCATGGCAACTAGTTAACAGTGCTGTGCTGTATATTTGGAAGTTGCTAAGAGAATATATCTTACAAGTTTTATCACGAGAAAAATAATTCTGTAAT
Organism: Neomonachus schauinslandi; assembly: GCF_002201575.2. Lineage (NCBI taxonomy): Eukaryota > Metazoa > Chordata > Mammalia > Carnivora > Phocidae > Neomonachus > Neomonachus schauinslandi. Next base: position 2,084,473 of record NC_058412.1, on the reverse strand, counting down.
ACGTAAGGTGAGGGATGTTAACAAGACCTATCGTGGTGACCATTTTGCAGTATCTGCAAATACTGAATCATGTTATACACCTGAACTTAATATAATGTGTATCACTTATGCCTAGATAAAAAAATAAAAAAGAAGACGAACCAAACATAAGGGGAAGATAGAAGGGCGAGGGGCAGAGGACAAGGTGCTTTGGCCAGGCCAGGAGAGGAAGGATTATCAGTGGCTGGAATGGCCAGGGAGAAATGCCACCTTTTGGGTGCTGGGTAATAAGAATCCTCTCATCTCAGCAAGTAAAACCCTGGCTTCCAGCTGCAGGCCGCTGAGTGCTAGCCATACAGGGCCACGGGCACACAGCGACTGAGGACGGAGAGGAGAGCAGTGTGGACGTGTTCCCTGCAGACTCCACAAGCGCCCCCGCCCCTTCCTATTGTTTTCCTACCCTTGGCGTAAGCATGCAAGGTGAATCTTTCGTGGTTGCCCAGAACAGTGACACTTAAAAAGCACCAGCCTGTGGATGACGTGTGCAGGAGAGGCAGAAAAGATGCTGCAGGGGTCTGCGGCTGCCCTTCCACGGGTAAAGGGGGAGAGGCGGCTTTGGCAGGGGGGTTCCAGGTCACAAGTCTGGTTCTGGCCCTGGGCACTGAGCCCCGTGCTGCAAGAGGCCAAGCCACACCTCTCTAGCGAGAATTTAGAAGCAGCAGTTTTATGATTTTTTGCTTTCAGAATGTGAGGTGAAATGCTTCAAATGCTGGAGCCACAGAAGGGGCTAACTGGTCTAGGAGGGACAATTAAAGGGCAGAATAAGAAGAGCTCTGCCATATGGCTCCATAAAGCTCTGCAGGAATGCAACTCCTATTAGACAAGGGCTTGAACTGGGTGGGAGGAGCTGTGAGCAGGAAAAGGGCAAGATCACATCTCCATGCCGCAGAGGGAGGACCCATTTAATTCCTCCATCCCTGCAACATTCTCTGTTAATTAGACCACACTACAAACATCTTTTCCCTTAAAAATCTCTGCTGGTTAACCTTTTCGTTAGCACAGGAAGTTCCTGAGACATGAGCATTTGTAGGACTAACAAACATCTCACCTATGAAAGCCCAGGGACGGGACAAAATGTCTTTCCATGAACCTACTCCTGCTGTGTCACTGAGCTGGAGGGGACTATGGCCCAGGGGTCATGGCACCTGACCGCACATCCTCCTGTGGTCGCGGGGGAGAGGGGAGCAAACTTGCCCTGCTGTGGGATTTTTCTCAGAGCTAGGCTGCTGCCCCTGGGATGGAACCCGCCTGGAACCCTTGGACACCTCCAAATCAGCAAACGCTTCAGTGAGGGACTGGTGCATCCAAGGCCAAGCAGGAAACGTGGGGAGATAGCATGGGAACGAGCCAGGACTCAGCCAGGCAACAGGGAGGATGCCTGTTGTTCCCCCACCCTCACCACCCCTGTCAGAGGTGTTCGTGCAAGAACAAGTGGCTGATCTCAGCTCACAGATGGCCATGGGCTGCCACCCCTCCTTCGGTGTGGGGACAGTTCAGCAGTCCCTTCTCGATTTTAATGGACAAAGACAAAATGGAAACCAGAGCAGCTGATTCACAGCATGCAGGCTTTACTGTCTAGGAAACCTGAAGACACAGTGGTCAAGGGGCAGTGGTCTGAAGAGACAGTGGGCCCTGCACCTGACCCAGCACACAGGGAGCTTTCTGCCATGGCTCCAGTGGAGAAGCTCTGGGAGCATGTGATCCTCTTGCTCGTGCTTGCTCTCTCCCAGGGTAAGCAAAACCTCCTGAACAAACATCAAGGAAACAAAAACGAGGCAGAACCCCAAACTGGTGGAATGTAAAATGGTGCAGCCATCTGGAAGACAGTTTGGACATTCCTCAAAATGTGAACCCCAGGGGCACCTGGGTGGCTCAGTTGGTTAAGTGTCTGACTCTTGGTTTAGGCTCAGGTTGTGATCTCAGGGTTCTGGGATCGAGCCCCGCATCGGGCTCCATGCTCACTGGGGAATCTGCCTGAGATTCTCTCCCTCTGCCCCTTGCCTGTGCACGCATGTGTGCACACATGCTCTCTCTAATAAATAAATTAATCTTAAAAAAATGAACCCCGGAGTTGCTATGTAACCCGGCAGTTCCACTCCGAAGTACGTATGCAAGAGAAATGGAAATGTGACCACACAAAAACTTGTTCATGAATGTTCATAAGCAGCATCATTCACAACAGCCAAAAAGTGGATTCACAACAGCCAAAAAACGGAAACAAACGAAATGTCCATCAAGGGATGAATGGATAAAATGTGGAATATTCATAAACTGGAATATTATTTGACAATAAAAGTAATGATGTAGGGATGATACATGTTACAAAATGGACGGCTCTTGAAAACATTATCCTAAGTAACAGAAGCCAGTCACGCAAGACCACATATTGTATGACTGCATTTGCATGAAATGTCTAGAACAGGAGAATCCACAGAGACAGAGAGATCAGTGCTTGCCTGGAGCTGGGGGAGGGGGCGGGGGTTTGGCTTCTTTTGGGGAGATAAAAATGTTCTAAAAATTGACTGTGGTGATGGTTGCACAATTCTGTCAAAATGCTAAAAACCGGGGCGCCTGGGTGGCTCAGTTGCTGAGCGTCTGCCTTCGGCTCAGGTCATGATCCCAGGGTCCTGGGATCGAGTCCCGCATCGGGCTCCCTGCTCGGCAGGAAGCCTGCTTCTCCCTCTCCCACTGCCCCTGCTTGTGTTCCCTCTCTCACTGTGTCTCTCTCTGTCAAATAGATAAATAAAATCTTTTAAAAAAATGCTAAAAACCAGTGAATTGTAAGTTGAATGTGTGAACTGTATCACATGTGAACTCTATTTCCCTTAAGCTGTAAAAACAAAACCAAATCTAAACCTTTTTTTTCTTGTGAGGCCCCAAACAAATCAGAATTTGAGAGAATGCTTCAACAAGGAAAACGGTGGGAGGCTATCACAGAATGGCCTTAACTGGCCTCCCCACGTCTTCCTGGGCTCACTCTCATGCTTCAACTCAGTTCAGCAAACTTAGCTCAGGAACCGTTCGCGAGTGTGGTGAGCAAAAGCAGCAGGGACTTCTTACGAGTAACCGGGACTGGACTGTTCTCCAGTGAGGAAAGGGATGAAGACACAGAAGAGGGCTGGGATCTGAGAGAATGAGAAAGATGACTTGAGTTCCTGAATTCAAAGGCACATTTGGAGCACAGTGTGAAGAGGAGTCCCAAGCAGGGTGTGGTGAACTTGCTGAGGTGAGGAGACAAAGTTGGGAATCCGAGAGGCTGAGGTGGCTGGAACTGGTAAGAAGGAGCACTGAAAACGAGGGACCTCTGCACAGAAGCCTGAGTCCATTGCTGGACACCAAGCAGCCCATGCACATGGTGATGCTCTAGAAGGCTGGGTGAAATGGCAAGGGAGCTGAGCAATTCTCAGAGGTCACACAGGCTGAAAGATGCCAAGTTTATGCCAACTGTGTGGAGCACTCTTGTTGAACACCGAGGCTTTTGACAGATGTCAGAAAGGTCACCCACGAGGAAAAGCTACTCTAAACTCACCCTAAGAAACTTAAAAACAAACCTGAAAAAGATCAAGTGAATCTGCATATAACATACCTGCCGACCAGAACGGAGCACAAGTCTTTTTGAAGACAACACAATACAGACTTCCAAACACATGAAACCCACAATGTCCATCCTCTAACCAAAAATGATGAGACATGGGACAAAGCCAGCACATGTGACCCACAACCAAGAGAAGAGATAAATACAAACAGATCCAGAGATTACGGAGATGACAGACTACCCGGAAAAGAACCTTCAGACAGCTGTTATAAATGTCCGTGAGGATCTGAAGCAAAACTTCAACACACTGAATAAAGAAAAAGATAAAAAAGAAGCAAATGCAAATTCTGGAGACAAAAAATATGAAAAATTCACCAAGAAGCATCAGCTGCAAACTAAAAAGCACAGAAGGAAAGACTACGGACTTCAGGACATGACTGCAGGAATTTCAAAGGGAAGCAAAAAGAGAAATAAAACTGAATAACAAACACAGATCCTTCGTGGCCTCTGGCAAAATCGAGTAATGTGTGGAATTGAGTCCCAGAAATAGAGAGGAGGGAGGGAAAACTGAAAAACTATTTGAAGAGGTAAGGACTAGGATATTCCCAACTGGGAAAACACATCCCAGTAAGGTCAACAAATCCCAAGCAAGATAAACAGAAAAGAAAACCATGTGAATGCATATCAGGATCAAATAGCTGAAAACCAGTGATAAAATCTTAAAAGTAACCAGAGGAAAACATGTACATTAGGTATAGAAGAGTGAAGATAAAATTATAGGACGCCTGGGTGGCTCAGTCGCTTTAGTGTCTGCCTTCGGCTCAGGTCATGATCTCAGGGTCCTGGGATCAAGTCCCTCATCAGGCTCCCTGCTAAGCGGGGAGTCTGCTTCTCCCTCTCCTTCGCCCTCTCTTCCCTGCTTATGCTCACTCTCTCTCAAATAAATAAGATCTTAAAAATTATTATAAACTTCACATCCAGAACACGATGGAAGAGCATCTTTAAAATGTTGAATGGAAAAAAAAACACCTATCAACCTGGAATTTTATATTGTAAACATATTGCATATCCAGAAAAAAATAACCTTTAAAAATGGAGATGACATAAATGATTTCTGCAGACTAATGAAAGCTGAGAACATGTGTAGCTGGTGAAGCTGCAGGAACAGGTGGGTCCTTGGCTTCCTGTAGGCTCCTGACCTGGGGTTTCCACACGGACCGTGTGGGCTTCCCTGAGGGGATTCCGGAGAAATCCAAGTTGCAGGAAGGGTGAGAGGGAAGGCAAGAACGGGGAAAGAGAATGGGAAAGGGGTGGTGGAAGGCTCCAGTCTCCAAGTGTGTGTGCCAGGTTTCTCGTGCCGCCAGCATGGGCTGGGGAATTCTGATGCCTGCAAGAGGGGCCCAACCCCATCACCTTCACCGCCCTGTTACCCTCACCACTGAAATTCTGCTGCTTCTATTTATTCCCCTTTTCCCTTCCTCTCTCTTTAGTGAACAAGCACCACACAAACAATTCTCCACTTTCATTCCTTACCGGTTCTAAAAAGTTCTGAATTACCATTTCCCCACAAACTTTCCATTTACTCCATTGAGGACAGAGGGCACATACAACCATAACGAGCTGAAAATGTCTGTGTCCTTCTGATGCCACTGGAGTGGAAGGAGGTGTTACACATTCACCTTTCAGCTTCTAACTTAGCTAAGACTGCCACTGACGTCATTTCATAGAGAAATTAAAATCTTTTCAAGTTTTATCCTCCAGGAAGGTAATTTTTAATGAGGCGAGCAATTTGGAAGAAAATTGTTAAGTGTTTTAGAAAGCTGATTGAGAATGAACAACTCTATCGTAGTAACAGTGACAAAGGGGGAGCTTATTAATAAGTAAATCCAAGAAATGGTTTCAAAAGCTTGGTGTGCCCAGAAAATTAATAGAGAAACCAATCTGAAGTCTCCTGGCGAATAAACACAGCATGTCGGTTCAAGGTTAACCGTACATTTTCTTTTCTGTCTTGGGAATGATAACGTACAGGTGAAGAGACACATGTGGGCGCACATGCAGCTCACCTGTCATGTGCGAGAGTCAAAGGTATTCTGGGAACTGTTCTTGGTTCAAATTTCAACCTACCACAAGGTTCCCAAAACCACCACCGTGGACTGCAAGAGGTACTGAAGACATGGGCGGAGGACTTAAAGGAAACGAAAAGAAGGAAGGCTGTGCCCTGGTTGGCTCCCTGCACTCTGCCCAGGCAGTGGGAGCTCCCTAACCCTTGCTGACTTGTGCAGTGTCCTGACTTTCTCACGGGCAGCTGCGTGGAACTGGGGAGGTAAATCACGGAAGCTTTAGAGTTAGGGAGGACCTATGACAGGGCCTCTGTATCTGATTCAATCTAGGGGAAACCAGCACTGAACTTCAGGGCTTGTGTTTCCTGACTCAAGGAGGACTGACATTTTGGGCAGCACAGTATTTCTGGTCTGGCACTAACCAGCCCACAGGCTATTTAGCATGCTTGGCCCCATCCATGAATATCATGTGCTCACCCTAGACCTCTGGCAACCAGAGTGAAGCACCTCTACACATCTCCAAATGTACCCTAGAATCCCTGGGCGAAGTCATTTCCATGGCAACCTTCAATTTTCCCCTGAATTACAATGGGGGGGAAGCAAACTGCAAACAACAGATAGTGTGGAAAGGAAGTGCTAAAAGGCCAGTCCCACGGAGGCTGCAGGAACATGGTGGCCGAGCACACAGTCCCCCAGAAGCAGGGAGGGAAGAAACACGGAACAGTAAAGCCTTCCCCTCCTCCCCCTCTGTGGGTAGAGTGGATGTAGACAGGGCTAGGGAAGGGTGGGGAAGGAAATCTGTGAATACATAAACCAAATCCTGCATGTCCAAGTACCCCCTGAACTCAGAGTCCATACCCGGAATTCATTAAAAAGATGCCGCAAAAGTAAGTTTATGTTCAGTGTATTCTGCTTGAGAGAGTGGAGAAGGAAGCTGCTCACAATGCCTGGTAAACAGTACACGCACAATAAATGTGCGTTTGGTACCTGAATATGCTGTCAACACTGCCATGCGAAGTGTCAGAACCTATGGGCTCACATTTCTAGGTCCCCAGTGTGGCCCTTCTCCCAGGGCTCAGCAGTTTACCATGCCACGACAACACACGTCCCACGCACTGGGCCTTCCAACCAGCCATGCATGTGCAGGAGCGGGCACATGCTTCCCAAAAGGGCTGCTGGAGACAGGAGGGCAGACACGCGCAGGACACAAGGCCAGCCACGGGGGCTGGACCGATGTCCCCCATACCCGGGGCTGGGTGGCAACCTGGGCAATCACCTGCCACTGGCATCCGATGCGCTCACTCTCTAGGTACGTGTTACATGTATTTATAAACATTCTCACCATACTATGCATGCCACATGCCGTCTTGTATCCAGTTTTTCAAATTTAACAATAAAATATGGACCTCGTTAAAAATCCTGCTATATCATCATTTTTTAACATTTGTATTTAATTTTTTAAAAAAGATTTTATTTATTTATTTGAGAGAGACAGCACGAGAGAGCGTGCATGAGCGTGGGGTGGGGAGGGGCAGAGGGAGAGGGAGAAGCAGATTGCCCGCCGAACAGGAAGCCCGGGAGCCCGATACGGGGTTCGATCCCAGGACCTTGAGATCATGACCCGAGCCGAAGGCAGACGCTTCACTGACTGAGCCACCCAGGCGTCCCTGTATCATCATTTTTAATACCTACGTTAATATTCCATTTTACAGATGACTCAAATGTATTCAACCAGCCTCTTGATAATGGGCTTTTGGATCGTTTCAGATGCTTTGCAATAATAAACCACACTGTGATGGGCATCCCAAAAGCTGGGTATTTGTATACCAGTGACATTATTTCCTTATAAAAAAATTCCTAAGACTGGTATTTCTGGACCAAATAATATGCACATTTGGATGCTGATTTAAAAACTTTACTTAAAAATGTTTGTACTGACTTATGGTCCCATCAGGGCTGCCTGAGTCAGGCCATTTTCCCACACTCTAGCAAACATGGAATAATCATGAACGAAATGCCCAATTAGATAACAGAAAATGGAGATAACCTTATCATCTTTGATTGCTAGACTGAACTTTTCTATGTCACTATTTATTATATAGAACATTGAAATATTTTTGTGATTTGTTACTTTGTGGGGCCATCCACATTTTTCTTAATGAGTCTATAAAACTCTTTCTACATCAAGCATGTTATATGCTAAACAAATATACTCCCCAGATTTTAAAAAAACGGAATGGGGGACTTATCATTTGCTGAAGCTTAAATGTCACAAATAACCTGAGCACCTGAAGTTCACAGCTACATCAGAGAATTATGATGTAACTATCTACTTTGCTGGCATTTACTTCTAAGACGTTGACTAGTGCCTTAAATACATTAGGGAAATCAACAAAGTTCCAAATTAACTAGTGATGTAACAGACTCTCCAAAAGAGTATTTTAGGAATTGCTAAAAAATGGGGACTTTTCAATCCCTGAAAGGTATTTATGTGTGTGTGTGTGCGCGCGCACGCACACACACACATCCATATGGGGGGGGGGAGGGAGAGAGGGAAAGCAGAAAGAGATGAGAAGGAACTAGAAGTGGCCGCCGAGGAATCCGGCCACGAACGCCCCCCTGAAGATGTCCTGCACCCACCTGGATGTTGTCAAACTTGAGGCCTGGCATGGTGAGGCTCTCCTTGTCTACGAACACTGTGCTGTACTGTTGGGTGGCTACTGAAATCAGGACGTCCCTGGTCCCCTCCCCGGGGAGCCAGGCATCACTTCTGCGATCCATCTCGCTCATGCTCAGGGCCGTGGCAAAGGGGTCCTCGCTCCCCGCAAACACAGCCTGGATCTGTGAAAACGGTTTTGGAGACTGAGAGATTTCTACAGAAGCTGGGGAAACACCTGCTTTTGACTTTTCGATCCCTGGAGAGTGAGAAGGCTCAGTGGCACCTGGGGATCTTTCTCCCCCCGGAGTGGAGAGCGAAGACAGTTTTTCTGGAGCTGAAGAACCTGCATGGGGGTTACTGACGGAGATGAAAGTGGAAGTCGTGAACGAATCAAAGAAGTCTGAGGCCAAGGAATTAGTGTTGGCAGGATCACCAAAAAATTTACTCAGGCTGGGGCTTGGCTGCACAGCCTGGGGAGGGGTCTTGGCCACCGTTTCGCTCGCACCACTGAAGCTCGGAGACTTCACCATCTGGGGCTCGAAGCCATCCCGCAGGAGCAGGGGCGGCTGGGAGCGGGCGGGAAGCGGCTGGCTGAAGATGGTGCACACCGGGACGGGCTCCTCAGTGGGAGGGGACTGTCTCGGAGGTGGGGTGCACCCCAGCCCTTCCGGGCGAGTGCTCCCGTCCCCTGGGCCAGGGTCCTTTGCACCTTCCTCTCCCAAGGCGGGCACACCTTTGACTTGGTTGTGGTCTGGGTCCGGGGTCGTGTCAGAGATGTCTTTAGACACATCCTCTCCGTCACTTTCACTGTCCTTGCTCAGGGTGTCCACTGCTCCTTCGTCCCCGAGACTTTCCAGTGTGGGACCAGCGCTGCCTTCTGCAGGCTCCACAACATCCTGCAAACAGCCAAGGTCACCTGAGTCATCTTCACTATTATTAGGAGAGTCAGAAATGAGGACGCTCTCCATCAGGTGCTCATTAAGCTTATCTACGAAATTATTAGAATCTTCTGATATAGTCTCATTCTCTTCAGACCCAAACTCATCTCCACCGAGGTCAATGGTTTCCTCGTGATAAAGCAGCTGCCCCTGCTCTCCCTGCGGAGTGGTGCTCCCGGTTTGCCCCTCGGCCGGACTCAAGTCCTCAGTCACGCTCTGCTTGGTGCCGTTGGCATTCTCCATGGCCCCCTGAAGCAAAGACAGATATGAACCAACCTCATCAGCTTTCTATCTCAGTTACTGTTGAGCTGATTTTACCTTCCTGTTAAAACTGTTTTTTAAACTTAAAAACAAATGGTGGATACATGTCATTACACATTTGCCCAAACTCATGGAATGCACAACAACAAGAGTGAACGCTAATGCGGACTATGGACTTTGTGTGATAATGACGTGTCAACGCAGGTTCACTGACTGTAACAAATGTACTGCTTGGTGAGGGAGGTGGAGGGTATACGGGAAATCTCTGAACCTTCTGCTCACAAGTTTGCAGTGAACCTACCACAACTGCTCCAAAAAATAAAGCCTATTAAAAAATGTTTATCAGTTATATATTCACATGGTTCAAAATTCGAAAGACTCCATTTCTCCAGCCATCTATCAATTGATTGATCATGGTAAAAGACACATAACGTAACCATCTTGATCATTTACCATCTTAACCATTTTTGACTTCAAAATTAAGGGGTATTCAGTGCATTCGTATCATTGTGCAACCATCACCACCACCAATCTCCAGAACTCTTCTCATTTTGCAAAACTGAAACACTGTACCCATTAAACAATGACTCCCCAGCACTCCCTGCCCCCCAATGCCAGCCCCTGATAATGGCCTTCTACTTTATGACCCCATGAATGTGACTTCTGTAGGTACTTCACATAAGTGGGATGCCACAGTATTTGCCCTTTTGTGACTGGCTTATTTCACTTAGCTTAATGCCCTCAAGGTTCACCCATGTTGTAGTATGTCAGAATTTCCTTATTTTTTCAGGCTGACTAATATTCCATTGTATCTTCATACCACATTTTGCTTCCACCTTCATCCACGATGAACACTTGGCTTGCTTCCACGCTTCGGCCACTGACTGCTGCCATGAACACGCATGTACAAATATCTCTTTGAGTCCTTGCTTTTAATTCCTTTGGGTATATACCCAGAAGTAGGATTGCTGAATCATATGACAATTCTATTTTTAATTATTTGAGCAACCAACAAACTGTTTTCCATAGTAGTTGCACCATTTTACATTTCCTGCAAAAATACACAAGGATTTCAATTTCTCCACATTCTTGATGATACTTGTTATTTCCTGTTCTGATAGTAGCCTTCCTAACGGGGGTGAGGTCTCCAGCCTTTTAAACCCTACTTGTTCTTAGCGGGCAGAGTAGGCGAGAAGCCAAGAAAACACAAAGGCCCTATTGCCTGGCCCCTGCCTATCAGCCTAGCCAACAATCTTAATTCAATTTTTGTGGATTTATACTGTTAGGGATGATGGCTGTGTCTCCTTGGGTTGCATTTCCAGAGAAAGTCATATTATTGTAGTGTGCACCTATGTGGGTCCACGTGTCAGGTTTTGGTTATAAAAGTTTGGGAAACTTGAATGGATTGTGCCTGTGACATTTTCCCATGAGAAGTGCTACAGTGGGTTTGGGGCAGTGTGCAGTAAGTCGGTAATAATAAAGAATGAGATTTTGAAAGCAAACTAAAACAACAACAACAAAAACCTCTACTTATGACCCAGTTGTAGACCCCCTCTTCCATGAAGCCAAGACACTCCAACCTGTAACAATCTCCCCATTCTCCCTGGGACGCTGTCTGCCTGAATCGAGCATGAGAAAGAAAAACTGTACCAAGACAGGCACCCTCACTGAGGCAGGCTGACCACTGGACCTAATGACAGTGAACCAGACAGATTACTGGTGCGAATTCTGTCCTCGGTACTGTTCTAAGGGTTGTATGTGTATGTTCTTACTTGATCCTCAGAACCACCCTGTGATACAACCACTATCATTTTCTTCATCTTGCAGATGAGGAAGCTAATGCTCAGGGAGGTCAAGCTCGCTCAAAGCCGTGCCGCTAGTAAGCGGAGAAACCAGGGCCGGTTAAAGCTGAAACGCTGGGTTGACACTGGGTGGTAGAGGCCACAGAATGAAACAAGGAGTTTGACTCTAAAGAAAATGTGCTCCTTTTCTTGAAAAACTTTTTTAGCAAAAGTAACTGTATATAGTTCTATCCTTATAGTGAACAAAGTCCAATTAAGATGAGGGTTTTTCTAGAAAAAAAAATGCCTGTTTGACCTTTAAAATCTATACTTAGATGATCTCTAGATAAGAGTACTTCTTTGGCAACACTTCCACAGTATTCCAAATTAGCCGTCCTTCCTTTTTACAGCCTGGTCACCCTGAGCTCTAAAAACAAGATTAAAGTAGATAACCAAAGGTAAACACTTTGGAGAAGTTTCTTGTCCAGCATAGTCAGTTACTAATTCCCCATTTGTTACATATTCATCTGATTAGCTATAAAGGAGTCAAAAATGAAATGAAAAAGGAACAAAAGCCTTTTTCTGGTACCGTTTCATAGCAAGGCAGAGGAGAGGCTGCCTGGAGAGCATCAAAAATGGACATGCCGTCACATGCGGGGCTGTCCCCTGGGTCCTCTCTGTGCAGCAGAGGCTGGGCAGGAAGACCATGGGAACAGCAAGCACGACTTCCTTTCACCTGGACAGCAGCTGAAGGCAACACCATCAATGCCCTAATGCACAGAAGGGGACATTGAGAATCAGAGCAGTGATGGGACTCAGCAACATCACTGATAGTGGGGTGCCCGGCTGGCTCAGTCGGTAGAGCCCATGACTCTTGATCTTGGGGTTGTGAGTTTGAGCCCCACATTGGGTGTAGACGGAGATTACTTAAAAATAAAATCTCTAAAAGAAAATAATAAAATCATTGGTAGGGGCGCTTGGGTGGCTCAGTCTGACTTCCCACACTGCCAGGAATGGAGTTTGGTCCTTCCTGACTAACCCTCATGAGGACTGAAGTATCCCAGCCCCTAGCACAGTGCTTGCCTACCGGGGAGATGCCAGTAACTATAGCTGGGTTAACTTGGTTCTGAGCCCCTCGCAGAATAAAAACAGTTCAGATTTTAACTCCAGAAATCCCAATACTACACTAATGGTTAATTGTAGAATAATGTAGGCTATAAGAAAAGGTCTGATACAATTGCAGGAAAAGGTAAAAATATCAGAACTGGCAAAAGCACAGTGTTTTCTTTATATACAGGGAAGGGTGGAGAAAGTTCTACTCTTAAAATAAGCAGGAATAACTGCCAGTCAAGGTTAATTTGTATGTATTAGATACAGAGACAGACTAAAATGGGGGCACCATAGGAAAGACTGTCCAGATAACACTGAGCTACTTCCCACAATTCATTGGAATAAGAGAAAGCTAATCACTATACAAGACCCACTCATGATGTGGACTGGATACCTACAGCAAGAAACTGCTTCACCAGTAATTAAAGAAACAGAGATGGAAACTATGATTTTTTAGGAAAAAAACTATGACATAGACAGATTTTTAGAAATGACAGCTCCTAGAGAGCTTTAGGGAAGCTTATTTATTGAGAATAGAAATGTAACTTTTCTGCAGAGCAGGTAGGCAAAGGATAAAACTCTGACACAGCAATTGTGTTTACCAATTTATCTAAAATGTTTTTAAAGTAACAATCTTCTGAAAGGAAGAAAGCAAGGTAAACATCAACATTCTTGCAAATCAATGCTTGTTTGTAACTATGTTTTCTCTTTAGAAACCTTGTTTCTAATCCAATCTAAATTAGAAAAATCAATGTTTCCTAGTGATAAAGACTAAAAAGGTGCTGCCCAATCCAGAGTAAAAATTATACTGTCAATCCTAATTTCTTTGGGGGAAGGGCAGAGGGAGAGGGACAAGCAGGCTCTCCACTGAGCAAGGAGCCGGATGCGGGACTCGATCCTAGGACCCTGGGATCATGACCTAAGCCAAAGGCAGATGCTCAACCAACTGAGCCACCCTGACACCCCAATCTTAATTTCTGAATAGAAACTACATATTTATTAAAAACCACTGCCAAAGGGCTGTTTTGAAACATCCTGCAACTCACAGCATACTACTGTGTCTTAGATCCCAGGGTAACTAGGTAATCCCATGTTGTAGGGAGTGACACAGAGAGAAAGCTAGGTAGCTAACACACATACATGAGGCAAATAGAAAAATGGCACAGGGGTGACGGAGATATTCTGGACAGAAAGAGATAGCTCAGGTACAAACTTTCTTCTCTCAGTAGGAGAACTTAGAGGTTCTTTTCTTGTAACTTTCCCCCTTCTCTCCTAAAGGTGCATTTCTGTAAAAAACTTTTAACAAATTTTGAGTGGATACAAACAATATTTATAACATACGGTTGAGACACTCTAATATTTACTTCCCTCCCCTTTAGTGGTAATATTCTGAAATTTGCCATACTCTTATTTTTCTTTAATCTTCCACATGCTTACTTCCTTAACACGTTACTTAGAATTTTCAGTTTTTGACCTAATTTCCCCTCTCTACGCTTAACCTTGAGATTCAACTTTATTAGTAGTGTGAGGCTGGGATTCATTCATCTTTGCTGTTGAGAGTGCCCTGTTGTGTGATGGTGTCACAACATATGATCTATTCTTTTTTTTTTAAAGATTTTATTTATTTGACAGAGAGCACAAGCAGGCAGAGAGGTAGGCAAAGGGAGAGAGAGAAGCAGGCTCTCCACTGAGCGGGGAGCCCTACATGGGGCTCAATTCCAGGACCTTGGGATCACGACCTGAGCCGAAGGCAGCCGCTTAACCGAATGAGTCACCCAGGCGCCTCAACATATGATCTGTTCTATCACCGATGAGCATCTGAGGTATTTTTAGGTTTTTGATAGTACAGACAGTGCCATTATGAATATTCTCATACATGTCTCCTGGTGTTCATGTGCAAACTTCTTCAAGATGTTATCAAACGTTATGTGTATGTTGGTTCATAGAGAATATATCTCTTCATCTTTGCTAGATAATGTCAAATTGCCTTCCTAAGTGTTTGTACCAATTTACACACACAGTGGCAGTGTGAAAGTATTCTTGTTCACCACATTTACCTACACTTGGTACGGTCAGACTTCTTAATTAATATCAAGAATATATAAAAAATTCTTATAACTCAATAGGACAATAAATGACCCAACAGAAAAATAGGCCAAAGATCCAAACAGGCTGAAAGGGATACACATTTCACAAGCATGAATCCTGTGACTCAACAGCCATCCATCTTGATTTTTCCAGGACGCTTCCATTCATACCCATGGTTATGGTAAAACTAAGTATATCTTTTCGCTCTCAAGAGCTCTGGTTAAGACAGTAAATGGTTCTATGACCTATGTATCACAGAGGAACTCCTCACATGGTAGCATAAGCTATGACCGTGAATGCTTATCAACAGCAACTCCAAACAAAATACCTGCCTCCTTCCAAAGATTTAAAAAAAAAAAAAAAAATCTGGAAACAAGTACTGCCCGTAGACACAATAATAAATAAATAGCATATTAAAAATGGAACATTAAATGTTAAATGAATGAACCATGCTATATCTAGTGCATCAATGTTTGAACCTCACAAATCTAATTTTGCACAAAGAATGAGTAGAAAAATAAGCAGCATAATTTTCTGTATAAGGTTCAAAAACACGTAAATTAAACAATATATTGTTTTAGGAATACAAGTGCAAAAGCAAGGTGATTATAATACCCAATTCTTTTGGGGAGGGGGCTGGAGGTAATGGCAAGTGAAGGTTTGATCAGGGAGGGACACATGAACAAGCCATTGGCAACTGTCCATTTCTATGGGGGTGGGCAGAAGACTGGGTCAGGTTTGCACTTGATCTTTGTCTTCCATGAATGTTACATGTGGTCTTTATATTTCATAATTAAAAAACGGAACAGCAGATGTATTTATTTTTGATTTCTGTGTAATATAATTATTTCTATTATTGGCTTAATAATTTTATTAAATCATAGACATGATTTTAGCTTATGTTAGCATTAAAATGCTAGCAAAGAAAGTGGACTTTTTGTTCAGGTGAGTGCTTTGCACGATGCCCTTAATTAATGCCTTACGATTTTTTTTTTTTTTTTTAAGAGAGAGAGGGAGAGGGAGCACGTGCATGAGCAGGGTGGGGGAGCAGAGGAAGAAGGAGAGAGAGAATCTCAAGCAGGCACCATGACCAGTGTGGAGCTCTATTCAGGGCTTGATCCTACAACCCTGAGATCATGACCTGAGCCGAAATCAAGAGTTGGACTCTCAACCAAATGAGCCACTGAGACGCCCCTGGAGCCAGGATTTAAACTTCAGGAGTTGTGGTGGTGTCCAGGCTTTTAGCAACTAACGCTGCTGCTTCTCTCACTGTAAACTTCTTGAAACCAAAGATCGTTTATATTTTCTTAAAGATTTTTATTTACTTTTTTGAGAGAAGAAAGAGAGAGAACGGGGCGGGGGGAAGGGGCAGAGGGAGAGGGAGAAGCAGACTCCCTGCTGAGCAAGGAGCCTGATACGGGGCTCGATCCCAGGACCCCCGGATCATGACCTGAGCCGAAGGCAGATGCTTCACCGACTGAGCTACCCAGGCGCCCCAACTTACATTTTTTTTTTTAAGTACTAACCTTTAAGTGATTATTTAAGAACTGAAGTTTCATTAAGAACAACTCACTAAGAACAATTAAAACTACAGTAGTTCAGGTTCCCTTTCTGGACATGATGCTGGAATTATGTCTTTTACCAGACTGCGATAATGTAAACCCTATTTCCATGAAAACATATGCCATGTAGTGGAAATCTAATTAGCATATACTTACAAAAGCCCCCATGTAAAGAACAGACACTGCAGATCAAGTATTTACATGTGTTATCTTATTTAATCCTCAGGACCAACTTACAGAGTACCATTATGACCTCCATTATGCAGCAGAGAAAACCAGATGATTTGGCCAAAGGCATACTGTCAATATTTGATTTCGACACAGATTTTTCTGCCTTTGCTCTTCCTGTAAGGCTGCTAGGACAGATCACCATCCAGAGTAGCAGAGGTGAGTCAGAAGGAGCACTGAACACAAGCTCTGAATAACTGCTGAGTCTTAGCTTCACTACTAAGCAATCTTTGAAAAATGACTTAATTTCTTAGTCTTGCTTTCCTCAGTCTGTAAACTGGGGTCATAAGGAATAAACAGTAACTGATGCACAGGGTACTTTTAAACTGTAATGAGCTACATATACATTAGCACAGTAAACTATAATTTTAATAAAGAAGTACAGAGCTAACATGCTGTTGGACATCACAGACTGGGAGGACGAGTGAAAGACATTGCCACTAAATTGCCCTAATTGCATTCCCCTCCCCCTCTCCCATCCCACCACAGTGGGCCAGGCTCAGGGGCTGTCACTCGGTACCATCCTGAATTCATGAAAAGAAGCCAGGAAGAGAGTATTTGGATGCAAAGACACCCTATCTTCCAGCAGCCACGAGAAGGGGGAAACTATAGTCCAAGTTCCGCCTAGTTAAACTTTCCTGGTCAAGTGGGAGGAACACACACGCATTTCAGAACATATCTTTGAGCCCTGCGCTTCTTTTAGAATAAATGTTTTCTGGGGCGCCTGGGTGGCTCGGTCGTTAAGCGTCTGCCTTCGGCTCAGGTCACGATGCCGGGGTCCTGGGATCGAGCCCCGCATCGGGCTCTTGCTCGGCGGGAAGCCTGCTTCTCCCTCTCCCCCTCCCCCGCTTGTGTTCCCTCTCTCGCTGTGTCTCTGTCAAATAAATAAAATCCTAAAATAAAATAAAATAAATGTTTTCAGTCTTCGCAGTATATGCACTCTATCGATCAGTTCCGACCTGAATGTGGCTCTGGAAGGAATCAGGACGTGGAATAATAGCGGCGTCTACACTTTCACACAAACCGCCGCATTTACCCTCCCAGTGCTGAGGGTTTGGTCGGGCAGGTGCCGTCCGTCTACAGAAGAGCAAACTAACAAGAAGAGAAATCAAGGCGCTTGCTCAGGCCAAGCTGCTCACTGAGTGCCACAGCTGGGACCTGGAGGAGACCTCCCAGGACGAGACGTCACGGAGCAGCCCCCGCGGAGGAGCCCCACAAGGTGGGGGCCGGGACAGGAGACCCCGGAAAGGAGCTCCGGCAGGAGACACCGATGAAGAGACCCTCCCTCCCCGTGGGAGGGGCGGCCCGGCGACAAGACACCGAAGGGGTGCACCTCCCGTGGAGAAGCTTCCCGAGCGGCTGGGGTCAGGGCCGGTGGGGCTGCGGTTACGGACGACCTGACCCCCTCCCCACATTCCAGGCCCCGAGTCTCACCTGCCCCCTGCCCCCTGGGTTGGGGAGGCGGTCACCTGCTGCCGCGACCACAGCGCGGGGAGAAAGCGGACGAAGACCGGAAGGAGGGACTGGAGCCGGCGCCTCCTCCGGCTTTTACGCCTGCGCGCGCTCTCCGTTCGTGGGCTTTCGCGCAGGCCTCGTGCAGGGAGGGCCTCCCAGCCATTTCCGGTTCGTGCTGCGGTGGGCGGGGCCTGCTCACCTAGGTGCTACGGTGGGCGGGGAATGGAGACTGCTTTCTCAGGCAATCGGAGACGGTGAACGGGACGCTCCAGTCTGCGCCTCTGCCTCCTTGATTTTTTTTACTGGAACCCCTGAGGGCTCTTTATTCGTTTGAGGGATATCTGTTGAATATTAACTGTGCCTGGCAGGGCACTGGGCATTAGGATACAACAGAGAAAAACCATTTCTGTCTTCATAAGTGATTAATTTTTTTTTTTTTTTAAAGATTTTATTTATTGGGCGCCTGGGTGGCTCAGATGGTTAAGCGTCTGCCTTCGGCTCAGGTCATGATCCCGGGGTCCTGGGATTGAGCCCCACATCGGGCTCCCGGCTCAGCGGGGAGCCTGCTTCTCGCTCTGACCCTCTCCCCTCTCGTGCTGTTTCTCTCTCGCTCGCTCTCTAAAAAATAAAAATCTTTAAAAAAAAAAAAGATTTTATTTATTTGACAGAGAGAGAGAGAGACCCAGCGAGAGAGGGAACACAAGCAGGCAAGCAGGGGGAGTGGGAGAGGGAGAAGCAGACTCCCTGCTGATCAGGGAGCCTGATGAGGAGCTCTATCCCAGGACCCTGGGATCATGACCTGAGCTGAAGTCAGACGCTTAACGACTGAGCCACCCAGGCGCCCCATATTTTTTTTGGACAATATAGTATATATTCAATGTGTACAATGTAGTGTCTTGACACCTGTATACATCGTGAAATGAGTACCACAATTGATCAAATTAACACATCCATCATCCCAATCTGTTACCTTTTTTTGTGGGTGTGTGATGAAAACCCTTGAGATCTACTCTCAAAAGTTTCAAGTATAGGGTATCTTACTAACTGTAGTCATCTTTCTGTACATCAGGTCTCCAGAACTCATTTGCATTATAATTGAAAAGTTGTATCCTTTGATCACTCTCTCCTTTCCCCTTACCCCTCAGCCTCTGGTAAGCACCACTCTATTTCTACAATGAGTTCAAAGTTGTTGTTTTTTTTTTTTTTTCGTATTTCCCATGTAGGTGTACTCATGCAATATTTGTCTTTCTGTGTTTGGCTTATTTCACTTAACAGAATGTCCTCAGATTCATTCGTTTAGCAAATGACAGGATTTCCTTCTTAAGGCTAAATAACATTCCATTGTGTGTGTGTGTGTAGGGGGGCACCCATGTGTGCCACATTTTGTTTATCCATTCATCTGTCTATGGACACTTAGATTGTTTCCATGTCTTGGTTGCTGTGAATAGGCTGCAATGAACACGAGTGTGCAGATGTCTCTTTGACATGGTGATTTTATTTCCTCTGACTCCCGGAAGTGGGTTTGCTGGAACATATGGTACTTCCATTTTTAACTTTTTGAGGAAGCTCCATACTGTTTTCCACAGTGGCTGCACCAGTTTACATGCCCACCAACAGCGTATAAGGGTTCCCTTTTCTCCACTTCTGCCAACACTTGCTGTCTTTTGACTTTTTGATACCAGCAACCCTTACAGGTGTGAGGTGATATCTCATTTTAGTTTTTATTTGCATTTCCCTGTTGATCAGAGATGTTGGGCATCTTTTCATATACCTGTTCCAGGACTTGCCATTTGTCATGAAGATGGATTAAGGGTTGAGAGAAAAAAATAATCACACAGTTGGAGAGGTGTGTGGTCTTGGAAAGCAGAGGAACCCAGCTTAGCGAAGGGGGTTCTGCTATGGCATTTTGGGATTCCATGCAGTTTCCTTTCTGTCTGTTAAGGACATGGTCAAGGCCAGCACAGTCAGGGGGTACTAAGTAGTGTCCTCCACCATCATCCTTGGACATCTCCAGGGAACCCAGGCTCTTCCCAGCAGGTTCCCATTCAGAGTCAAATGCTGGTCAGATGCTGCCAGAGGTGTGGTGCCAGGCATCACCCCCTGGCGCAGCACTGGTATTCCCCCCCTCCCCCCATAGTGTTGGCTGCCTGCCGCCTGAATGAGCGTGGCCCCTGACCTTAGGGATCCTGGGCAGTGTCCTGGTGAGTCCACACACCAGGCACACATCCTAGCTCCACACCTTATTACCTCGGTGCGCTTAACTGTTAGTCAATTTTGCAGCCTCTCATCTCTCTTTTTTTTTTTTTTTTTATTTATTTGAGCCAGAGAGAATGAGAGACAGAGAGCATGAGAGGGAGGAGGGTCCGAGGGAGAAGCAGACTCCCCGCTGAGCAGGGAGCCCGATGCGGGACTCGATCCCGGGACTCCAGGATCATGACCTGAGCCGAAGGCAGTCGCTTAACCGACTGAGCCACCCAAGCGCCCTGCAGCCTCTCATCTCTTAAGATGGAAGCATGCTACCTTAGGCGCAGGGTTAGAGCGAAGAACTTCAAGACAGCGCCTGCAAAGCGTTTGTCCCCGCGCCCCGCTAAGCACTAACCATAACAAACCACACGTCACAGATCCAGGTGAGTGATTCTCTCTGCGATAACGGAGCAGGGAGGGCTCCAGGCAGGTGACATCTGAGTGACGCCCGCCACCCGCCACCCCAGTCCATGCCCCACCGCCCAGCCCCTCCTCCACCCCTGGAGATTTGCCTCCGGGCCAGGCTCCTCCGGGTCGGGTCCTCCTCCTGCGGCCAGCAGGGGTGAGAACCCGTATGGAGTCAGGTGAGCATGCGCACGAGCCCGGAGCCACATCCATTGGCAGCCGGCGAGGAGCGTATTGATGACGCATCAGGAAAATACAGGAAGTAAGGCCTACGGGAGCCGAGGTGGGCCTAAAAGACTCCGGGTTCGGGCCTCCTGGGCGGGAGGGAATGAATGGGCGCTGACCCGGAGGCGCGTCCGCTCTAGGGACAGGCCTTAGGCGTGTGAGTGGCCGCAGTATGGAGGACGACGCTCCGGTGATCTATGGGCTGGAGTTCCAGGTGCGTCCCAGGAGGGCCCCGGCGCCGCGCGGTTTGCGCAGCGAGGCCGGCGCGTCCCCAGCCCCCTGTGCAGCTGAGGACCGGGAGGGGGGCTGCGGGGTGCGCCTTTAAAGGACTTGGTTATCCAGGAAGGCCCCGGGTCCTGCGTGACGCAGGGTGGGCGCAGCGCCGGTGCCCACGACCCCCGGGCTGGGGAGCCCCCGCCGCCTCCTCTCCCCGCAGCCCTGGGTGTTGCTGGGGGGCTGATGTGTACGTACTGTGTACGGTTTCCTGCAGCCTGCAGTTCGTGGACGCAGGCACCGCATCTGTGGGTTTTCTGGGGTGGGGGAGACGGTCGTTTAATTGGGACATAAGAGTCGGAAAGATAAACGGAAAGTTCTCTAGTACCCTACACCCAGTTTCCCCTAATGTTGAAGTCTCACGTGACTATGGCAAATTGATCAAAGCTTAGAAATTGTAAACATTGGTGCAGTCCTATGAATGGAACCACAGACTCTACTCGGATTTCACCTCTTTACCGTTCATGTCCTGTTTTTCTTCACCCTGTACTCTGCAGTGCCTGTTCACCGTGACCATCACGTAGTAGGTGCTCAGCACATGACTGTGAAAGGGATGGGCCCCCACCCACCGTGTGAGCAGTGAAGCCGGAATGCACATGCAGTTTAGCAGGACCCCAGGGGAGTCTACGGATAGAGGGGAGAAGGGAGGGGGAAAGGGGCCGGGGGAGCTGGAAGGGCAGGTAGGTTGCACTGTGCAGGTCCTAATAGAGCCCTGTATTGGTTTCAACTCTTCAGATGGCTTTTGGGAACCTTAAGGCACTTAAGGACAGATACACAGACAAAAGACACAGTTCACTGCCTTACGAAGTACCTGATAACATAATTGTGTGCCCTAAATGTGTGTTAAAAATATAAATTATGGGGGCGCCTGGGTGGCCCAGTCAGTTAAGTGTCTGCCTTGGGCTCAGGTCCTGATCTCAGGGTCCTGGGATCAGCCCTGCATCCGGCTCCCTGCTCAGCAGAGAGTCTGCTTCTCCCTCACCCTCTGCTGCTCCCCACCACCGCTCATGCTCTCTCTCTCTTCTCTCTCAAACAAGTAAATAAAAATCTTAAAAAAATCCCTAAAAAATAGAAATGATTTTGGTTTCAAGAAGCTTACAGTGAGGGGCGCCTGGGTGGCTCAGTTGGTTGAGTGGCTGCCTTCGGCTAAGGTCATGATCCTGGAGTCCCTGGATCGAGTCCCGCATTGGGCTCCCTGCTCGGCGGGGAGTCTGCTTCTCCCTCTGGCCCTCCCCCCTCTCATGTGCTCTCTCTCTCTCTCTCAAATAAATAAATAAAATCTTAAAAAAAAAAAAAAAGAAGCTTACAGTGAGAGAAGCTGCAGCGTTAGTTGCTAAAAGCCTGGACACCACCACAACTCCTGAAGTTTAAATCCTGGCTCCAGGGGCGTCTCAGTGGCTCAGTTGGTTGAGCGACCAACTCTTGATTTCGGCTTAGGTCATGCTCTCAGGGTCATGGGATCTTTCCCTGCCTTGGGCTCCCTGCTCAGCGGGGAGTCTGCTGGAGATTTTCTCTCTCTCCTTCGCCATCTCCTTTCCCTCTTCCCTTAACCCCTGATTGCTTGTGCTCTCTCCCTCTCTCATAAATAAATAAGTAAATAAATAAAATCTTTAAATCCTGGTTCCAGCACTTACTAGCTGTGTAACCTTGGGCTTCAGTTTCCTTGCCCCTAAAATGGGAAAATGAGCCTGGATCCCCTATGGCTGTTAGGAAAATTGAATGAGTTAATATATTTGATTCAAGCACTTAGAACATTGCCTGGCACATAATAAGCATTCAGGAAATGTTCTAATTATTATCATAAGACAAAATTCTTACAGATAAATCCATACAAGGCTGTATTAAAGTGTCCTATGAGGAATGAGTTGTGTTACAGTGTTTGACCTTGGGCTCAATTACCCAAAATTGTGCCTTAACTAGCTGCTTTTGAGAGCGTCCTTGTGTGTGGGGTACCCTGCTGAAGACTGCCTGTATTCCACTTCTCTCTCAGTCCTACTTGTAGATCCTGTTCTGTGGGCCAAGCCCACCTAGCCAGACTTGGGATTCTAACCTAGAGATGCTTTAAACTCAAGCCAACTTCAAAGCCCCTTAACTGCAAAGTTGCACTGCTTTCTCCTGGAAAAGGTGCATGTGTGGCCACATGCAGAGGGAGCCTGTGGGGAGATTGAGGGTCCCTGACCTCATATTTCCTAAAGTGTACATCTGACTCCAGTGTACCTAATCACTCCTTCATCTGCTTAAGAAATCTCCTTAAGAAATAACAGAGGTTTTGATCTTCAGTGTTGGATCTTTGAGATAACAAATGTTATTTCCTGGGATTAATATCAAGGAGTGGATCCTTGCCTTGGGCATCAAATGTTTTATCTGAATTTCTCCTTTATCTTAAAAGAAGTAGCAGATTTTTATGCTTCTTTATTTTGGACAGCTTGTGGGCCATGACATTCTTGAATCCGAAGAACCATTACTACGGTAAACATAAAAAGAACTAGAAGTCACAGTGGAGGTTTGGTTGTCAGTGACTTTCAAATCACTGTGGAGAACACTTTACTTTCGAAGATGGGGATCTGGAGGTGCCTGGGTGGCTCAGTTGGTTAAGCATCTGCCTTCGGCTCAGGTAATGATCTTAGGGTCCTGGGATCGAGCCCTGGATCGGGCTCCTCACTCAGTGGGGAGTCTGCTTCTCCCTCTTCCTTTGCCCCTCCCCCCTGCTTGTGTGTGTGCGCGCGTGCGTGCACGCATGCGTGCTCTCTCTCTTAATAAATAAAATCCTTAAAAAAATAAAAGAAGATGGGGATCTGATTGCTGTCCATTGACTGAGGTAATGAGGCTCGAGGGTAAAATGAGGTCCTTCTATGTCAAATAAAAGGCAGAAGAGCACCATACAGGGGTCATTAAAATAAAAATGCTGAGCACGTTTGTGTTTATGGGACATTATGGCATCATGTGATTGACATCTTTTAGCTCACAGGAAGCAACTTTTGACTTGTGTTTATGATTTTAGTTTTTGTAATTTTTGTATATTTAAAATTAAAAAGAAAATCCAAGTAATTCTTACTAGTCTTTTAAGTAGTCAGATTGCTGAAAATCTGCTTAAGAACGCAGACCCTAAACACGCCTTTTCCATCTTATCTGTTTCCTAGACAACCACCACATTCAACTTAAAACTGTTTCTTCTCTTTACCACTTGTTCATAAAGATTTTTTTTTTTTTTTTAATTTATTTGTCAGAGGGGCGCCTGGGTGGCTCAATCGTTAAGCGTCTGCCTTTGGCTCAGGTCCTGATCCCAGGGTCCTGGGATCGAGTCCCACATCGGGCTCCCTGCTCCGTGGGAAGCCTGCTTCTCCCTCTCCCACTCCCCCTGCTTGTGTTCCCTCTCTCACTGTCTCTCTCTCTCTGTCAAATAAATAAATAAAATCTTTAAAAAAAAATTTATTTGTCAGAGAGAGAGAGAACCAGTGCACAAGCAGGGGGAGCAGCAGAGGGAGAAGCAGGGTACCCACTGAACAAGGAGCCCAATGTGGGGCTCGATCCCAGGGATCATTACCTGAGCCAAAGGCAGACGCTTGACTGACTGAGCCACCCAGGCACCCAGAATTTTAAGTTTAACACCTTATTTTTGCATAAGCATATCCCGAATTTCCTGGGGAATGGTGTGCTTGCTGGCCATGTGCTGGTACAACTGCTGTTTGTCTTCTGGGTGTCCCAGTTCCCTGTCTTGCATCCTTTTGTCCTGTGTTTGTATTACTGGTCTAGACGATCCCGGCCTGGTGTGCTGTTCCTATCATACTTGCTTTGCAAGATGATTACTGGAGTTCATTTACATTAATAATACAAGGAATATACTACCACTTCTGGGCTGGATTTTAGGGCTCTTTTCTTTTTTTTTTTTTTTAAGATTTTATTTATTTGCGAGAGAGAGAATGAGAGACAGAGAGCATGAGAGGGAGGAGGGTCAGAGGGAGAAGCAGACTCCCTGCTGAGCAGGGAGCCCGATGTGGGACTCGATCCCGGGACTCCAGGATCATGACCTGAGCCGAAGGCAGTCGCTTAACCAACTGAGCCACCCAGGCGCCCTTAGGACTCTTTTCTGAAAGGGGGGAGAGTTATTTTACAGGACGTCCAGTAACCATGGTCAGGTGGTAATTGGATTGACTGGTCCCAAATTAGGCACAGAGATACCGCATTTTAACAGTGACACATTTTAGCACAAAGCCATCTTATAGTTACATTTTATAGATTTGTTGCATATTTGAATATTGTATACATTATTCTAATTATGATTGTAATTTTTGTTATGGATGTTTCTCCAGCATTGTTTGAATTTGAAATAGTGTAAATGAGACTTCAGATGTCTTCACACACACTCTCCCTGTACTGGGCAGGAGAAATCAGCCTTCCCAGTTTGAGTTTAATCTGCAGTTCTCAGTTAACAGAACTGTAGTTCTTTATGACTATTTCAAAAGTCTCTACAAATAAGATTATTTCTCTCCTGCACGCTTATTTCTTTGAAACTTTTGGCATTAAGAAGACCCTCTCGGGGCACCTGGGTGGCTCAGCTGGTTGCGTGTGTGACTCTTGGTTTCGGTTTAGGTCATGATCTCGGGGCCGTGGGATAGGGCCCCGCGTCAGACTTCGCGCTAAGCAGGAGTCTGCTTGAGATTCTCTCTCTCTCTGCCCCTTTCTCTGTCTCAAATAAATAAATAAATCTTAAAAAAAAAAGAAAAGAAGACCTTCTCTGGTTGCGAGGGCCACTGGTCCTTCAGCAGACACGCCGAGGGACCACTGTGCCCCACTGAAGTGGCTTGAGTGTGTCCACCTTGCCCGTTCCTGAGCCTCGGGCTCTCTCCCAGCACTGGCTTTTGGATGTGTGTCACTAGCTGTTCTGATTTCTTCCTTTCTTTTGAGGTTAGGTTTGGTCATTTGTATTTTCCTAGGAAATTCATTCATTTATTCGGTCGACAAGTACTTCTGGTCTACAGTGTGCCAGGCATTACTCTCTGCCCTAGAACAGGGCAGAGAAGGAATCAAACACCAACCCAGCAACCCTCCCTCCTGGAGCCCCGTGTGGAGAGCAGAATCCAGAACAGCCTTAGGTGTTCTTCCAAGACTCTTCAGTTGCATGCCTGATTTGTTTGTTGTCATTCTTTTTTCTTTTTTTTTTTTTTAAGATTTTATTTATTTATTTGACAGAGACAGAGATAGCGAGAGCAGGAACACAAGCAGCGGGAGGGGGAGAGGGAGAAGCAGACTTCCCCCCGAGGAGGGAGCCCGATGCAGGGCTCGATCCCAGGACCCTGGGATCATGACCTGAGCTGAAGGCAGACGCTTAACGACTGAGCCACCCAGGCGCCGTGTCATTCTTTTTTCTTAATGTAAGCATTTAGACCATGAATTTTCTTCTGAACACTGACTTCTTGATTTTACTGTTTTCCGGGTATCTTACGGTTTTGAACTCGATGTCTTTTATTACCTGAAACTTTTGGGGTCTTTCTTAGCCCTGCCCACATCCCCTGCTGTGAGTGGGGGTCCGGCCTTGTGTCCTTCCTGCAGTGGCCCTGCGTTTCCCTCAGTGAGCTCTTTGAGCCCAGGCTTCGCCTGCGGTTGCCGTGCCTTATCTTCTCCAAGCTGTGTCTTGATTTTTGTCCCCTTTTACTTTCCTGTTCTTTTTTTCTCTCATTTTTGAAGAGGTGACTGCTCTGCTAGGTTTTATAGACGTATCCTGGTTGTATAGTATGAGCTCTGGCTCTTCCGTGGCAGCATGTGGTCAGTGCGTGTGTGTCTTCCAAGGTCTTCCTGCTGTTCCGCCTCGCTGTCCCTCCTGGTGGTGCCCTTGCAGGGCTCCTGAGCTCCTCCGATCCTGGTGTCTCGCGGGCGAGCCTTCCGGTCCAGCTGCGGTAGGCTCTGTACGCGGAGTTGGGCCTGGCCCAGGCTCCAGACCGGCGGGAATTCCTGCAGCCCAGGCTTTGGTTTGTGAGCGAATCTGCAGCCCTCACTCATCCCCGGGCAAAGACGATGGCCCAGGCTGGCTGCCCACAGTGCGGCACCCCTCCACTCTGTGGGGCCAGAGTGCTTTCAGACGGGATGCCCAGCCTGCTCAGCCTGCTCTGACTCTTGCCACCAGCCATGCGGCTGTCATGCTGTCCCATCCCCGCGGTGCCTGCCGTGTCTTCGCGGGGTGGGGGGGGGTCGCCAGCGCCCGCCCTCTTCAACCCCCCTCTCGGCTCTGACCTCTACCTTCAAGTCTTTCTTCTTATGGCATGTGTTTGGATTATAGATGTTTCCGAGTTTCATTGAAGACGGTCTCTGTTTCTGCTTTTTATTCTTGTTCTTGCTTTTGTGTAATTCCCTAGGGTTTAGAAGAGCGAAATGAAGACTTTGGCCTACTGCTCGAAAACCTGAGGGCCCGATTTGACTTGATGAGGTGGGAAGTGGAGGGTGACCTGGAATAAAGACTCATGTCAGGAAGGTTGGGTAAGAGGTTGTGGAAATGCTGTTCAAGCAAGGAGTGGGGAGGGGTGGCGGTGTGGCTGGAGAGGAGCTAGGGAGGGCGGGATGTGGGCTTAGGGGTTCCCGTGTGGTTGGCCTGGTAGGCAAGAGGTGGGATCAGGGGCTGTTAGCCGCGGAACTGGTTAGTGGGTGCGCAGTCACCAGCCTGGTTATAGTGATGACGCTTGTGGGAAGGGGGCTTGCTAGGAGGGCAGTGTGGCCTGGGAGAGTCGGGATGGAACCGTGGGCACAGAGCCACAGCGTGAGCAGGGGGCTGGGTGGTGACGGACTGGGTCCTCGGGGGCCAAGGGACAGAGGGCTCTCATGTCAAGGGCATCTGGTGGCTGTGACGCTGGAGGCCACAGGGAGGGCGGTGCCACGGGCTGGCTGCAGTGAGGCCAGGTCAGCAGACGGGGAGGAACCGGTCAGGGCGAGGAAGGCTCCCCCTGTCTATGCCACCATTAAGCTTGGCAGCGAATGGGAGAATGGAGGTCTGGCAGCAGCTTGAGAAGCAAATGAGTGAAGGTGAGATATTTTCAAAGGACAAGGGGACATGGGACTTGATTTTCCTAGTTAAGGAGAAGAAGCCAGAGAAGAGGAGAGGGACAGAGAAGAGAGAGGGCTGCCCAATGTTGTGTGCTGCAGGCGGGCACCAGGGGCTGCCCCATCTCTGGGCAGGAGGGCAGGGGCTCCTCATCTCTGGGCAGGAGGGCAGGGATGCCCCCTTCTCTGGGCAGGAGGGCAGGGGCTCCCCGTCTCTGGGCGGGAGGACAGGGACGCCCCCTTCTCTGGGCAGGAGGCCAGGGTCACCCCATCTCTGGGTAGGAGGGCAGGGCACCCCCTTCTCTGGGCAGGAGGGCAGGGGCACCCCATCTCTGGGTAGGAGGGCAGGGGTGCCCCCTTCTCTGGGCAGGAGGGCAGGGGCGCCCCCTTCTCTGGGCAGGAGGGCAGGGGCGCCCCCTTCTCTGGGCAGGAGGGCAGGTGGCGACATCTCCAGGAGGCCAGCCGATGGCTTTTGTGTTGCTGCTCAAGTATGAGGCGAGTTCTTTGCTGTAAGGTCGGGCTGGGTTGCACTGGGGCCTCCAGAGGATCTGGCAGTGCAGAGCAGAGTGGGCGAGGGGCAGGCGGCAGCCCCTTGGTGGAGCTGAATGGTCAGCCTTTGCACTTATAGGAGTGAGTGTGTGAGTGAACACGCCAGTGAGCATGTCCCCAGGAGCAGTGTTGTTGCCACAATTATCCATGAGTAGCTCAAGAGGTTTAGTGTTCCTCTTATGCACTCTGGACCTCTGTGATTTTGGGTGTGGGAGACGGAGAGAAGTAGGTACTCAGCTAGCACAGAGTGAAGAAGTTGGGGCTTTACCTTCTTTTCGCTCTTTCTTTTGTGTTTGTAAAGTGATCTGCCAGATCGCTGAGGAGGCGATCTGCTGTGTGAGGAAGGGCATCGGGTGGTCACTAGCTTCCTGGCTTGTCATCCTAGTGATCTGGGGCAGCTCTCAGTAAAGAGGCTGTTTCTGGGGGGAGACCGCCCACTGTAGAAGGTTCAACCCACCCTTGTCTCTGCTGCTTAAGCACAAGTCCTGTTCCACCTCCTCGCCTTCCGGCATCACCTTAAACTTGCCTGGGGCGCAGCGCCTGGTGGGGGAAGTTCTGATGAGGAACCGGGCTGGACGTTCACCAGAGGGAGCGTTTACTTGCTCAGACTAATAAGCACATGAAGACAGTTTTGAATTTCCCAAGGGAATGCTTAGTATTCGGCGAGTCCTGGGAGGTCTGGGATTTGTGCCTCTTGTCACGGAGTGGAACTTTCAGAGCGCTTCCGGTGAGAGCCAGGCTTCTCAGCATCTCCAGTTGCCTTGTCCTGGGTTGGCTCACTAAACGGTGAGGTGGGTGGAAGGACGGCTGTGTCAGGAAAGTGCCATGGCCCTTCTTTTGAGAACAGGGCATGGAATGATAATAAAGTGGCCTGTGCTCTGCCTTCAGTCCCGTGTGTAAATATCGTACCCGTGTTCCCGGGTCCCTGCATCAGCATAACAGAAAGAGAACCAGACTCAAGGCTGGGAGTCTGGGTGGTTCTTCCTCTAGGAGCTTTGTGACCATGACTGAGTCACTTAACCTCTCTGGTCCTCAGCGTCTTTATCTTCTAAGTAGAGATAATATTATCCATCTTGACTTTGGGTCTCCTTCATTGTATTATGAAGATGAACCACGGTAAAATACACGGAGATGTTTTATGACCTATTATACCCTACAATTTGATCTTGTAACAATGAGGTCATTGGAACACCGTAAAATCATCATTATGACTAGACGTAGGAAGGTCATTTGATCATTCACTTCATCACAGGACCAGAATTATGGATACACATCCGTCACCCAAATGGCCAGAGTTAAGTTATTATTATAATTTTACCTAATAAAGTACTAAAAAGATCTTAGATTCAATGTTTTTGAGATTTCACTGTAATTTTTAAAGATTCAGTTTAGATTCTTTTGTAAGAATAATTCTCTTCAGTTTTTTATTTTTATTTACTTAT
Organism: Neomonachus schauinslandi; assembly: GCF_002201575.2. Taxonomy (NCBI): domain Eukaryota; kingdom Metazoa; phylum Chordata; class Mammalia; order Carnivora; family Phocidae; genus Neomonachus; species Neomonachus schauinslandi. The sequence continues at coordinate 2,054,590 of NC_058412.1, read as the reverse complement.
TTTAGAGAGAGTGCATGAGTGTGCAAGCAGGGAAAGGGATAGAGGGAGAAGGAGAGAGAATCTTGAGCAGACTCTGAGCTGAGCGCAGAGCCCGACATGAGGCTCGATGTTATGACCCTGAGATCTTGACCTGAGCTGAAACAGAGAGTTGGACACTTAACCGACTGCGCCACCCAGGTGCCCCTCCTATTCAGTGTTTTAAAAAAGAAGTGGCTTACTGTGTGTGACAGAATGCGTAGTGTCAGGCTTGTAGTACTTCTCTAAAACTGTGGTAGCTTTTGTCTCTGAAACACATGATCTCTTCGACTTTATTTCCTTGCATGCTTACTGATAGTCCTGCCCAGAGGTGCAGTTCTGGGCTCTGTAAATTGCTTCAGGATGAAGCAGGTTGAATGCTGGTTCGTGATGGCACTGAGCAGCCTCTGTAGCGCTGAGCTGCCCTTTTGTCCAGTCTCATGGCCACTAACACAACGTACTTCTTTCTGGTGTTCTTCTGTTTTCCAGTGATGGCATTTAATCCTGTCTTCTGCCTGAAGTTGAGCTCGTGGGTGCGTTTTGATAAATGTTAATTTGCTGCTGCGGTCTGGGCCAGGGGCCGATACGTAGTCATTTCCCACCTGCTCTGTTTGGGTCTTGTCCGATGTCTCCTGCAGGTCTGTTTCCTGAGGGCAGGGCTACTGTCTTACCCTCTGTGGTACCTTCCATGCGTGGCCACCGTGCAGGCATTTTGTAGTCAGCTCACGATTGCTGACTCTAAGCACAGACAAGTCTTTTCATGGAAAATAATCATTTCCTCTCAGATGAGTCCTCTTCTGGGCCCTGTTTTTGGGGACTTTCAGGCTTTTTCTGTCTGGGATGATGACAGGTACCTCCATTTAAGTCTTAGTGTTCTTGTTTGAAGGTAGAACCCATCCCGCATCCCCTCTGTTGACCTGGGTTCTGCCTTCTGAGCAGCTGGGGGTTTATCTCTGCAATGGGGTGGATGCTTCCTCACCATTTTTCTCTAACCAAGTGGTGTTCTAATTAAGTAGGATTCAGGGGGTCTGTGAATTTGTGGTATAATGTGCAAAATTCTACGTGTATGTATGTGCATTTTTGGCAGAAGGTATATAGACTCAAAAGAATTCATCAGTTTTGTGAAGAGGTCTGACTCCAGTCTAGTTTTGTTGAACAGGTTGTAGGCATATTGGCTAGAATGGATTTTTTCCTCCAGATGCCTAATAATGTGAATACTGTTCTGGACATGTATTTTCTTGCTGTCACCGAAATGTATTCTGGTAGTTGATGTTTTTGTGCCAGCAACCCTTTGTGAGGAGGGGTTGGGATATAGGGGCTATGGTTGTGTTTTCTGAGAGCATGACATGAAATCGTTGTCTCCAAACCTTTTGGCAGTGGACACTGAAAAGGTCTTGTTGTTCACCCCAGTCGTGGAAACCAAATCAAAACCAGGCAGACTGAATGGTTAGGACGACTGCTCTACTGTTTCTCCAACCCCGTTTTATTTTATTTTTTTTAGATTATTTATTTGCAAGAGAAGGAGAGAGAGAGAGCACACACGAGTGGGGAAGGGGGCAGAGGGAGAGGGCAAACTCTAAAGCAGGACCCACTGAGAGCTATCAGTCACCCATAATCCCAGAACGTGCCCTCAGCTGAATGGAGCCATGTTGCCCTAAGTCACACCCCTCTCCAGGGACAGCCTGCTTCCAATGCCTGATCGATGGGGTTGGGGGCTGGGCAATAGATGGGCCTGGCCATGATAGCTCCACTCTGAGGGACCATCCCAGCTCTGGCCTCCCTGTGGGCACTGCAGTTCCTCTGTGTCCTCTGCACATTCCTGCTTCCTTGATGCCTTCACTGCTGCTTCCTCCATGATGCCATTCCCAAGAGTGTTCCCAGCAAGTCTGTGCACAAAGCTTGATGATTTACAGCTTGCTTCCCAGAGAACCTGATCATCTGAATGCTCAGCAGGTCCCTTTCTGTTGTTTATTGTTTGGCTTTTGATCAGATGATTTTGACTTGTTGTATGACTAGTTATTTTTGATTGAGTGTTTGACATTGTGAGAAAAACTGTAGAAACTTTGGAGGTCTTTGTCTTCCTCCAGAGGATTTACTGTTACTTCTGGCAGGTGGCTGGCCAGCCCAGGAGCATCATCCTGCTCAGTTCACTTAAAATCCAGTCATGGACTAAGGTGACCTGGAGCGTTAGTCTGTGCAGGTTGACCTTCTTGTTCACCTTCACTCCTGGCCTGTGCCCTATGGGATCCCACCCTGAGTGTTAGTGCTTTGCTGGCCCCTTCTCCGTGGTGGGCCCTGCACTCCATGTTTGTACCCTCAGTCCATGAGCCTGTCAGAAGCATTCCGAAGTGTCAGCTGCTAGCCACACTTTCCAGACTGACAGATGCCTCCAGCCAAAAGGGGGCCAGAGGTCAGGCTTGCCTCTCTAAGCTTCCCTCCCTTTCCAAGATCTTGGCATTCCTTCATCGCTGTGGTAGCTCCTTAAAGGAGGCCTTGAAACAAATTCAGAGTATTTTGTTTAGTTTCTGCAGTTGTCCTCTGCCAGAGACTTGGTTTAAACCACCTGCTCTGCCATTGCTGGGAACCATTTTCTGCTGTACTGTTGAAAGATGATTTGTTCCACCAGTCTATTTCTGTTGAAAATTATGGTTTTATTAAAAATACCATTTACATCTTTATTGCTTATTTTTCGTGCCCATATACGCATTTGAATGGAATTGTGGTGTCACAAAGTATACAAAAGATGGAGGCTTTGCATACACATTTCTAAGTTGCCTAGTGGGCACTTTGTACTAATTGATACTCCTGCAGCAGTAGAGGAGGTAACTGCCTTATTGTCTCTGTTACATCTAACATCTTAAATGTGTGTGCATTTTCCTTCCCTCCTGCAGGCCCGTGCTCTAACACCTCAGACTGCAGAAACAGATGCCATTCGGTTTTTGGTTGGGACGCAGTCTCTTAAATATGATAATCAGGTAACTATTTTTGACAAATGTATATATGTTAATTACTAAGCCTATTCCTAGTTTTATAACCATTTTGCTCTTGATTTTTCAAACAACATTTGAGAAAATTAATGCCACACAAACAAAATAAAACTTTCACTGGGATTTAAATATCCAACTGTATGTAATAATTGAATTCAATAATTTAAACTTACTCTGTAGCATCACTGTCATAGTGTTAGTCTGTGGTTACGTAGGGTTTGCTGTGTAAGTGATTGATAAGCTATCCAGGGAACGTGGTCGGCACCACTGTTTCTGCTCGCGGTGGTGGATGACCACTGTAAGTGCTCACAGCATTCTTTCCAGCCGAGCCTGGATGAGGCCATAATCCCGTCGAGCTCCAGGCTTTCACTGCCACGCACTCCGGGAGGGGCTGTTCTGGCCACTCTTGTAGAGAGAGTGTTGGCTACTCACAGACCAGCGCTCAGTTCGTGGCTGGACACAAACGTATGACCTTGACTGAATGGATTAACCTTACTGGACTTCATGGTCCTCATTGCCAAGACAGCGATCAAGCCATCTGCTCTCTGTACACCACGGGTGCTGAGGATGTTGTGAGGATGTGAACTGTCTTGGATCCTGGGGGAAATGTGCAAACGGCCACGTGCCGTGGAGCAGGGCCTCTGCCCAGTTACCACTGTCCCACGGGGGAGTGGCTTTAAGACAGCTGTGGAAGAGTCTGCTGCTGGGTGTGGAGTAGCGACATTGCCTCTCTCCTGTTAGGAGAGACTTTAGATTGACAGTTTGGTGACCTATGTGTAGAGCTTTATAAATAAATGTTTATATTATGTAACCTTTACTTCCTATACCCAAAACATAGGAAAACTTATATTTATTTATTTATTTATTTATTTTAAAAAAGATTTTATTTATTTATAAATAAATAAATTCCTGCTGAGCAGGGAGCCCGATGCAGGGCTTGATCCCAGGACCCCGGGATCATGACCTGAGCCGAAGGCAGACGCCCAACTGACTGAGCCGCCCAGGCGCCCCTAGGAAGACCTTTCTATACAAGGAATAGTGTTGTAATGGCACGAATAATTGTGAAACAGTTAGCAGCAATCACCTGCCAGTATCAGGTTGGATGGAGCTGCCGTCTATGGTGGCAGATTCACGATTGGACCCGGTTGAACCTGGTTCCTCATGGTGGAGTGCTTGTTACTGACTGCTCGTTAAGTTACAAACTTATCAGTGTCATAATTTAAGAATCATTAGATGATTCAGTGAAATGTTAAAATTGTATACATTGTGTGATCCCAGTAGTGTTAAAAAAGCAGATAATTTTTCAGTAGCTACAGACGTTGAGTCATTGGATGTATACGTGCAGCTGATAGAATATTACGTCAGTTATGCCTCGATTAGGATGGCAGAGGATAAAGTACAGACTTGAGTCTTACGTGCGGCAAAGTCTAGGCGGAAACAGGCCACAAGGCCTCAGAATTTGAGCCACGGTTACCTTTGGGTGATGTGAGCATTTGTGAGGTAGATTGTTTTCCTAATTTTCACTTTTCTGAACGTGTGTGTCATTTTCCTTCTGGAAGAATGTCAGGTAAGGAGGATTTATTAAATGGCTTCCAGTGGGCATCTTGCGGGGAAGAGGAGCCTGTGCTCTGTGGGGGCTGCTGTGTGGGTCGGGGGGGCACCCGACGGGGTGCCTCGGGGCTGCGGGTTGGGGGGGGCGCCCGCGGGCAGATGCTGTGGTGCAGGCCCGGCCCCGCGGGAGCGGCGCTGGGGGGGAGTCTGAAGGCGGACTCGTGGCTCCCGTGTGGGGCCGACCGCCGACCCCGGAAGCCGTCACACGGCAGGTGTTGGGGAGCCCCGCAGGGCCCTGTCTGCCGGGGTCGAAGCGCCTCACCTCACCCGCCTGCTTGTCAATTCCGCTCGGTCCTGAGGCTGTCCCTTGGAACGTTTTGGTGGAGGTATCAGTTTTTAACTCTGAGATTAGGGAAGAAATTACTATGATGTCATGAGGGATGCTCAGTGAATTAAAGGCCAGACGAAGCAACGAGGGCATCCACAAGTCAGACTTAGTTGTGGCCCCAAGAGAGGAGCAGCCCCAGATGACCTGATGTGCTTTAATCCTCTTTAAATCCTGTTGGAGCAAGGTGTCTGCAGGCTCCGTGGGGAGCACCGTGCAGGGAGTTGGGACTCCCCGGGTTGTGAGGTCAGCGTCCCGCAGCGCGCTGCCGATTACAGCTCTGTATGTCCTGTTGCATCAATGTAGTTTCATGACACAGACAGTCCTGGTTTCCAGAATACAGCCATCCGTCCTTGGACCTAGTGAAATGAATGACTTTTGTCATTAAGAGTCAGTCTTAGAACCCAACTTTCCAGTAGGGCACGGACAAGGCAAATATTTAACTTAAATTTTATGGCATCAAGGATGTAGCTGTCTGGGAACCTTTCCTGAATGTCCAGTATGTGACGGCTGCTTGGGTGCTGTGCTTCCAGACCCCGGTGCCACCTGCTGTCCCCTTCCTTTCAGAGCTTTCTTGTCCCACCGCTGGGGAAGGCTGCAGCCATGGCCGAATCAAAGGGTGGGGGGTGAGTCTGCTAGCCTCCTGGTTCCACGCCTCGCCTGCAGCGGCCTCTCGTGGGTGACTCCACATGATGGGTATCAAAGAGTCCCCATTTCTGGGAAAGCGTGTGACGTCGTCGGGAGTGCGTGCACGCGTGCACTCGTCCAACAAACGCGGATGTTGTGTGTGTGTGGTTTGTGCTCCGAGCTGCGTGCTCAGCGAGGTGGTGGGGCAGACGCGGGCCGCGGGCAGTCACGGTTCTGAGAGGCAGTGAGAGGAGGGCCAGAGCCTGAGCTCGCGCCCCTGCACACCCACCCCGCGTGTTCCCCTCACACCTTCCGAGCTCACATGTCCCATGCACGTGCCTCTGCTGTGCGATGTGTGTTTCTCTCCTGTGTGGTGGGCCTGGCTCCCCTCCCACGCAGCACGTTCTCTCCCACGCAGGATGTGTGTGTGCAGGGGCTTGCGGCCAGCCAGGCGGCGCCCAGAGGATGCCCCCAGAGGGCGCCCCCAGCATTCGCCATGCCCACTGCCCTCCAGAAGCAGTACGGTTGTTCCTCTGTTTCCCACCGATGTTATTATTATTAATTTTAAAGATTTATTTATTTGAGAGAGAGAGAGCCTGCATCGGGAGGGAGGGGCAGAGGGAGAGAGAGAATCTCCAGCAGACTCCCCGCTGAATACAGAGCCCATCGGGGACTCGATCCCACGGCCCTCAGATTGTGACCTGAGCCCGAGCCAAGAGTCGGAGGCTCATCTGACTGAGCCAGCCAGGTGTCCCGCCCACCGATGTTCTCATTAGAATACGGTTATGGAGTGCGTTTGTAAGTGGTGAAAACTGGCCCCCACACACCCTGAATCCTGCAGCCCCTCTCTGCTTGTTTGCTGACCATGAGGGGGGACCTGCGCTCCAGGGGTCTTTGAGCGGCTCTGAGGATGGGGATTCCCGGCTCTGTGCCTCCACATTGAGCAGTAGGTCTGTGTAGGGTGTTGGTAACCATGCCCACAGCACCCACTCGGGTGCGCGCTTCCCGCGGGCACAGCCCGGTGCCGGGACAGGCCAGGAAGGTGGGTCCTGCGCCCCTGCCAGTTGACTGCAGGTCAGAGAGGCACACACCTGCAGGATGGGGAAGCGGGGTGCCGCTCAGGGCCGGGTGGGGGCGATTCCCACACCTGCGACCTCAGTGGACAGGTGTTGTTGATCCCATTTCTAAGCAGGTAGGGGGTTGGTCCTAAGCAGGTATGAGGTTTTTCACAGGTGATCGAGCTGTGCTCGATCTGGGGAACCAGGCGTGGAGCCAGGAGGCTAGCAGACTCACCCCCCACCCTTTGATTCGGCCATGGCTGCAGCCTTCCCCAGCGGTGGGACAAGAAAGCTCTGAAAGGAAGGGGACAGCAGGTGGCACCGGGGTCTGGAAGCACAGCACCCAAGCAGCCGTCACATACTGGACATTCAGGAAAGGTTCCCAGACAGCTACATCCTTGATGCCATAAAATTTAGGGCAGAAACACAGCTGCTCTCCTCACACCCCCCCACCCCCGCCGCTTCCACCTGTAGCACGGGGTGGTTGGGGTCCGTGTCCTAAAGGCATCCTGCACGCTTCTCTGCAGACACCCACACAGACGGTGCTAGTGATGGGAGCCATCGCCATCCGCAGATCAGGCCACCCCGCCCAGGCCGGGGTGCCCTGGCCTTGTGGCCCTGCTCCCACGCCTCCCGCTGGCTGGCTGGCTGGCTGGCTGGTGAGGGTTAATGGCCCCTGGCTTCACCTCAGGCCATCAGCTCCTGGGCAGTCATTAATTCCCTAGAAAGTGCCAGTCCCTGAACCAGGTCTAATTAATTCAGCTGTGCTATTTTCTGAAAATTTTTGGAGCTGTCACAGTTGCGGGCCTTTTTTTTTTTTGTCAGATGAACTGCTTTACTTTCTGCCCTTAGTTTGCACAAGGCTCCGTGTTGGGAGCAGGATGAGTGTGTGGAGTCTTTCATCTTTTTGGGTTCCCCTTCATGGGTAGGTGGAGAAGGTGGGGTTCTTTCCGCGGGGACTGTGTGCTCACTGGCTGTCCAGTGGGGGACTTTAGGCAGAGACTCAAAACAAGGGATTCCAGGTTGAAGGGGTTTACTTGCTTCTGCAGTGTGCTTTTCCCCAAGAGTTCCTTTGCCTATTGCTAACTTCCTGTTTCTTCTGTAGCTGGGGGATGAGTGCCAGGGTGACAGGGGACGCAGACTTGTCCTCTCCCAGCACGGTCAGTGAAAAGACAGATCCCTGAAGGGAGTGACACACAGTGGCTTCTTCCCCTGGATCGATCTTTTCCTTTTTAACTTTTGTTTTTAATTTGTAAACTCCATTTTTCTGTATTTGTATTTTGATAACGGATAGCTTTGTTCATCAGCCCCGTCTGCCTGCAAGCTCTGTCATTGGCTACCCTGAGAATCGCCTGGGCCTTTGTTAGACATCGAGACTCTCAGCAGCCCCCGCCCCCCGAACTGAAACTGAAACCCCTTTCCTCCCTCACCCCTCCTTCCACTTCCCCCTCCCCACTCCCTCTTCCAAGTATTGATTACACCTCAGAATTTCTTTTTAAAACATAGAATTCTACTTTATATCTTTTTAGTTGTTAGATTTATATCTAAAAGTGTGATGATAAAGAGACAGCTGGGGGTATTCCAGTGACCTGTTTTGGTTCCAGCTTTTTCCCCAACCCTGTAGCAGATGCTCTGAAGGACCTCCATCCTGTCCATTGTTAAGGTCTGAGTGTTTATTTCCCCCTGGATTCATAGGTTGGAACCTAACCCCCCCGGTGATGGTAGGAGGGGGTACGGCCTTTGGAAGGTGCTTAGGTCATGACAGTGGAGCCGTTATGAATGGGATTGACCCACAGCGTCCTTACTCCTTCTGCCACGTGAGGACATGGGGAGAGGGTGGTTGTCTGATCCAGGAGGACGGCTCTCACCAGACCCGACCACGCTGTGGCACCCTGAGCTCGGACTTCCAGCCCCCAGATCTGTGACAACTAAATTCCTCTTGTCTATAATCCACCCCATCTGTGGTGTTTGTTACGGCCGCCCACATGGATGGAGACAGTGCTTTGCCAAGAAAGGCCCTCACTGGGCACCAAGAGGGTGTGGAATACGGGTCTTTTTTGTTTCTTTCTTTCTTCTGGCTGCCAAGCATAGTTTGGCTTCATGGACAAAGGATGGTCATATACTGGGGCTTATTTGCTTCAGGAAGGAGTATTAATACAGACAGGTAAATGGTAGCCGTGTGGGCATCATCAGCAGTGGGAAACATATAGTATGTTTGATAATAACTTTCACTTAGCATTTCAAGTCTTAGCTGAAGGATCACGATATGTTTCAGGTAGAATAAAGAAATCCTAGGAATCCATTTTCCTAAGTATGCTTATGCTGAAGGAAGAACCCGGAAAGAGTGAATGACTGGTTCAGGGTAAACCAGCTGGGAAGTGGCAGAATCAAATTGGATGCAGGTCCCCCAGTCTCGGATCACCGTGCATCCTGTGTGTCCCCCTGAAGCAAAAGGGACTGCAGCTGAAACCGAGCTTTCCAGTATTGACTTGAGCTAGGAGGAGAGCGCGCTGGAGGTGTGAGACAGGCAAGAGGACTTGCTGTCTCCAGGTCTAGCCACCTGCTGTGCTGTGTTCTTCATAAGGAACTGCCGGGAGGGGCCTATTCACTTTTTGTGGTGGGCGGTGTGGCATGGGGTCTGCTGGCTCACGGGCCCCTGGCAGGAAGATGTGCCCAAGGCCAAGCCACCGGATCCTTAACTTTCCCTAAGAAGGGAGCTTTTAATTTTTTATTTCCAATTTTATCCCTATTTTTAATTTTTCTTTTTTTTTTCATTTGTAAGAGTGTGGTAACATCTTCACGGGCTTCCTAATGAATTTTGTGGCTCTTACCCCTTTTTATAGAGTCATCTTCATCTGTGCCCTTAGCCCCACACTAGTAAGTCCAACTTTAAAATACTTAATAATGGTAATTCAGAATGTATGAGTTTGATCTTCATTATAAGCTGTTAAAACATTTTAAAAACTCAGATATGGCATGAAGAATTTATTTTTTTAAAAGATTTTAGTTATTTGTCAGAGAGAGAGCACAAGCAAGGAGGGAGGGGCAGCGGGAGAGGGAGAAGCAGGCTTCCCGCTGAGCGAGGAGCCCGACGCGGGGCTCGATCCCAGGACCCCGGGATCGTGACCTGAGCCGAAGGCAGACGCTTAACCGACTGAGCCACCCAGCTGTCCCTAGCATGAAGAATTTAAAGTAATGATTAAGCACTACCCAGACGACCACATGTCTGCCCGACCCTCTTAACCAACATTAATTGGTCTTTTTTTTTGTGCCCCTATAATCTTTTGCACTCACTAGTTGTAGTGTTTTCTTCGAATTGTTTTCATAACTGCCCTGTAACTGCATATATGTATTCCACAGGATATTTCTTTGTACATCCGTGTAAGCTGGGGAGCTGTTGGTGCCCTGAGAACAGCCAGTTTGAGACACAGTCTCCTTCTTTGTAGTCAGGAGCTGATTTTTGCTCACAGGCTGCAGTGCAAAGCCCAGGGGAGCACGGGGAGCCTCTTTGTGCCCCAGATGGTGTGGGGGTTCAGGGCACATGCTCTGGAATCCTGTTTCTAACTGCATGAGACATACCACGTCAACTCTCTAAGCCTGGGTTGCTCCACCTGTAGATTATGCCTAATGATTACATGTCTCTTTTAAGGATTAATGGAAATAATGTATGTCAAATAGCATAGTGCCTGGCCCATTTTACGTGTTAGCCATTGTTACTCTGATCTCTTTGTTTATGGTGGTGATGTCTTACAGTGCTTTCTGAACATACCCAGATTAAAACATCTCATGAGGACATATCCTGTGGGCCTGCCTAGGACCCACTGTAAATGAGGATATGTGGAAAAATCTCAGGACTGTCAAGCTTGAAGGTGAAGGTTAAGGGCTGCAGTAGTGTGAGAGTGTGTCAGATTAGGAGAGGTGGACTTGGGCGGGGGTCTTAGCTGTGTCCCTCCTTCCTGCTGTGTCCGTGTACCTGGAAGTGCAGAAAGGGGCCTAGAGGAACTTTGGGTCAGGTGTTGGAGCCTGTGGACAGCATGTGTTTCATGTCCTCCCACGGGAGAAAAGGGTGTCCTGGCGAGGTGCTGAGAAGGAGGACCCTTCCCCAGATGAAAGTGACCTGGAGCAGGGGGAGAGGGGGCTAGGCAGGAGAGCCTGGCAGCCACAGGTCCCGGGCCAGGGGGCAGAGGTCGGTGTGCAGGGCACTGGGAGTTGGTGCAGGGGACGGGGGCGCTTTCTTCCGGGGTGGGGGGGAGACTGAGCCAGCAAACGGGAATTCTGATGCCAGAACTCTGGTGCTGCCAGCTGTGGGGCTCCTAGCGCTTGAGTGCATTGCAGAGCGATAGATTAGGGAACAGAAAAACAGTACATTTAAGCGCATTCATTCATGTTTTCAGTCTTAATGAATTTCCAAATAAGCAGGAAATGTGTCAAATAATAAAGAAAAGAAGAAAAAAATTTCCTCTTTACCCTAATAACACAAAAATTATTCCCGATTTTGTATATTGCCTTGTATCTGTGTTCTGCTTGTAAAATTTAGTGCTTTCATAACATTTTTCGTATTTATAATTGCTCTTTATCATGATTTTTAAAAAGATTTTATTTGAGAGAGAGAGAGCATGTGTGCAGGTGTGTGTGCACACACGAGGGTGTGGGGAGAGGGGCAGAGGGAGAAGGAGAAGCAGACTCCCCAGTGAGTGTGGCGCCAGATGCGGGGCTGGATCCCATGACGCCGAGATCATGACCTGAGCTGAAACCAAGAGTCAGACATTTAACTGACTGAGCCACCCAGATGCCCCGTGTTTTTCATGATTTTTAGAACTATATAATGTTCCGTAATTTTTGTGTTCTTCATTTATTCTCTGGGACAGGTTTTAAGAAATCCAGTTCTTTCTTTCTTTTTTTTTTTTTATTCTTATGTTAATCCTCATACATTACGTCATTAGTTTTAGATGAAGTGTTCCATGATTCATTGTTTGTGCATAACACCCAGTGCTCCATGCAGAACGTGCCCTCCTCAATACCCACCACCAGGCTAACCCATCCTCCCACCCCCCTCCCCTCTAGAACCCTCAGTTTGTTTTTCAGAGTCCATCGTCTCTCATGGTTCGTCTACCCCTCCGATTTCCCCCGCTTCATTCTTCCCCTCCCGCTACCTCCTTCTTCTTCTTTTTTTTTTTCCCTTAACATATATTGCATTATTTGTTTCAGAGGTACAGATCTGAGATTCAACAGTCTTGCACAATTCACAGCGCTTACCAGAGCACCTACCCTCCCCAGTGTCTATCACCCAGTCACCCCATCCCTCCCACCCCACCCCCCACTCCAGCAACCCTCAGTTTGTTTCCTTCTATTAAGAATTCCTCATATCAGTGAGATCATATGATACATGTCTTTCTCTGTTTGACTTAAGAAATGCAGTTATTTCAATTGGAACATTTATATAGTTCCTATTTACATATTGTAATACATCTTTTTTTTTTAAAGATTTTATTTATTTATTTGACAGAGAGACACAGCGAGAGAGGGAACACAAGCAGGGGGAACGGGAGAGGGAGAAGCAGGCTTCCCACGGAGCAGGGACCCCGATGTGGGGCTCGATCCCAGGACCCTGGGATCATGACCTGAGCCAAAGGCAGACGCTTAACTGACTGAGCCACCCAGGCGTCCCCTGAAAGCAGTTTTAAAAATAAAAATAGCAGGAATGGTTTTTCATCTCTTCCCCCAGAGGACAGGGGGAAGGCATGAGTGTGCTGGCTTCACCGTGGTTTTCCAGGCATGCCTGCATTTGGTTTCTTGTGATCCTTCATCTTCAACGTGCACGTGGGAAACTGAGGCGCAGGGTCACACAGGCTTGTGGTGTTAGTGTGGGATTTGAATCCAGAGCTACCCCTCATGGGGACTGGAGGTTATTTTTCCATCAAAACCGGGCATAGGAGGAAGCAGTAAAGACTAGAACAAGGCTCTCTGAACCAAGTGCTGAGTGTTGAGGCTTTTGGGTGTCATGGAAACATTTTTTAAAACAGCATTTAATGTTCTGATTGCAAAATAATGCATATTAATCACACACAAAATGTGAAAAATACAAGAAACCACAAAGAAGTAAAGGAAAACCTGCCACGATCCCACCATCCGCGGATAACCATGTACCTCATGGCTCTTTCCTGGTTTGGGCGTGCTTGCTTTTTACACAGACACTTCACACAGCCCTCACATAGCTCTGTTCGTTCTTTTCCCCTTAAATATATGTTATGGACCCTCTTCCCTGGCACTAAATAGTCCTTTATAGCATATTGAATGGCTTTGTAGTATTACGTTACAGTCAAATACTACAATTTATTTGAACAATTCCCTATTGCCAGACATTAAGCTGACTTCTAATTACTCATTGTGATAATCAATGCCGCAGTGAACATGTCAGGATATAGATCTTCATGAAGATCCATGAATATTTTCTTAGTATAAGTTTATTTTTAAAACAAATGTTTTATTTTTCTCATTGACTTGGGTGCTGATAAAAGTGTGAATGTGAAAATCATTTTATTCCTGTAAAAAATTGTCCAGAAAAGCATGGCAGGAGCATATTTAATTTTTCGTGGCTAAAATATAATACTATTACATTTGTATATCATGCAGTTGTAAGCACTGGCAGCTGTCGGACTCCTTTCTGGAAAGATGTTTAAGATGTGTTCGTGTGGAATGCTTTCTCACCCCTTCCCACCTCTGTCACTGCCGGTGCATGAGCTGAGTTATGCCCCATCTGGCGTGAGCACTGTGCGGGTGGCCCTGGTTCTGGCTGGGCAGGGGCTCCGTGTGTCGCACGGCCACAGGCCGCTCGCCGAGGCGCTAGGCTCATTTGCACAACCCTTGACAGCCCTAGCCCTAAGGCCAGCCATGGCCTGCTGGGGCCACCTGAGGACAGAGCTTTGGCTGTCCTGTTTCTTTAGCACTGGATATAATGGGGGCAGTAAGCTTGCAAACTTAAAAATACTCTGTGGGGATTTCAGACCTGTCTTTTGAGAAGAACACAGGGAGGTGAACTCACAGAAGTGTATGCTGTTAGTGTGGTAACAATAACAATTAAAGATGTTAAAGGTGCTTTTGGTTATTGTTTGTGATCACGGAGTTTAATTAAGGTACACGGGAAGTGAAGTCCTGATGTGCTCTTTTTTTGTATTTGTAGATCCACATCATAGATTTTGATGACGAAAATAACATTCTAAATAAAAATGTCCTCCTCCATCAAGTGGGTGAGATCTGGCACATTAGTACCAGCCCTGCCGACAGAGGTGTGCTGGCCACGTGCTACAATAAACGTGAGTATTTGCAGGTGTTGAAACGCACCTGCAAGATTGGTCTTACGTTGTTAATGGACCAGTGCCTGACTTACAGGGGTTGATGATGGGAACAGGGGCTGCACAGAGAAGTTGTGATGCTGTAGGCAGACGCTTGTCACAGTTAATATGAGCCGCAGTCTGAGACCGGAGGCTGGAGTCACAGTTGTTCCAGGCACGTTGACCCCCTGGGGCAGGAGAGTGATGTGCTGGAGGGTCTCAAATGACAGATGCAGGGGTCCTCCTACATTAGTTCACTGTGCTCCTTGCGAGGGTAGCTGATTTGTGTATATGTGTGCATGTGTGTGTGCGTGTGTGTGTGTGCAAGCATGTGTGTGCATGTGTATGTGTGTGGGGGGGTCCGTGCTCCTAATAAGCCTCTGCCCCATGTGCTCTTTGGCTCTGAAGTCTCTGGGGCCTTTGACGTTTGTGTCAGCCCAGACGTCTGGCGCCCAGCTGGCCACGCATCTTCCTCCATTCTCCTTTCTCTGTCGTCCGTAAATTGTATTCAAATTCTGGCTTTTGGGAAAACCCCAGGTTCCATCTTTCTCTGCAAGCAGAATAAAGTCTGTTTTGTGCTGTGTAGTCTCTAAAGTGTTTCCTTCAGTATCAGCCTTCCCGGTTGGCTAATGGGCCTTCTGCAGCGTCTGCACACGGGTCCCACATTCAGTGTACTCTCCCTTCCTGGCCCAGCCTCAGGATGCTAGTGTGTGTGGCTGTCTTCTGCTGTTGCCTCCCCGGGCGCACCGCGTCTAGGAACCCCTGCTGGGATGCTCTGCTCCCCGGGGAGGGTCTTTCTATTTAATTTCACATCTACCTTTGTGGTTTTTTTTTTTTTAAGATTTTATTTATTTATTTGAGAGAGAGAGTGAACGGGGGGGGAGGGGCAGAGGCAGAGGGAGAAGCAGACGCCTTGCTGAGCAGGGAGCCTGATGTGGGACTCGATCCCGGGACCCTGAGATCATGACCTGATCTGATGAAAGGCAGATGCTTTACCAGCTGAGCCTCCCAGGCGCCCCTACCTTTGCATTTTTAGCACTTCATTTCTTTGGGGCAGCAGAGTTGTTTTCTGAAGGTTCTTTTGCCCCTGATTCCCTTATGTTCTGTATCTCCTATTCGTCGCTTTGACTGGCACTACGGCCCTCGCCGAGAACAGCCTCCCCGGGAGCCCGTTCGGGCTTTCCCTCCTCCCCCGTCGGCAGCGTGTTGGGGGGCTTCTCGGGCAGAGGCCGCTGTGTCTTCCTTGTGCCTGTGTCTCGGACCAAGGTCATTATGTCCAGCCGATTGTGACAGAGGAGGCCCTGCCCCCCGAAATCTTCCCAGAGCGTATTTGGGATGTAACAGCCTTGACCCTTACGCACCCGCCCCCGCGCCCCGGCACCCTTGCTCTTCGGGGTTGTGCGTCTCCCCCCTTCGGCAGCCCGATGCCGTTTCGTGTTGTGTGTAAGGCCAGCTGTCCCTGCACCTGCCTGTGGGTCCACTGTCTCCCCACCACCCTGGTGTTTCTGCTATTGCGGCCTCCGCCCCCGGTGCACGGGAGCTTGAAAGTAGAGGTGCTCTCTTCTAGAAAAGTGACTTTCCAACTGTTCTGACCAATTTCCCTTTTGCTTAAGACCAGCTGATCTTAATTTTACCCCCAGGTACCTTTAGCTTCGCCGTAGAGCACGGCAGAATCACAGGAGTGGCCTCCCACCACCTGTACTCCATCCTGCCAGTTAGAAGCAGGCCGTTGGTCTTGCCCGCACACTCATGGGAGCAGATTGCAGAGAGGCGTCACACTAGGAGTGGCCATCACGGCCCCTGGTGTGTGAGCAGCGCCTGCTTCCCCAGGGGCCCCAACCCTCATCTGTGCAGAGCACAGTTGTCGTTCCAGGTACCTGGCCACCAGCTCGGGGGTGCCGGCACCAGCCTTGGTCAGCTGCAGGTGTGCATCTGGCGTCTGGGTGTAATCTGGCCTTGGGGTCAGTGCCTGCGGCGCATTCCTCTCCGTCTTCTGACCCGTGGAGGCTGTGAAGCACCGGCCCGTCACGCAGGGCTGGGACAGGTGTGGGGTAACAGCTGGTGACATGCATTCACATGGGGGGAATGGGAGGGCAAAGGAGCCGTGACCACTCCTAAAGGCAGACGCTGCTGGAGGCCTTGGAGTGGGCTTCGGCCTGGTGCCCCATCCGTCTCTGCCCTGCAGGCTCTTGGCCCTGCCCTCCGGCCCTCTGTGCTTCTTAGAGCGGCCGGGCACCACCCCCTGCAGGCACGTGGGGGCTGCGAAGCCCTCTGCGTCTGGTCCAGGCTGGCAGGGTCTCGTGAAGCGGGGTCCGCAGTTCGTAGACGAAGCCGGACTCACGGGTCTTCCCGAAATGGTCTCTTGTCTGCCCTGGTTCCCGCCGGGGAAGCAGAAGGCCCTCACCGTCTGCGCCCACCTCTGACGGACCCTTCCTGTTACTGCACTCTGGCCTGTTGATCGTCCTGAGGTGTGAGCAAACGTTGAGTGGCCCGCCCGAGCCCTTGCCCCTGGACTGCTTTCTCGACAGTGGAGTCTCTGAGTCTGAGCAGCTGTTGCCCACTGGGGACACTGGGCACCTCAGAGCCACTGAGTGCGGGTTCCTCTGTGCTTACTGTGGCCTCCCTCAGTTCCTTCTCTCACCCTCTGCCATCAGTACCCAGGCCAGGCCGCCCTGCTTTCTGCCCGGGGCTGTCTGCACACAGCCCGCTGCCTGGCTTTCCTAGCCCTCTGCCACCTCCTAACAAGGACCCTCCCTCCTATTTCCAGAACATTCCCCTCCGTCTGAGCCTTCTCGGGCATCATCCTCTGTGTGCCCCTGTCTTCCAACAGGCTGCTCAGGGTTCCCACAGCCTCGGACCAAAGCCCACCTTGGCGCCGGGCTCACTGCATGGGAAGGTGCCACGAACACGGCACATCGTCCTCCCCCACAGTCCCCGTGGTCGCGAGGCCCCACGGCCTAGCAGGATCCTGGCAGCGCTG
>NC_058412.1:2031566-2032656 GCF_002201575.2 Neomonachus schauinslandi | reverse complement strand
CCGGAGCTCTTCCTGGTTCACATTTGATCCGCACCAGGTCATCTGTGCGAATCACACTCCTGGGAGTAGGGCCCAGACTGCTCCTGCCCAGACACCTCGGGAAGAGCTTGGAGTAAGGATTTGTGCTCGCCGTGCAGACTTCCTTCACTCAGAAGGCTGCGGGGCGACTGCACATGTTTGCTCATGGACACTTGGGGTCCGTGCTTTGCCCTGAGCTCCCCGCCAGTCATGAGGCTTCCGCCCTGCAGGACGTTAGATGTGGGTTAGACCCAGAGCATCACAGACGTTACCGTGGGGCTTAGGCATCACCATCGTTCCGCGGGTCTTTCCCGGACCAGAAGTGCACCTTGCCCTTTATCTTCCAGCGGTGTTCATGTCGAATCGTGTTTTCCACCTCTTCGTGCCTGGGCTGGCTGAGGGCCGCGTGGGGCTGTTGGCGCGTACTCCCCGTTGCGTTCGTCCGGCTCGTGCTTGTGAGCGCCGCGCGGACATACCTGCGCTCTGCCGCCGTGCTGCACCTCACGCGCGTGTCCCCGCTCTGCTGCGGTCTGCACTTCCGTTTCCGTTGATGGGCGTGATGGTTTGGACAGTGGTAGCCTCCTGCAGTCGAGAGCCGTGTGTCTCACACCCCGAGTCGTGCCCCCAGTGGAGGGGTCTGCCAGGGGCAGCGGGTGGGAAGGAGGGCCGGTGGGTAGAGGTGGAGCAGGTCCCAACGCCGACCTCCCGGAACCTCTAGGAGGGGCATGCGTCTCGCAGGGAATTGTCTTCGCTTAAGGCTGTTCTCCGTGTCCGCCTTCACATGTGTCCTGACACTCTGCTCTGTGGATCTTATTGGGGGACAGGAGGAGGGAACCATGGAGAAGTGGGCTTCTGCGCCAAGCCGAGACGTGGAATCCACTTTGAGTGGTGCCCTCTTCTTGAGAAATCTTGGAATTCGTGTTTGGTGTGAACAACTGTGTCTAAATTATATCCGTATATTGCAGCATGCAAAAGAATCTCTAGAGCTTGGTGGAAGTCTGCACTGTGGTAGAACTCTTGTGCCTACACACACACACACACACACACACACACACACACACACACACACACA
>NC_058412.1:2025458-2031556 GCF_002201575.2 Neomonachus schauinslandi | reverse complement strand
CACACACACACACACACACACACACACACACACACACACACACACACCCGGGACATCACGATGGCCTTGTAAATAAATGTGGAGATTAGATTAACTTACAACTCATTTTTTTTTAAGATTTATTTATTTATTTGAGAGAGAGCACACGCCCGTGTGTGTGCGTGTGCAGGGCAGTGGAGGGGCAGAGGGAGAGGGAAAAGCAGACTCCCTGCTGAGTACAGAGCCCGATGTGGGGCTTGATCCCACGACCCTGACGTCATGACCTGAGCCGAAACCGAGAGTTGGACGCTCAGCCACCCAGGCACCCCAACTCACAACTCATTTTTAAAACTGCAAATGAGAAGAGCTCCCTCTGTAGCTTTTATTGTTCTACTCAGGAGGCATGGTGAACAGCAGTATTGGGTTCCCCTCGAACAGGCGAAGCAGCTACCGTGTGCGGGCAGAAGCTTCTTGTGGATCGGCAGCAGGTTAACGTAACCTAAAGGTGCAGACTCTGTTTCCGACAGACTCGGGCGCATGTGTGCCAGCTCACATCTCTGTCAGGCAAGGCGCAGGTGACAGATGCAGATCGTCCCAGTCTATGGATAGGGATCTGTGGCTGCTAGGGATGTCATTTTCGCCGTCACCTGAGATGATTATGAGAGCCTCCGAGTCTGGGTGGTGGGGGCAGAATTGTGCGGACAGTGGACTCTCCTGGAACTTTTTCTGCATGGATGAAGATTAAAAAAAACCAAACAAACCAGACTCTAGCTTTTCTTTCTGATAATTTTACAAGACAAATGCATCTCCACAGAAGCCAAGTGAGGGCACGTGGGAGGGCGGAGGCTGTTTAAACTGTGCTCTGGGGCCCGGCACGGCCGGGCGTCTGCAGAGCAGCTGAGCACATGGCTGGCTGGGTGTGGAATGCGGTGGTGACCAGCGAGGGGTCCTCCCCATGAGGAGAGCCTCAGCCCTTGCCCTGACGCTGCCCTGGGAGGCCATGCCGCAACGTGGCCGTCACGCGGGGACGTCGGGCGTCTTTCCTCACAGTGCTTCCTGCCTGCTCGGCTGCCGGTGTGCAGCCCCCCCTCCCTCCGCACCTGGCGCCCCTCCACCAGGTGCTTCTGGCGGGGCCTCGGCCCTCGTGTGCCTCCTGATGCCTGTATTCAGGCCCCTGTGCTCACGCAGGTGTTCTGAGAAAAAGTATGTGCTTCAGATAAACTCAGTAGGTAGGCTGTTTTAAAACATTGTGACTTTGCCACTTTGATTTCCTTTTTTTCCCACTGAGTGTGTGTCTGTTTTTGTGTGTCTGCGTGTGCGTGTCTGTCATGTCTGTCGTGTGCACCTGCGTGTGCGTCTGCATGTGTGGGTGTCTGTGGGGGGTGTGTGTGGGGGGGGGGGTCGCTGACTGCTCCCTTTTGGCCCCTTCTTGGGCAGCAGGGGGCACCAGTGTCCTCCTCTGTGCCCTCCTCCTCACTCTGGTCCTTCCCACCACCCTCCCCTCCTGGGTCCTGGTTGGCTGCGTCCTAGCTTGATGCCGTTTTTAAAAGCATTTCTCAGATAGTTTTCTAAATACCGTCACAGCCATGAAGAGCTTGCTTGCAAAGCACACGGGGCAGCATACACCGATTGCTTGGGTTCATCGGTGGTGTCTCACTAAGGTGCCCCTGGTGGATGGGTGTTCCTACCCTGGCAAGTATGGAGCTCAGTTCCCTGACCCCTGACCCCCAGGCTGCCAGAGAGAACTCAAGGCCCTCGAGGCCCTTGGATGCAGCAGGGAGCACGCCGGTCTGCAGGAGAGTTTGATCTTTGGTTGTGTTTCCAGCTCTGTTTATGTGGGACCTAGATCAGGGCAGTATTCAAATGTGTTACTAGTCAATGTTGCTAATATTGCTTCTGGTAAAAAATAACGACTGTGCCTGGCCACTGCATCTGGTGGAGGAGTCTGGCTCTGTAACCCCCTGAAGGGCCCTTCTTTGGGCCTCCCTGCAGGTGGTGGTTTTTGCAGCTGGTCCTGTCCCTTGTGGGACCCAGTCGATGTGGTAGTTGGCACCTGTGAGTCATGCGGATTCTAAACCGAGGAGCCTCAGGATTGGTCTGCTGAGAGTCAGGGGCCCTCACACCCATGCTGGCCTCGGGAGGACATAGGACGTGGTGGCTGGCAGCCACATGGGCCCCTGCTGGAGTCTGGCCTGAGTCTGGGGTCCAAGGGCCTGACTGCAGTGAACCTGAGCCATCTCCTGGCCTTCCCCACAAGAGTCTGATGGAGGTTCTTTCCAGGCCCAGGGGACGTAAGAGGCCCTCGTAAATGAGAGCAGGGAGAGGTCACACGGTGCTTTGGAGAGCATTAGTTCCTGTAGAATGACAGGGAAAGTCTGCACTCAGACTGTCTGCAGCATGAATGAGTGCATGGACAGACCGCGTGGGGTATGAGGGTCACCGTGGGCAAGCAGGACTTAATGCGTTAGCGAGAGTTGCTGCCTGCCTGCTCCGAGCTTTGGTTATAATCCAAGGAAGGAATTCTTGAGAGGTTTCGGACAGCTGGGTGAAGATGTTGGATCAATATGTTTGTGGCCTGGAATTCCAGCCTGGAGAATATTTGAAATACTCAAAGACTCAGTGTAAACACTTTGAAATGATGTTTCTGTTTTGGGTGGGCTGCACATTACAGAGGTGGTGAAGCTGGAAATGGCCCTGAGAGCAGTGATTCAAGATGCTTATCTGTGTCCGGTCCCCATGTCACCATGTGTCACCAGCAACCTGCTTAATGTGTCTGGCTCCATTTTCTCATCTATAAAATGCGAAGAGTTATGCCTACCTCAACTACACAGAGCTGCTGGAATTCACAGGAAGACCATATGCACGAACTGCCTTGAGAATCGTATTTGTGATTATGTTTACATTATGTCATTTCTTCGCATTGTTCTGTCGTCGTTGTTTTAGCCCTGATGCTGTTAATCTAATTTTCTTACATGTTTATGCCTTGACCCCAGATCTGGGGAGAGTGTTCAGGCTAACACTTCTTGTGTTTTAATACTTGGCACTTTCTCTGCGCTGAGCACTGCTGGTTTCTAACCCCCAGCAAGAGGCACATTCTGTCCCTATCTCCATGTCCCAGATGAGAAAACAGGCTTAAACAGGTCCCCTGATTGACTGTGGTAGATGAGGGGTGGATGCCGCCACCCAGAGGCTGTACTCTGAACGCCTGCGGACTTGCCACTGTAGATCCCAGGCCCTCACACCACAGCTGTCCTGCCTGTAGGGGCGGACTTAAGCATACTCATCATGGAGAGAAAGTGCTTTTGGTCAGAGACCCATTCCATTTCACGAAGGCCTGAGTGCCGTGAGCCTCGCTCACTGTCATGATCAGAGGACCAGTGCGCTGAGGCTCGAAGGAGAGAATGCAGCCCGAGGACAATGCTGGGCATGGTGCTTGAGGTGAAACAGGGAAGAGCCCAGGTGCCCCTCAGACGTTGGCTCTGCCATGGGCTTCCTGAGAAGCTGGGGCCTTTGGGGTCCTTTCCCACCCTTGAGTCTGACGTGCTTCCTGCATCACCTCTGGGTGCCCCACCAGAGAGTGCTCAGAGACCTGACCCCATGCCCCACTGGGCTGACCTGCAGCGTTTCTTAGCCTGAGCACTTTCCATTCCGGGCTTCCCGGCATGTCCGTATGGGATCCTTGCAGTGTGAATGGATTGGGTCCTTCCGAAAGATTATTTGTGGTCTTCAGTGGCCAGGGTTTTTTTTATTTAAACGTAGAAAGGAACCGTGGTGTAATTTAGCTTATCTGCCAGTTTCTGAATTCCCAGAAAGAGCCAGAGGTTATGCGGGATTTATTGTTCCTACGTGTTAATGATGTTTGCCACTTCTAATTTACAGATTTGGTGTGGCAACACGGAGAACTTGTGTTTAAACTAGTGAAAATCATCATGGCCAAGCTGTCTCTTTGTCGTCAGCAGCCGCTACAGTAATAGTAGCTGGGATGTGGATCGCTTCCTGGGTGTTACTTCTTTTGGGCCCTGGATTCTGGTTCCAGGTGGTACCCCTCACTCTTCCAGACAGCCTGTCTTTTAAGTTGGAGTTCAATGCACAATAGGGCTGTTTAGATCCTCCTAGTTCATCCCGAGGTCACAGATCAATTCAGTATGAGTTTCCAGCTTTAGACATTTGTTCGCCTTCCACATTTTAAAATTATTGTGATTGATTGATTGATTGACTTTCTCTGGTGCTTCAGACATAGATAGCACTGAAAGTTGAGGACAGAGAGATGAGAGACCGGGTACCAGGCAGGAGAACCATGTCCCACAGGGCAGATGCAGAGACAGTGTTAACAGAAGCCTGTTCAGTTAGCGCAGCTTCAAGACTGAGTCCAGATCCTTCCCACGTGTGCCCAGCCCGACCTCTGTGCCAGCCCGGAGCCCAAGGCAGCATGGAGAGCAGTGTGTGTGGGGGGGCGAGGAACCCCAGCCCGGGCCTCGCCCTGCGTGGACTGCTCTGCGGTTGGGTCTTTGGACTTCTGCTCCTCAGGGTATGGCTACTCTGCTAACTGCCCGTGAGAACACTTACTTTTTCAGAGGATCCAGTATCCTTTGGGCTCGTATGAGGACTCTACGGAATATGACCCAAGTGACTCAGTGGGGCTTGGTTGAGAGTCTCACCCCGGGAAGTAAATTGTGTTCCCGGGGGCCCATCACCTTTGGCGGGAGCCTGGCAGGTGATGTTCTGAGCCTTCCTGGCCCAAGGTCTGTCACCTTTCACGTTGTGTGGAATGAGGGGCTGCACTGGACGATTCTTGGGGCTCCCCAGAGCTTCCAGCCTGGGGCTTTCTGGTAACAGTGGACCAGAATACTGTGGTTTCTGTTTAAAGCTGCAATTTCCCATTTATCTCTGCATCAAATTAGAAAATTGCATTTTTGAGTTTAAGTGGTTCTTTTATGACAAAAAGCTAAGGGAGGAAGTAGGGTTTCCTTGGAAAAGAATTCTTTTAAGGCCTCTCTGTGTGAGACCATAATTCTGAGATAAATGGCTGAGACTCCTCCGAGGACGGGGCACATGAGAGGCGGGGGAAGAATCACAGCCACCGGGATCATTGGCAGGCCGTGTGCCAGCTGAAGAGCGGAGCCAGGGAGGCGCTGTGTTCCACAAATCCTGTCATTTCTGAAGCACACTGGCTGTCTGTCTCTGGTGAAAACTGACTTTGTATCCTCTGCACAGATAGGGAGAGATGGAACACTTCCTTTTTCTCAGGGTACAGGTGCTCAGTTAGGACAGGTGAGAATTAGGTCTTTTCATGATCCCGGTGCCGAGAAACAGAAAAGAAAGAAGCGGGAGAGTTGTCACAAGAGAGCTGTCCCTGTGGAGTTCCTCCAGGGAGCCGGTCAGGGCCAGGGAGGCGCGCGGGGTGGCTTTGTTGTTCTGACAGCGGGCTTCGGGCAGAGCCCCCTCTTCCACTCAGGTATTTTACGAAAAAGCACCCTGATGGTGCCAGTGCCTGCATTTCATTTTCACGCCATACCAAGTAAAGTGTGTTTTGAAATGAAAATGTTCTGTGTTCTATTTTAACCCTTAAATGTTTGGCAGGCTCCTATTTTTCTGTGACTAACGAGAATAGACTCGATGGACCTTTCTTTGCTGGAATAGCCGTGTGCTAACCAGCGTGTTAGCTAAGGATGATTTCATTCTGGAGGCGGAAGCCCAGATGGGCCTGCAGTTGAGTGTGTGTGCTGTGTGTGTGGGTGTGCATTCCCTGTGTGTGCTGTGCAGGTGGAGTGTGCTGTGTGAGGAGATGTGCGTGAATGTATGTTGAGGGTGCGTGGTTTGTGTATGTGCTGAATGTGTTGGGGTATGTGGAGTGTGTGTGCTCTGTGTGTGCAGTGTGTGGAGACTGATGGAGAATGTGAGGAGTGCGTGCTGTGTGTGTAGAGTGCGGTGAGTGTGAGGAGTGTGTGTGCTGTGCAAGTGGAGTGCGTGCGGAGCGTGGAGTGTGTGTGCTGTGCGTGTGGAGTGCATGCGGAGCGTGGAGTGTGTGTGCTGTGCGTGTGGAGTGCGTGCGGAGCGTGGAGTGTGTGTGCTGTGCGTGTGGAGTGCGTGCAGAGCGTGGAGTGTGTGTGCTGTGCGTG
>NC_058412.1:2003054-2025358 GCF_002201575.2 Neomonachus schauinslandi | reverse complement strand
CGTGCGGAGTGTGGAGTGTGTGTGATGTGCGTGTGGAGTGCGTGCGGTGTGTAGTGTGTGTGCTGGGCGTGTGGAGTGCGTACGGAGCATGGAGTGTGTGTGCTGTGTGTGTGTGTAGTGTGTGTGCTGTGTGTGTGGAGTGTGTGTGGAGCATGGAGTGTGTGTGCTGTGCGTGTGTAGTGTGTGTACTGTGCATGTGGAGTGTGTGTGGAGCATGGAGTGTGTGTGCTGTGCGTGTGGAGTGCGTGCGGAGCGTGGAGTGTGTGTGATGTGTGTGTGGAGTGTGTGTGCTGTGCGTGTGGAGTGTCGAGAGCGTGAGGAGACTGGCGGGGTGCGAGACGTGCTCAGAGACTCGTGTTAGGCGCGCCTCCTTTGCGGGTGGGGGTGAGTGCATGGGCCACTGGTTATTTGGCCTTCGTCACCATCCCTGTGTACACAGGAGGGGACGTGAGGGTGATGATGACGGAGATGATATTTATCATTTAGTGCTTAGGTACCAGGCCCCTGGCTAAGTGCATTACATGGATTTTCTAGTTTTATGTTTATTTTAAAAATTGTTCCCAGTTTTTTTGAGATAGAATTAACATGTAACATTGTATTAAAGCTCACAAGAGAATGATTCAGTATTTGGGTGTATATATTGTGAAATGATCACCGCCATAAGTCTGGTTAACAGCTGTTACCACACGTAGTTACACACGTGCTTTGTTTTGTTTTTGTTTTTTTCTTGTGATGAAAACTTTCAAAATCTCTCTTAGCAGCTTGCAAATGTACACTAGGGTGTTGTTGACTGAAGTCACTGTGCTGTGTGTTCCGTCCCCAGGACTTACTTATCTTGTAACTGGAAGCATGTACCTTTTGACCACGTCTGCCCAGTTCCGTGCCCCTTCCCTCTGCCTTCCTCTAGCAGCCACCAATCTGTTGTGTCTATGAGCTCTTTTTTTTTTCTTAAGTTTCCACATATGAGTGAGATCATACAGTATTTGTTTTTCTCCATCTGACTCATTTCACTTACTATAATGCCCTGAAGGTCCATCCCTGTTGTGACAGATGGCAAGATTTCCTGCTTTTTATGGTGGAATCCTATTTCATTGTATATTATGTGTGTATGTATATATATTTCTTTCTTTAAATATGATTTCTTTATCCATTCATCCAACGGTGGACACTTAGGTTGTTTCCGTGTCTTGGCTGTTGGAAGGAATGCTGCAGTGAACATGGGAGGGCAGCAGATTATCTAGCTGAATCTTCTGTTATTATTTGCATATTCCCAGTGAGGAATTTGTTACAGTGATTTGCCAGGCTTAGCAGCGCTAGATAGTAGTGGGGTTGGGATTTGAATCTGTGCACCTTGGTTCCAGAGCACCTGACCTACAGGTTATTAGGCTTTAAGGTTGTTCTTTCTGGGGGAAGAATTTTGTAAATATACCCGGTTATAAAAATGTTTTCTTCTTACTGGTTTTTGTCACGAAAGATAGAGTTATAATAGTCACCACTTTTGGGTGATGTTTGTAATGGTGGTCAAATGTTGGAGTTGAGAGGCCAATGAGATCAAAGATCTTAAGCACAGGCCCCCTTTATCTCTTTAGAGATATGCTTTATAGACCCAAATATTTTGTAGCTTGGGTTAGTCCCAGTACCTGCCTTTCCTTGACATTGCTCCTGTAGGCACAGGGTCCCACGATTGTGTTGTAAGCACACTGCACCAGACTTCCTGTCCTTCCAAGTGGGGACGTGGGAGCTGCAGATGTCCTCAGAGGTGTTTATCTCTACAGCCTGGGTTTGGATGCACGTTTGGGGATTGACGTGTGCCTTGTTACCAGAATCTGTTCTGGCTTCTGAGTTTTGAACAGCAGATCAGGAGAATTCTGATTCCCAGGGGTCCTCTGAGCATGGCCGAGTCCCTTCAACTCCTGGTTTTGGACAGCGAGGGTTTGAGTGGGGAGAGCTTAGATGACAAGGGATGCCTGCATTGTTCTTACACAGTCATCTTACAGAAGTTAGAATTCCGGAATACAGGGCATGTTTTTAATTAGCTGCTGCTGCTGCTTTTTTTTTTTAGATTTTATACTGTATTGTCTCCACTCCTAACTAACCTCTTTGGATCCCATCTGTATCGTATTTCTGTTCTCATTGACTTTCTGTAGCACCTCCAAATTTAATATCATCTGGAAATTTAATTAATGTGCTGTTTACTGCTCCTTCCAGATCACTAATGAAGATGTTAAATAAGGCTTGATCCCCAGAGCACCCCACTGGACACCTCCTCACAGCTTAATGTTCTGTCATTTATCAGTGCACTTCCTTTATGTCCTTCCTCCAGGTTTCAAGCCACGAGGGGGTGCTTAGACAAAGCTCAATTTGAATTCATTTTTCCAGTAACACTGTAAAAACCCCGGTGCCAAATCCCTCCCGCCACCCCAGATATGCTGTTTGCCCTGTTCTTCCCCAGGCTAGTGCTGTGTGCTCTGCCCCCCTCCCCCCCCCCCGTGGCAGCAGCGGGTTTGGGGCTGCACTGAAGGAGCCCTCAGCAGCGGCCTGGTGAGGCCGGGGCCCAGCCACGAGGTGCTGCTTGTCTGAGGTGCTGTGCACCTTGCACAGAGGCGTCTCGCTGTTGTCTTAGTCTCCGTGGGTCACCGTGCCAGGTGCCACAGACTGGGGGGCTCAGACGACAGAAACGTACTCTCTCCCAGCTCTGGAAGCTGGACATCTGAGATGGGGGGTGAGCAGGCTTGGCTTCTCTGAGGCCTGTCTCCGTGGCTTGCAGTTGGCCACCTCCTCCCGGTGTCCTCACGTGGTCCTCCCTCTGTGTCTTCATCTCCTGCTGTGAGGACATCAGCTATTGGATTAAAGCCCACCCAGACAGCCTCATTTAACTTAACGGCTGTGTCTCCAAATACAGTCACCTTCTGAGGTTCTGGGGGTCAGGGCTTCGCCATGTGAATTTTGTTGGACACAACTTAGCCCATAACAGCCGTGGATTGATTTTTTGATTGATTGATTCATTTACTTACGCAAGAGGTTTGGGGAGGGGGTTCCATCTTGATTAGGTTCTCAGACCGAATGTTAGGTAACCTGCCTGTCATCACTTAATACGTTCCTGGTGTTTCATGACGCCGTTCACCTGTGCGGTGGCACACACTTTGCTTTTGTGTTTTTGACTATAGGCGAGACCTTGGAGGCCTGCCGTCTATTTCGCTGAGGCCTTTTGAGTCACTCACTGTTGAGACTGGGCTGTGACTAGGGACACGTGGTCAGGAGGGGTGTGGCAGGGGAGACTTGGCCTGGGGACAGTTTGGCAGGGTGTGGCCATGGACCTGGCACGGAGGGGGGTCTAGCTGCTCTGTTCTGCGTAGCCTGCTTTGTTGGAGGTCCTGGGGCAGGTGCAAGGTGGTGGGGGGCACGTAGCCAGTGCAGCCCAGGCCTGCAAGCAGCAGCTGAAGAGCCGGGCTGGGGGCGGTGACCGCACTTGTGCTCTGGGCCTCTAGAGAGCAGGACTTCCCAGGCAGGGGGCATCTCAGGCCCAGGTTGGTGTTAGTCTCCCTTCGTTGGAGCAGGGCCTGGCAAACAGCCTCTCAAAGGGCAGGTCGGAGTGAGGCATCCATGCCCAGGGCTAGGGGGTTTTGAGATCAGACCTGTGTTTTCCAAAGATGGTCTAGGAATGGGAGGGGATGCCCAGGGCCCAGGGAGATAACCCTGCTGCTGCTTCCCCCTCTGCCATGTCATTCTTGTCGTTCTGTGGTCCTGTGGCTCACCAGACATAAAATTATGTGAAAATAGTCTAAAAAAAAAGTGCAAGTACTACGAAAATGAGAAAAACCTTTTCAATATGCTGGTAAAATTTCAGGAAGACAGAAAGACCAAAAGATGGTCTTTAAAAATAAAAAAATTAGACATGTAAACCCAAGATGGAGAATAAAGGCAAAAAGATGTGGCACACGGTTGGTAACTTACGATATTTTAGAAGTCTTCTATATAAGTGGTGACCTGCTGGGCTCCTCTTTGACCCCGTGGAGGGGCGGGTGAGTGGCTGCTGGTGTCCCCGGCAGCCGGAGTCAGTCTCACACCCCCGCGTCAGGGGGAGAGCATCCCACGTCAGGGCTGGGATGCGGTGTTCATCCGAGGAAGGTGAAATGTCAGGAAGACTGTAGATCATGCCAGCGCGGAGTCCTCGGGAAATTAGAACAATGAAGAGCTGACAGAGCAGCAGGGCCGCGTGAAATATGGCTGGTGCGTTGGCCCTGCACTCCGGAATCCTGCTGCTCACAGGGGGCCTGCCCGGCTCCGCTCTGCAGTGAGGATGAGCAGAGCCCTCTCTGGCCAGGGGAGCCTTCCTGGGCTCCAGCGGCTCAGTTTGGGTATAGCCTGAGCTGTCGCTGGGACTGCGTGGGGGTGGGAGTGGGAGGCAGCCGGTGGGGGCGGGGGGGCGCCGTGGCACACCCAGTGGCTCCTGGCCTCACCCCCTCCTTCCTCCTTCCCCACTCCCAGCAGAGCCCACTTCCTTCCTTTCCCTCCTCCCCAGGCCCGGCCGGGCCTTCCTTTCTCATCTCAAGGATTATGATTCCACTCCTACAACTGTTTCCCCTCAGGCACAGATCTGGGTTCTCAGCAGTGTTTTTTGGCAACCCGCAGGGTTTCCCTGTGCCGGCCCTGGCGGTGACTGGCTCCGTGGCCTTGAGCACGGACAGACCCTCCCCAAGGCTCAGCCTGCCTCCGTGAAACTGGGAGTCCAGGGCTGGGACGATGTGACTCCCGTGGGAAATGCCTGCCCCGCGTGCTTCATCTTCTGTGCGCTCTCCCCACGTTGTCTTTCTGTGCCTGCCTCCCAGTGTGGGCTCCCCATCCTAGGGCTCCATCCACACCCCGGTTCCCACCCTCTTCTGCCATCCTCCTGCTGCTTTTCGTGCTCATTTCTCTACCTTAAACCTTCTTCCTGCAAACGTCTGCCCATCACGGGCGTCTCATCCCACAGGGGCCTGTAGCAGCCCCCACCCCCCACGGACGCTGGACGACCACTGTGGGCACAGCGGCTCTGGCACTGGGCACTCTGAGTGAGAGGCTCCCCCGGCCTCACGGGGTCGCGGGGCCCACTGGGCGGATAGGTCATGTTTGCCTCTCACAGATTTCTGGCGCAAGATGGGAGTGTTCAGCAGAAGTAGGGCTGACCGAGAAAACACGGGGCACCCCAGGAAACTTGAATTTCAGACACATAAGGAATAATTTTTAGCATACTTATGTCCCATGCAAACTGCTTTTACTTTTCAGTCTGGCAGCCTTGGTTGGAGGGCATGCCCCAGACAGGAGGCTTAGGTGCCATCCCCTCGGGAGTGGCGCTGGGCAGTCAAGAGGACGTGGCTGTCGGGGAGGCAGAGCGGGGCAGGTGAAGCAGCTCTAACGATCGAGAACCGCCTGGAGCCCGGGACACCAGAGGTTTGGCCGAAATCGCCGGTGGAGGTTCTTCCCACCCGCGCCGCTATACACAGAGCACAGGGAATGGCGGATCTCCTAGGCCCTTCTCCCGGCTCAGTCGGGTGGCCCTCCGAGAGCCACGTCTCGAGGCTGGGCTGCTGCTTCTCACGGGCACCATTTCCTCTGCACCGCTCACCGCCTGTCGCTCTGACTTGGAGTCGGAGGTCAGAGTGCCTGTCTCCTGTGCTCCTGGGACAGCCCTGCCCGAGGCGTCAGACCTCGGGAGACATTGCTGACCTCGTGGGCGTGGGCCCCTCCAGGCTGGAGACGCAGCTTTGGCTCAGCTCCAGCTGTGCGGGGGCTGCCCTGGCTCTCACCCTGGAAGGGCCCTTGAGAGGCCCGATGTCTAGATTTTATCTTATTTTTGGTTTGCACAAAAAGAGATTTTTGTAAAGGTGATCGTGTACCTGCTTAACAGTTCTAACAGCAAAGGAGGCTGTGTAGCAAAACTGAGACGTCCCCTCTACCCCTAGCCACCTAGCCCCCAGTTTCCCTGCCAGGGGCAGCCACTGTTACCCCCAGAGGTTTGTAAGTCAGAGTTAAAGGTTTTGGGCTGAATCCAAAAGGAAGCAGTGTAGTCTTGTGTGGCAGGGTTGTGGGAAAGATAGAATCGCATGTAAGAACAAGAAAGTTGTTTTGAAAACCTGAAAATGAAGATGCAGGTTTCTGAGTCATCCTTCATTCCAGAATGATCCGTCCCTCACTCCACCTGGACTTTAGGTAGAGCACATATTGTTGGGTCTGAGTATGTAGGCAGAAACAAAACCCGCAAGACTCTGCACCTTTATGATGCCTCCCTGGCTCTGGCGAGACCAGGGGCGTGGCAGGTAAGGCACGAGGTCGTGAGAATAGAGGTGAACAGGAGATCCCACTGCTCCTCAGACCTTTTCCACCATCTGTCCTGGGCACTCGACAGGTCACCATTAGAGAGTCTCTCCTGGGAGTCACTAGGCGGAGGTCCTTGCAAGGAGTTAATCTGGAAGACTCAGCAGCAAACAGGCCTCAGTCCCTCATCCAGCCCACTGGAGCTGCCTCCCTTGGCCCCGGCTGGGTCAGCTGTCAGGTCATCCTCGTGAGCACAGTCCCTTGGGCAGGGAGCCCGGAGAGAGGATGCAGAGCCAGCGTTTCCCCTCAGCCCGCTCAGACCCTCCTCGTTCCTCTCTTCCTTCTGCCGGCAGCTTTCGAGGGCCTCCTGTCGAGGGCATGGTTCTGGCCGTTGAGGACCTGCAGACGAACGAGGTGTGGGTCTGGCCTTCGGGGGGGCCACAGTCAGTAGAGCAGAGAACACCACCCCGTAACTGGCAGAGCAGGAAGAGAGTGATGACCCAGGGCCCGACAGGAGTTAGAGGGGCTGGGGGGTGCCTTTCCCCAGAGACAGCAATCTGTCATCCCGTCTGGAAGGGCCTGCGGGCACCTCGAGGGGGCTGAGCAGTGCGTGGGGCGCACTTTTGGAGTCAAGCTTTTGGAAACTTGGTTCTGTGTAACGGGGCCGGCTCCCCCGACCCCACCACAGACCTCATCTGTAGAACGCGCGCTTGGCATTCTCCTCCCAGGCATGTGAAGATCACGCAAGGTGACTGCAGAGGGGCCAGGAGCAGTGTCTGCTGCGAGGCAGGTCTCGTGAACGATGGAACTGGATTCCCTGAGTGGCGCTGTCTGCCTCTGGACGGGAGGCAGCTGTGCAGCAGGGCTGTGCTTTGTCTTGTCCAGGTACTTGCCTGGTGTCTGCACTGCGTTGTCATGGCCCTTTCCCGGGGCTTCCCCTGTACACTGGGGACAAAGCTGGAAGGTTGGGAGTGCGTTAGAAATGCGCACTGAAAACGATGGACAAGCACCGAATGGCAGAAGTTAGCTTTTGGAAGGGTCTTAGAAAACTGGACTTGGAATATCATAGAGGATTTTTTTTTAAAGATTTTATTTATTTACTTGACAGAGAGAGACACAGCGAGAGAGGGAACACAAGCAGGGGGAGTGGGAGAGGGAGAAGCAGGCTTCCTGCTGAGCAGAGAGCCCAATGTGGGACTCGATCCCAGGACCCTGGGATCATGACCTGAGCCGAAGGCAGACGCCTAACGACTGAGCCACCCAGGCGCCCCTCATAGAGCATTTTTAAGAAGATCACTGTGAAGTCCTGTAATTGGGTCCAAAAATGGAACTGCACACTTTGGGAGTACGTGTCTTCTCCTTAGCAAGGACATGGCCAGAGCAGGGGTTTGCTTGTCCAGTAAACTCCTTTTTACGCCACAGCCACACAGACATCTGCACAAAGCTGGCCTTCGCTGACTGGGGTGAGAGGTCAGGGCACACCTGGGACGCCATCTCTCTGCCACAGAGAGAGGGGCCCTCAGTTCCTTTCGTGGCGGCCAGGGGCCGACTGGAGAGAGCCCGTCTCCAGCTGTCTAGGGAGGGAGGGGCACTGTGTGGGCCAGCCACTGAGAGCAGCGGGTGAGCAGTTGCAGCCGTCTGTCTGTCGGCCAGAGACACAGGGACCCTGATCCGGTCCGTCCTTGCAGCAGACGCTGATGGCCCAGGCTCCTGCGACTGTCGGGGGACGGGGCCTGGGTTCTTCGACCCCTGTCCAGCCCTGCGTTTCCGCAGACCCCCTGGCGTGCCTGCCTGTGTTCTTTCTAAGTGGAGATGGTTAAACGGGTTGGTGGGAGGCTCCCCCCCACCCCCAAGTCGCAGCATCTGTTGAATTAAATGCATGGGAGAAAGAGACGCAGACTGTTCTTGGAGAACGTCAGTTCGCTTCTGGCTCTGAAATACTTGGCTGCCTCCTGTGTGTTCTGAGTGTGGACAGGACCAAGTCCTTGCCCTTGGGGGATTTGTTTGTACTTACCCTCCCCAAAAGAAAAAAAACATTGTTTATAATTAATTTTTTAAAATGTTCTTTAAAATGTGAAAACAAATCCTTTCCAATTTACCCAAATTGTTGAAGGTATGGAGTTTGCCACATTCAGTAACTCTTACGCCTTTGGGTACTGACCTACATCAGGATTGTCAAGTCACTTTCATGTGAAGTTGATGAATTCAGGAATTTGGGGTCTCTGAATTTTCCATTTGATTTTGAAGGAAGACTCTATGAAGAATCTTGCTTTAGTATCTTATTTATAACAGATACCTTGACTGTTTACGGGAGCTAGTCTTGAATGGAATGGCATCAGGATAAGATCTATATAGATTTCCAAACCTGTATAAGCTCTCTGTAAAAATCTATACAAGTTACAAAGCCCAGATAATTCATCTAAAGAATTAGCAAACTGTGTGTAGGGAAGAATTGCTCGAAGATAAGGAATTAATAATTAATGGCTTTTTTTTTTTTTAAAGTAGGTTCTACACCCAGCATGGAGCCCAACACAGGGCTTGAACTCATGACCCTGAGATCAAGACCTGAGCTTAGATCAAGAGTCGGATCCCTAACTGACTGAGCCACCCAGGCGCCCCCATGATTAGTGTTTTTGAAAATCCTATATGTATTTTTTGAAAATCAGATTAATTTGCTGGCATAAAACATAAGACCAAAGAGAATAAAATCCTATTTTGTTCCTGGTTTCTCAGCTACTGAAGCATGTGAGGTCGGAACTCTTCTAGTGCTGGAGACACTTCTGTCTGCACACAGATGGTGACCTGGTTAGATCCGCATGCTGCTTCGCAATTTTCAAAACACTTGTCAGGCTATTTCAATGTGATATTTCTGGTAATCTGAGTGTAGACATCTTCGTATACCCCATTTTACAGAAAAGGAAATAGAGGTTCAGAGGAATTCATTTGCTCAGGATCTCATAGATAACATATCAGAATCATATTTTTTGAGAGAAATCTACCATTTTCCTCCCAGCGATTATTTCTCCTAATGTATGGAAAACTTAGACTGATTTGTTTATTTGAAAAAAAATTTGATACTTTGGGGGCAAAGAATCCTACAAAATTTAGTAGTGTACCAAAATTTAATAGATAAAAATAGTCTTTAAATATGTGTGAGATACAAGAGACATCATACCCAAGTACAACCGTGCCCTAAAGATCTCGTATGTTACATGTACTATAATACAAACTTACTGTAAAGTTCAGATTAGCTCTCTGTTTTTATTTATTTATTTATTTTTATTTTTTATTTTTTATTTTTTTAAAGATTTTATTTATTTATTTGAGACAGAGAGAATGAGAGACAGAGAGCATGAGAGGGAGGAGGGTCAGAGGGAGAAGCAGACTCCCTGCCGAGCAGGGAGCCCGATGCGGGACTCGATCCCGGGACTCCAGGATCATGACCTGAGCCGAAGCCAGTCGCTTAACCAACTGAGCCACCCAGGCGCCCCAGCTCTCTGTTTTTAAATTATCAAGACTTTTAAAAGCCTTTGAGGAGTTACTGATATTTCTTTTTTCTTTTTAAGGACTTTATTTATTTGAGAGAGAGAGCAAGCAGGAGTGGGGGGAGGGGCAGCGGGAGAGTAAGAAGCAGGCTCCCCACTGAGCAGGGAGCCCAGTGCGGGGCTCCATCCCAGGACCCTGGGATCATGACCTGAGCCAAGGGCAGGTGCTTCACTGACTGAGCCACCCTGGCGCCCCTGATATTTCTTTTCTAACAAAAACATCAAAAGGGAAGATTTTTACAGTATCTTAAATATCCTATTCTTTGGAAACCATTTATGTTGTTTAGGTCCTAGGGAAGAAGACACAGCAAACACCTATTTGCTATGTTCGGTCTTCAGTGACCCCTGAAACACTGTTTCCTGACCTTGAGTTCTGTACTAAGCATGCACTCCTCATATCTAAATCACTCCTCATCTCTGCTCTCCTACAGAATGTGGTGATGTGCTGCTTGACACCTGCCCGCAGTGGATACGGGGTGGTGGCTGGCTCCTCCTGTCCCCAGAGGGGCTGTGCTAAAGATGGAATATTCCAGTTTAAAGCATCACAGGGAGCTTCCCTGACCTCTGTGCAAGCTGCAGTCATGAGGACTTGCAGCCACACGTATTAAGTCCAGTTCAAGGGAGCAGACTCTTCCAAAGATGTGTCCGCAGCGAAGCTTTCACCCGCGTTGCTGTGTCTTTCTTGGCCCTCCCGGTCTGCGTTCCTGCTTCCATCACGATTCCCCTCTTGTTAATAAGTAGCACAGGTGTTACGAGAAGAGCAGGGAGAGGTGAGCCAGTGAGTTAAATCTTCACCCCAGAAGGAGGTGTCTGTCCTTTAGGGGCCTGTCCCTGGTCCTGGGCAGGCAGCGGCCACACGCGAGCCCTTCTCTGCCTCTTTTCAGCCCGATGCTCTGGACCATGCTTTGGAGGTTGAGTTGTTTTGTAAGCGGTATGTACTTGGGTTGAATGTGTGTGTATTTTTTGTTTTGTTCACTCTGCCCATCTTTGTCTTTTAATTGACCTACTTAGATGATTTATACTTAAATTATTGGTATGTCAGGTATGAAGTCCACCGTCTTGTTATTTGTCTGTTCTCCTCATTGATCATTGCTCTTGTTTCTCTTTTCTTGCCTTCTCTGGGTTACATGAACATTTTGTGAAATTTCGTTTTGATTTATGTACAGTGTTTTTGAATATACTACTTTGCGTGTTTTCTTAGTATTTGCTCTAGATATTAGAATCTACATATATAACTTATTAAGTCTACTTTGAAAGATGTGTAGAACATTTTAGTAATTAGGTCTTTGCTCTTTCCACTTTTAAGATACAATTATCTGAAGTGTTTTCTTTATATTCATTGATCATGAGGTGTGGTGTTTTATATACATACGTATATATATATGTGTGTATATATGTTTTTATATATATGTACATACATGTGTGTATATATATATATATATTTTTTTTCTTGCTTAAACGATAGGAATTAATTTCCCCCCAGTTCCGGAGGCTAGAAGCCCCAGGCCAAGCTGTTGCAGGGTTGGTGTCCTTGAGGCCTGTGGATGGGTGTCTTCCCCTGTGTCCTCATGCTGGCTCTCCTCAGTGCTGGGTTATGGTTTTTCATGATTTAAGAATCCCGAGGAGATGGATAGTCCGTTACACTGATTTTTACCTGTTTTGTTCTAATTTCCTTTCCGAAATGGGAGACATTCTCTGGCCATCCTGTGAGGCCAGGTTTGCTGGTGGCAAATTCCCTTGGTTTTCCTTCTGAGAATGTCTTCATTTCCCCCTCCTTCCTGAAGGGTATTTTCACCGAACACAGAATTCACCATTGACAGTTTATTTCTTCTGGCATTTGGACAACCTTGTGGCACTTCCTGTGGCCGCTGTGGCCCCTGATGGGAGATCGGCCATCATTGACATTGGTGGTCCTGTAGGGGTCCATCGTCTCTGATGCGCCCACTCTTTCCTTGTCTTCCATTTCCACACAGCTAATTACGATGTGCCTTAGGATAGCTTTCTTTGGGGGTACCCTGTTTGGGATTTTCTCAGTTTCTTGAATCTGGATGCTGTGTGGTTCACCAAATCTGGGAAGTTTCCAGCTAGTGTTTCTTTGAATATTTTCCAGTCCTGCTCTCCCCAACCTGCCCTGAGACCTCCTGGGTGTGAATGTTGGCTCATCTGCTGTGGTCCTGCAGGTTTCAGAGAGTCTGTTTGTTGTTTTAGTCTATTTTCTCTCTGGTGTTTGAGTTGGGTATTTGCTGTTGTTCTGTCTTCAAATTCATGGATTCTTTTCTCTGTCATATTCATTCTGCTATTGAACCCATCCCCTGAGTTTTTAAATTTTGGTTCCTGTATTTTTCAGTTACAGGATTTCCATTTGGTTCTTTTTTATATCTTCTATTCCACTGGTGAGGTTTTCTTTTTTGTTGTTTTTTTATATTGGTTTTGAGTATTGGTTGCCCATTGTGGCGTTTTTATAATGGCTGCTTTAAAACCCTGTCAGATAATGCCAGCATTGATTCATCTTGGTCTTGGTGTCTCCTGATTGCCTTTTCTCACTCAGATGCGGACTTCCCTGGCACTTGGGAACTTCTCGATCTTGTTCCAGGAGGCACTCACCGTGTCCAGGTTTAGGGAGTGGGTCTTGTCTTACTTCCATGCTCTGTGGCCCCACTGACGGTTTTCGGGGCCCTTGCAGTGCGTTCGGGTGTGCTTCATTCCTGGTGCCTCTGGGGGAGGGAATGAGGTTTGCAGGATGTGGGTGGCAGACACTTAGAAGACCCTCTGGATCCTGAAATACAGGAAAGACATGGGTCGGAACTAACGGATTGTTTTCAGCCTGGTAGTGGGAAATGCAGTGTTGGTGTTGCCGGTGGTGACCGAAGGCAGCGGACAGATGGCCACGTTAGCTGTCCGTCTGGTGTCTTCTCCTTCCCCTTGTCCGTTCCCCTCCCTGGGAGCTGCTGGGCCTGAGACTGGGGCCCCAGTTACTGAGTTGATGGGGGACAGGATGGGAATGGAAATTCGAATCTCAGACATTAGCATCACTTAGCTTGGGCTGGCGGGGCAGGCGACTCAGGAGCGCGGCCAGCCTTGCTGTCCCTGCAGTGTCACCCGCCCTCGTGCCCTGCGGTTCCTTCACCCAGCTGGGTTATGTCCTTACCTTTGTGCGTGGGGACCGGATACGCTCCCTTATGTCGTGGTTGCAGAGTTATGGCCCAGGGAAACAATGGCATTTCAGAACCCTTCATTTTAGACAGCTTAGGGTTTTTGTGAGTCACACTTTTTTTAAACCATTTTTAAAAATTTGAGTATGGTTGACACACAATGTTGCAATAGTCTCAGGTGTACAACATGATGATCTGACGACTCTGCGTGTGCCGGGATCGTCATGAGCGTAGTCCCCACCCGTCCCCACACGACACAGTTAGAGTAGCATTGGCTGTATCCCCTGTGCATCCCCCTGGCTTATTCATCCCCTCACTGGAGGCCTGTGCGTCCCACTCCCCGTCACCCAAGTTTTGCCCTCCCCTCCCCTCCGGCAGCCGTCAGGTTGTTCTCTGTCTTTATGGGTCCATTGCTGCTTTTTGTTTGTTTATTCATTTGTTTTGTTTTTTTAGAATCCACATATGAGTAAAATCGTATGGTATTTGTCTTTCTCTGACTGCCTTATTTCACTTAGCATAATACCTTCTAGATCCATTCATGTTGTTGCAAATGGCAGGATCTCATTCATTTTTTTCTTATTCTTATGTTAATCCCCATACATTACATCATTAGTTTTAGATGAAGTGTTCCATGATTCATTGTTTGTGCATAACACCCAGTGCTCCATGCAGAATGTGCCCTCCTCAATACCCACCACCAGGCTAACCCATCCTCCCACACCCCTCCCCTCTAGAACCCTGTTTGTTTTTCAGAGTCCATCGTCTCTCATGGTTGTCTACCCCTCCGATTTCCCCTGCTTCATTCTTCCCCTCCTGCTACCTTCTTCTTCTTTTTTTTTTTCTTAACATATATTGCATTATTTGTTTCAGAGGTACAGATCTGAGATTCAACAGTCTTGCACAATTCACAGCGCTTACCAGAGCACATACCCTCCCCAGTGTCTATCACCCAGTCACCCCATCCCTCCCACCCCACCCCCCACTCCAGCAACCCTCAGTTTGTTTCCTGCAATTAAGAAAGGATCTCATTCATTTTTGATGGCTGAGTAATATTCCATTGTGTATATATATATATATATATATATATATATATATATATATATACCACATCTTCTTTATCCGTTCATCAGTCGATGGGCACTTGGGCTGCTTCCATATCTGGCTATTGTAGATAATGCTGCTATAAACAGGGATGCATGTATCCCTTCAAATTAGTGTTTCTGTCTTCTTTGGGTAGATACCTAGTAGTGCAATTGCTGGGTCGTAGGGTAGCTCTATTTTTAACTTTCTGAGGACCTCCATACTGTTTTCCAGAGTGGCTGCGCCAGTTTGCATTCCCACCAACAGTGCACGAGGTTCCCTTTTCTCCACATCCTCACCAACACCTGTTGTTTCTTGTCTTTTTGATTCTAGCCATTCTGACAGGTGTGAGGTGACAGCTCATGGTGGTTTTTGATTTGCACTTCCCTGATGATAAGTGATGTTGAGCATCTTTTCATGTGTCTGTTGGACATCTGTGTGTCTTCTTTGGAAAAATGTCTATTCAGGTCCTCAGCCTATTTTTAATTGGAGTATTTGTTTTTTGGTGTTGAATTGCAGAAGTTCTTTGTATATTTGGGGTATTAACCCCTTATCGGATATATAGTTTGCAGCTATCTTCTCCCCTTCAGCAGGTTGCCTTTTTGTTTTGTTGATGGTTTTCTTTGCTGTGTAAAAGCTTTTTATTTTGGTGTGGTCCCAATAGTTTATTTTTGCTTTGTTATGAATCACAGATTTGATTGATGTGGTTTTATGATAATTAATCTCCATTTAATCCTATGTAATTGTATAAGATTTAAAAAATATTCCATTTAAAAATAAGTAAAAACTATTTATTTGGGTCTTATATTTGTTTTTATTTATTATAGCTGTGTTTCTGTTTTGGCTAAAGTCGTACTATTTTGAAATAGAATAAAAGCTGTTGTCAGATCACATGATGGAACAGCACACTTAGCCAGCAGAGGGCGAAGCTTCTCTGGGATTCTGAGGCCGCGATAGTAATCATGTTTCACATTGTTTTCGTTGTGCCTGGGGGGAAACGCTCAGAAGTCACATTGTGGACATCTGACTTTTTTGTGGCTGCTCATCATCTTTTGAATAGCCTTCCTATATTTTGGGGAAATTCCTAGGTTATTACCCCGTTTCCCATTATGGAAATAAGAAATCAGATGTGCGGTTTCCCTGTGACAAGGGCCCCGCGTGTGACCGGGGTGCTGCCGATCAGAGGTGGCCACTCCGGACAGCAGGGCTCCCACCGTTTCAACACGCGTGGCTGCAGGTGGCTTTGGGGTGTTGGGGGTCACGGGGGCAGTGCTGCAGGCGACTTCCAGGTCGTCGCAAGCTCCTGGCACACCAGGAACACACCGGTGGCCTAAGGGAGCAGCGGCAGCTGTGGGCTGGCCTTCTGGGTGCTGGGTGGGGGCCGCAGAGTTTTCCCGTCAGGCCAGTGCCTTCGTGTGGCTCCCAGAGCCCCTCCCCCGGCACTCCACTCTTGCCCGGTTCTCCAGCATGACTGACATCCCCCTCCTTTCCCTGAACCCTCAGATGATCTCTTCATCCGCAGAGGCAGCTTGTGTGGGTTGCACCTGACGTCTGATGGGTACACCCTAGACGGGGCTGTCGGAGACCCCAAACCAGGGGTCTTTACATAAAGCGGCAGTGGTGGTGGCGGCCTGACACGGACCAAGTGCGCACGTGGCGGGCTGGGTCCCATTACAGCCCTGCTTCTAGCGGTGGAGCAGCGAGGCCCAGCCAGCTCCCGTCCTCGTCCACGGCCACCCAGGCGCTCCCTGCCTATTGACCTCAGTGCCGGGCAGGCCTGCTCTCATCCTCTCGCTGCCCCCGTGGCACCGAGCGCTCCCCGCCCGCTCCTCCCGCAGTACTGAGTACTTGTCCGCTATGTGCCAGACCCCTGCTACGGTCCGGAGGCCGACCCTGATCCTCCTGAAGCTCACGGTTGGGTGGGGAGGACAGACACTGAACTGATATCCACCCAGAGTGACTTTGTCCCATGGCAGGTGTTCTGAGGGGCGGGAAGTCAGAGGCTTAATGAATCCTCAAGGGGCCGGGGGCCCCCGCTGAGCTCTCCTGACAGTGACCACTTTGACGAGGCACAGACCTCCGGCTTACGGATGTGTCTCATTGTCACCGTCCTATCCAGAGTGTGTCATCGTTCCCCAGCTCATTTAGGACCAGCCTGCTGCAGCGGGTCAGTGCAGTGAGAAGGCGCACCGGGAAAGATCGAGGGACAAACCAAGAAGAACTAGCGGGAGGAGGAGTGAGGTAGCCTGACGAGGTTACAGGTCTCTGATTGAGGGAGGGAGGCCTTGTGATTTCTTGGAAACCTTGTAGACCACAGTTTACCATTCAGTGCGCGTTTTCACAATGCACCCTGGGGACATTGCGGGTCCCCTTCTAGACCACTGCAGGGAAGTATCTCAGTGGAGCGGGCCGGATGACTTGTTTGGTTTCCCAGCCTGCGTACAGGTTACGTCTGCACTGTAACACGGTCTGTTAAGTGTG
The DNA here is from genome assembly GCF_002201575.2 of Neomonachus schauinslandi. Taxonomy (NCBI): domain Eukaryota; kingdom Metazoa; phylum Chordata; class Mammalia; order Carnivora; family Phocidae; genus Neomonachus; species Neomonachus schauinslandi. The sequence goes on along the minus strand of NC_058412.1, from coordinate 2,008,806 downwards.
CAGTAGCATCATGTCTAAAAAAAGTGCGTCCCTTAACTTGAAAACACTTTACTCCAAAAAACTGACCACCACGTGAGCTCTCAGTGACTTGTAATCACTGGTCAGAGATCGCTGTAACAAATATAATAACGAAAGAGTTTGAAATGTTGCGAGAATCACCAGAATGTGACGCAGAGACGGGACCAACGGTTCCGACAGACGTGCTGGACTCGGGGTGTCCAAGGGCCCCAATCTGTACAAAACACAGTGTGTACAATAAAGTGAACCGTATTAAAACAAGGTGTGCGTGTAGTTCCTTTTCTGTGGGGGACTTGAACACTGATCCTTCTAGAAATAACCAAGGAAAAATTTCCCAAATTCTAATTTTAATTGTTTCCTCTGCCTTAAAGTGAGCTTTCCATTTGCTTCTGGAGGTGTCACAGACTGTTATCCAGAGCTTTCCGCCAAGACTTAAGTGTTGGGCTGCCGTCATCAGATGCATTGGCCCGCCGGCAGCCTGGTCAAGCTTAGAGCGACTGAGTTCAGGGAAGTTCGCTTTACTGTGTCCAAGACGTTTTCTGGTGGCTGAACCTAGAATCCGCCTGCAGTCACTGTGAGGATATTCTAGGTGGGGACTTTTTTGCGTTCCTTTCTACTCTGGAGATGTTGCTGCAGCCCGTGTAGATTCAGGAGGCCTATTCAAAAGTCCTCTCGGGTTCTGCTTTATCGTGTGTGGTGGTGTCCCCTCCCTCTGAGCCTCCGAGGCGGTCCTGTGCAGTCCTCTTGGTGTATTGCCCCCCTCCCGGTCTCTCCACTCCGGGTCAGAGCAAGGGGTTCAGAGGGGGCTTCTGCGCTTGTATTTATTCCCTTGTGTTCCTAATGGAAACACCTGTCACATCCAATGCCCAAGATATTTTAAATGGTGAATTTGAGTATCCAGAGATTTCGAAGGTGATTAATCATACTTTGCCACTTGTAGGTTTATTTTTATCCAACCACCTCATTTGGTCACTCTGAGCTTACATTTGGTCAGTCTTTGAATTGAAAGTAAGAGATTTGAATCATCAATGCAATGTTATTAGACCAGAAATACTTCCCCCGAAGTTGCTTTGTTTTTAAGCTAACACAGTTGAGACACGTTTACTGGAGGGATGGCACCGACCGACGTGAGTTGCCGGGTAATTATGGATGCCTCAGTATGTGGGCCACATACTGTTGGCTCAGCTGGAAGGAGTGAGTGTGTCCTCTGACTTAGCAACCTGCCCTGGGAGAGTCCCTGACATTCGACATCCGAGTGGCTGTCCTCTCGGCCAGTCCTCCTCGGGGCAGAACGCCCGCCCCTGTGCTTGTTGAGGAAGAAGGCATGTCTCCCACGCCCTCCTCTGATCTCGCTGGGAACTCGCTAATCCCACGGGGTGCTTGAAAGGCAAGGCCAGTTGAATCATCTTAAACAGAGAGAGTAAATCCTATACGCCCAGTGAGCGCTGGCCTCTGCTTGTCCCGGGACACCGCCGGGCTCAGAACATTTAGGAACCCCATTTGGGAATGTCTCTAGGAGTCAGCTTCATTGCTATCTAAGAAAATCTTCCTCCTGACTTGATACAATAGTTTCTAGCTCCTCATTACTCTGTCCTGTGTGGTTACCTGTCTCGTTCATCAGGCTGGATTCTGAGAGTTTTGACTGTTGTGAAAACTCAGGTGTTCCCTGAAGAACAAGATCTTACAATGAAGGATATATAGAGGAATGTTCTGGGATGGGTCTGCAGGAACTGCCACTGCATTTTGGGGTTTATAGGCTTTGTTCACTCTTTCATTGTTTGCAACCCACAACATACATATTTTTATAGAAAATGTGCTCTGGATGACAGCTGGTTTACAAACACACTGTTGATGGTCAGATGTTTACGTGATTGGGACTTTCTGCCTTAGTCCTGAAAGAAATGGATGATATATAGCTTCTTGTTTTTGTTTCTCGCTGATTTATTTTTCATGGAAATTGGTGTTGGCAAGGACGGCTGCCATAAGGTATTTAGGCCGACGTACAAAGTGCATTTGAACTCCGTCGGTGGGAAGTAGTTAAACCACACACACATTGGAGAGTCTGAGGGGACGACAGTCCTAGACCATTGCCGACGCCCAGGCATGTGTTTTTAGGAACTGATGCTGAAACGCTAGTACGCGTGCATGAGGGAGCGCATGGGCGGAGTGCCCCGCTGTGGGGACCCGTTGGCTGTGGTGGGAAGGGAAGGAAGGCATCTCTGGCAGGACGGCCTTCAGGCCGTCAGTCCCTCTCACGCATCACCCACCGTCTGGGTGCAGAGAGAGAACGCATGCATCGCAGGGATAGTGGTCTTTCGAACAGACCAGATAGAATTTGGGAATTTCGACATTTGTAAACTACGTTAACGTCATCCAGGACATTTGTTTTGCAGAGTGAAACAGAGAGGTGAGGAGTCTTGCATGAGATTCCCCCGGTATTTGGGGGAGCTGTGTGAAATTTGATGGTTTTGACCTAAAAACATGACGGTTTCCTGAGGTTCCAGCTGTTCACAGAGGGGCCCGGCCACCCTCGCCTGCTCGGATGTCTGCACTCTGCCGCGCGTGCTGGTGAGCTGAAGGGTGTCCGAGGAAGGGCGCTGTGGAGGCCGTGGCCTCTGATCTAGCGCTGCCTGTCTGAGGGTGGCCGGGCTCACCACCAACAGCGCTGGGGCTGTGGTGGGGGCCCAGGTTCTCTTTGTTCTGGAAGCCGGCGCTGAGCAGAACGCAGCAGCTCGTCCACGTGAGCAGTACTGCTTGAATGGTGTCTTAGCGACATTAAAATTTCATAGACACCGTCAGGGAGGAGCTCTTCCACACACATGGATGCACCCCGTGGGGGGGTGGCCGGGGGGAGTATTTTCATTTCTGAAATTGTAAGCACACACAAAAAAGGTAGTTTTAGCTGGCTCTGTGGTAAAAGTCAGCAATAGGATTTGCCCGTTTTGTTTTTTTTTTTTTTAAGATTTTATTTATTTATTTGAGAGAGAGAGCACGAGCTGGGGAGGGGAGGGAAGGGAAGGGGAGAAGCAGACGAGCAGGGAGCCCGATGCGGGGCTCAATCCCAGGACCCTGGGATCATGACCTGAGCTGAAGGCAGACGCCTAACGACTGAGCCACCCAGGCGCCCCTAGGATCTGCCCATTAAAAAGAAAGCTAACATATCATAGGGCCCCACTCTAAGAAGAGGAGCTGCACGTACCACAGGAAATACCTGGTCAGATCACATCTGTCTGCGGCCTTCAGTTCCCAGAATGGTTGGAGGAGCGCGATCCATCCAGAGCCAGCTCAGGGCTGTGCGCCACACGGGAAGGCGGCAGGTTTGTGAGGCTCACGGAGAGAAGATTCAGGGTCCTTTCAAACCCAGTAAGACTCCATGACCGTAACCTGGGGAAGGCACCAGCGAGAGTGCAGTGGGGCCGGCTGGGCTTGCCCAGGCATCCAGACTCCAGGCCAGGCAGCTGCACACACTCAGCCCGCCATCCCGTTCTTCCTGAACAGTGAGAGCCCGTCCTTGAGACAGCTATTTGTCTGGACCTCACTGGTGGTGGTGGCGCCAAGGTGGGTTTCACTGCAGAGAAAGGCTCTTCACAAGAGGATTGGCTTTCTCTCCCTGACTCCAGAGGGCAGAGGGGGAGGGAGGTGCACCAGTTTCGATGATGTCGTCTGTGAGGACAGGCCTGGCTCTAAATGAAGCTGCCCCGGAGCAGTCGCTGCTTCGCACACGACACGTTCACAGGACCTCGGGACGCCCTTGGCGGGAGAGGGCAGGGGCCGTCCATGTCACCGTGGGGGATGAAGTGTGTTTGTAGGGGAGAGAGAGCATCCCAGCATGTGGCCCCATTACGCAGTCACCGTGTCAAGCAGCTGGGACGTCTGAGTGTGCTCCCAATGGAGCAGATCCAGGAGTCCGCAGAGTTATGTGGAGGACGTAGCAGTGTGCTTGTCGTGGCCTTCGGCCATCAGCGGGAGGAGGATTGTCATTCCAGAACCAGTTTGCAAACACCGTGAAGACTGTGGTTTCAAGGGTAGTACTGGGGTGACTTCGGGAGCCCCGAGTCCCTTCAGATTAGTGTTAATCTGTGACATGGCGATAGGCCTGGTGGATCCATCCAGGGGAAGCAGTAGCTGTAATCTGATGTCATCAAGACTGGATTCCGTGCCAGACACCCAGCCATCCGTAAAACAGTGACACCTAGTACAGACCAGTGATTTCCAAACTTTTTTTTGGTTAAAGCCACAGAACCCATGTTCTCACATTGCAGGGAACCCTGATCTATGAAATGGCTAAGACCAGAGCTGCTGCCGACCTCTGCCATCAGCATCTGTTAGGGGATGAGGGGAATGGACAACAAATAGAGTGAGACCCTAGAAAGTTATCCCTGAGTCACTGCCATCTCAAATGGCCGTTGAGTCCGCGTCGCCCACCACTCTGCCCCATACGTTCAAAAGGGCCTGGCACATAGTAAGCACTGAGAAAATGCTTGTTGAACTCAGTGAAAGAGCAAATACGTGAAGGGTTTGCTCTGGGTCTACTTAAAAATAGACCAAAACTAATTCATAGTCCAGGACCACAGCCAACCACACAGCTAATGGGCTAAATGTGGCCCACTGCCCGGTTTTGTCAATAAAGTTTTATTGCCACACAACCACACTCATGTAGTGTCATGGCTGTTTTCATGCTGAAATGGCAGATTTGAGTCATTGCGACAGGGACCACATGGCCTACAAAGCCAAAAATATTTACTGTCTGGCCCTTCATGGGAGGAGCTTGCCTTCCAACTAGGATGTGGGAGAAAGTCTGGTGCTTTCTCATGTGCATGACGCTGGACTGGGAGGTTGATCCAGTAGCTCAGTATTGAAAAGCCCAAAACTCAACTCACCACACAGCAGGGGACTGCCCGACGTAGAAGAGACTTCAGTAGCCAGTTACTGCAGATCCTTTTCCTTTATTGTTTATTAAACACTTACTGTTTACCGGGCTCTGTACTGCACTTCCATCTCCGTGAGGTGTGATACAGATGGAGATCTCTGCATTTGCAGACGAGGAGAGGGAGGCTATGTGGCACTCAGTGCCCCTCCGCGGCTGTGGGTCTAGGGCCTGCAGCTCAGCGCACCTGGCGCTCAGACCAGCGGCTCTCTGCACACCCTCTCCTTGCCTTTTCAAATTCCTCCTCTCCCGTCCCCATCCCGCCTTTATTCACTTACCCTGTTCCGGCCACATGTCCAGTGTGGAGTGTTTCTTCACGCTGACTCTCTTGGTCTTTCCTTTACGATCACACGTGCATGATGAGCTCCCAGCATGGACCACAGTGGCCCAGACACTGGAGCCACAAGGGATGAGTAGAGCCCCCCACCCCCAGTGCCTCATGTCCAGGATCATGGGCAGAGAGAGGTGTTGCACTACCATACAGGAATCCCGTGAGAGAGAGGTGTCCTCACTGCCCACCACCTGCCCACAGCTGGTGCTGGGGAAGTCTGAAGCCTTCATCTGAGGTAAGAGACAAAGTTGGCTCCCAGATTGGAAGCCCCCTAAGATGGGAAGTCAGAGGCTGTGAGGGCTCCAACCCAGACAGCTGAAATGGGAGAAAGGTCAAGGCCCTGGGGCCCATGCAAAGGAAGGATGGCCAGAATGGGCAGGAAGGAGGGTGTGAGTGTGCAGGGGGAGGAGGGCAGGAAGGAGGGTGTGGGTGTGCAGGGGGAGGAGGGCAGGAAGGAGGGTGTAGATGTGAATGGG